>NW_015090783.1:3680-6900 GCF_001431845.1 Calidris pugnax | reverse complement strand
CGCCCCCTCTCAATAAAGCTGCATTTATGAGATACATTTTAAAACAGCTGCTTCTTTTATTATGTTCACATATTCTTATATAACTATTTTTCTTTCCTTTTTGAATTTAATAAGCACTTTGAGGCAAATGTTAGGAATACTTAGGGGAAATACAAATATCCTGGGATTAGCAAATTCCCAAAAAAAAAAAAAAATTTGAAAAAAAAAAAAAGCCAACAAAAAAACCCCCCAAACAAACAGCAAACAGCAGAGTTGAACAGCTCAGCATAAATACACAGTATTTGTAAACTATTATTAAGGCACTCAATTGGAAAAGAACAATTACAGGAGGGAGAGGACAAACACGTCTACTTTTGCTCATGCAATAAACTAGAAGGAAGTCCACGAGCATCATGGGTTTGGCTACAGGACCCCTGGAAATGGCAACCAACCCCTTGGCTTCCAGAGCCCTCTCCCGGGAGAGCCGGGGGGTTTGTGCGCGGCAGAACTTGGCAGGCACTCACCAAAACAGGAAGGAAACGTAGATGTTCGGTTAACGGAATTTTTCTGAGTTTATTCAAATCTGACACCCCCCCTCACCCCGCCCCAGGTTCTTCCCTTGGCCAGGGGAACAAGGGGAAGGGGCTGCAGCGCTGAGAAAGGTGGGGGTGTAAATTTAGGGGGGAAAAAAACACCAGGTGAAGGGATCAGACTGTGCTGGGATGGAGCCTGAGGGCAGCACTGCCAGGGGAGAGGCTCCCAAGAGGCATCAACCAGCCCCAGGGCATCAACCAGCCCCAGGGCATCCCCTCTGCCCCCCGTTTCCACCCCCATTTCATAAACCAGAACCTGGGTGTAAAGGAGGAGAGTGAAGATGATACAAACACAGGGAATTTATTGCTGATCTGGACTGTGCCCCCGCGCAGCAGCGGGTGGAGGGTATTTCTGTCCTACCCCTGAACACAACCCGGCGTTTTCTCAGCCCTAAAAAGCAAAAAGCTTGTGCACATTTTCCAGGGTCCCCTCAGGCGGCAGCTTCTGCTTCAAACCTGCCCTCACAGGTGAAGCAGGAAACGTGCCTTAAGCTAAAAACACCACGTTTAAGACTTTTTTAAGGAGGGACATGTATTTACTGATCACCAGTCCATACAATTCCTCACACTGTCGATATAAAAATAATGTGGGGTCTTCTGCTGAAGAAAAAAAAAAAAAAACAACAAAAAAAAGGTAAACTCTGGGCGTCCTGGACAGTAAAACACGTGTCTCCCTTTCTCAAGACTGTGGATTTTTGATCAATACAGACTCTGAGAACAACTGCACCCAGCCCTGCTCTCCCCCACCCCAAGGAGGGGATTTTTAAGAACGGCTTTCGATGGAGATCTTAAAATGTGGGCGAGCTCACGCTCACAGCCCGGCTGCTAAAGGAGAAAACCCATTTATTTGCCATCCCTGACCCCCAAGATCTGTTTTGAACCCCGAGCCTGCTTCAAACCACCACCCCGAAGGCACAAGCAGCCAGAGCAGTTTCAGCTGGGACTGGGAGAGCCCCAAGGTTTGGAGCGTGTCCCCTACACGCTTCTCAAGCCCTTCCCCTCCTGACGTGGCCAGAGCATCTTGCACAGAGCAGCTCCTGACCTGGCTGCCCAAAATATTCTAAGAAAACGTGCATTTCAAAGAGGCTGGGAGAACTGCTGTGCTCCCAGCATCACCCACCGCCGGGCAGCAGGAGGAAGAGGAGGAGGAGGAGGAGCACACGGTGATGCTCTGTGCCCAGTCCCCAAAAACCAGCCTCCAGCATGGGAAGGGACACGTCTCCTTGGCCATGGTCACTGCAGGGCAGGCAGCACCACGGCCAGCCCCTCTGGTGTCCCCCCTGCAGGTCATGCCTTCCTCCCAAAGGAGATCTCACCCACACCTTCATCATCCCTCTCTGGAAGGAGCCCGTATTTCTGTCTGACCGCTCGCCCCGAAGGACGTGCTCTCCTCCAGAGCAGGATTTATGCCTCTGTCACCCCTGCAAGAGCTGGGACACGTACACCCGGGCTCTCCCCGCTCGGGGGCCACCCAGCCTCCTGCCACCCACCATAAATAACCCCTTGGACTTCACCAGCAGCTTCCTGGGCTGCCAGCAAACCCAGGGACCGCTGGACCAAACCCAGCAGCAATAACCACAACAGACACACGGGCACCTACTGGGATGTTAAACACGTGGGACACCAGAGCTGTCCCTCCCTGGCACCCCGTGCCACCACCAGCCCGATGAAAGGTCCCCAACACAGGATCCACGACACCGACACAGCATCACACGAAGCTTCACTGGGGCCACCGACTGGCCCAGCTTGTCACTAGCACTGGGACGTTATCACAAACCACCACGACAGCAAAAAAGCCACCCAAAGAAGACACGCTGCCACCTCTCAGCCTGCGACAGCGACACAGCCTGGGTGTCACCTGCAGGAGACCAGGACAATTCACCCTGTCAGGCAGCGAGGAGGGACAAACACCAGCAGGTCACGGAGTCACCACGAACACAGCTCAACACTCCTTCACGTCACAGCGGGGTCACTCGGGGCAGGAAACTCTCTGTCTCCAAACTCCTCCAGGGCTTTACAGGTAACATTAAGGGACCACCTTCAAACAACAGTAAATATTGTGGGAAAAGCCTTTTTTTTTTAGAAAAAAAACCCCAAACAACCACCAACAAAACAACAAACCAAGACTAAAAGTCAGCAAGAACAGAGGTAGTGTTCATGTCACCATTTTAAGGAGTTTTCCACAAGTGCCCTCATTTAACTAGAGACTTGTGTTTGTTCTGTAAAAAAAAAAAGTCATGACTAATTATTTTGTTGAGTCCTTGAAACCGAATATTTCAGCATTTTATATATATAGATAGATAAATAGATACAAGTATCTATCTATATATACACACACACACACAAAACCACGTTACTATACTTGGCAGACAGTACTAGGAATAGCATCCTGCGGGACAACAGGCAATTCACACACAAAGTCCTCTTCTAAGCCATGCAACACATTTTATTTTCCCTTGTGCCATCCATCAGGACTGACCCATCACGGTTTCACGTTCTCCCTGCTCGGAGCACAAGGAGGGGAAGACGAGGTGGCATCAGATGATAAAACTGCATCGGTGCAATGAAGAAATGCCATAAAAAAAAAAAAAAAAAACCCCCAAATCCATCCCCCTCCCCACAGAGGGCATCAGCTTTTGCCCATCCAA
>NW_015090783.1:0-443 GCF_001431845.1 Calidris pugnax | reverse complement strand
CCGCCCTGCTCTCCCTCACCACAAGGAGGGGATTTTTAAGAATGGCTTTCGATGGAGATCTTAAAATGTGGGAGAGCTCATGCTCACAGCCCGGCTGCTAAAGGAGCAAACCCATTTATTTGCCATCCCTGACCCCCAAGATCTGTTTGACCCCCAAGATCTGTTTTGAACCCCGAGCCTGCTTCAAACCACCACCCCGAAGGCACAAGCAGCCAGAGCAGTTTCAGCTGGGACTGGGAGAGCCCCAAGGTTTGGAGCGTGTCCCCTACACGCTTCTCAAGCCCTTCCCCTCCTGACGTGGCCAGAGCATCTTGCACAGAGCAGCTCCTGACCTGGCTGCCCAAAATATTCTAAGAAAACGTGCATTTCAAAGAGGCTGGGAGAACTGCTGTGCTCCCAGCATCACCCACCGCCGGGCAGCAGGAGGAAGAGGAGGAGGAGGA
>NW_015090782.1:340519-430092 GCF_001431845.1 Calidris pugnax | reverse complement strand
ATTTACATAGTAGCAGCTGAGGTAGGGGGAAATTTCTGAATATAGGAAAGGAAAGAATATTGCAGATAAAGCTAAAGGTTGCTAATCATTCATTTCGGTTGTTAGCAATGTATAAATACAGTGATCTTGAAAAAAAAATTGTGAAAGAATGACTACTTTTCATGGAGCACAGATTTGAGGTGTCTGGCTCATGGATAGCTTTCCCTTCCCCTCAGAGGCCTCTCCCCAGTACTGGTGGTGTGCTCCCCAGCACTGGTGGTGTGCTCCCCAGCCTCTGCCGGGCAGAGGGGACAGGCAGAGGTGCACCCCTGGTTTGCTCCCCTTCCTGAGGGAACAGGCTGCAACACAGTTAAACCCTTACCTGGCTGCGTGCATGAAAATGAGATGGGCAAGTGACTGACGTTGGCAATAAACAGGCCATAAAATGGCACATGGATCGGTTCATGAATTATGGCATGTTTCAGTGTTGAAAGCTATATTTTTTATTTAATTAGGCAAGAAAATATTTATTTATTGCTTAAAAATGGAGTATTGTGTACCATATGCTATGCATTTTCACTGCAGTCTGCTGCAGTTTTCCTTTAAGCTTTTAGGTGTGGTTTTTTAAAGCATTTTGCTGTTATTTCAGTTAGAATACTAATCTTCTTAGGATATCTTTCTTAAAATGCCAAATGTAAGGTAAAGGGACACTGTCAAATATCTTGGGCCAAAATATGACATCTCTGCTCAGAAATATTTGAAATATCTCCATTCAAAATCATTTGACAGACTTGCTTCTGGATTTCCTCTCTGCATCCCAGTTCTTAACATTTTTTCATCCCATGGCAAATACTTTTAAGCCACTCTTTATATAACTCTTGAAGTAATTGGCTCTATCTAGTAAACCAGATTTTTCCCTGCAAGTTGTCCACGTAGACAGTCCCGAAGCTGGCTGAAACGTATGATATCTCCATTCAAAATCATTTGACAGACTTCCCTCTGGATTTGCTCTCTGCATCCCAGTTCTTAACATTTTTTCATCCCATGGCAAATACTTTTAAGCCACTCTTTATATAACTCTTGAAGTAATTGGCTCTATCTAGTAAACCAGATTTTTCCCTGCAAGTTGTCCACGTAGACAGTCCCGAAGCTGGCTGAAACGTATGTTTGGGAGGAGAGGAAAAGAAAGACTGCACCCTTTGTTTTTAACATTTGAGTCTTTGTGATACCTTTTCTTCAGGTTTTCCTGCCCCATGAGAGTGGTTTTGTGGCTTTTTTTCTCTCTGAAAGAGAACAACGAGTGGAAGCTAGAACCTGTAGTTGAAAGACAAAAAGGTCTGCTTCTAACCAAGGTGACTATTTAGGAAGGAGAAAAAGTTTCAAAAGAGGAAATACTCAGACTGGTAAGGTACAAGTGGACAGGAGAGCAGCTGTTCAAGAACAGGAATCCCATCATGTCACCTCAGAGGCTGTGAAGAGAAGACAGTAAAGAACCTGTCATTAGTACCAGCGCTTTGTTTCAGTGTCCCTGGCTGTTTATTACTGGAGCCAAGGAAATGCAATAAAGGACTAGCACTACTGTAGGTTTGTGCAAGAGATGGTTTACGTTCAAGCACCTTATTCTCCCATTCACAAAGCACTTGTTGGTGTGAGCTGTGCCAGGGACACTGATAAATCTGTTTACCTACAGATTCTCAGGTCATTTTTTTGAAATAGGCCTTTTATCCCCAGCTATGTAGTTAAGAAAAAATAAACATTTGAAATCAATCATGAGATTGATTTAAGGGGGTGTCACACTCATGGGATGAAGAGTATACATTGTGGTCAGCAGCCGAGTGTTTTCCCTGGGTGCTGGAGCAATGGAGGGTAATTTTTATTATGCAGAGATTTATGCAAAGGAAAGAACATGGTTGCTTTAAGAAAATAACAGTGTTCCTTTACTCAGCGTTACTTAATGTTGCTTTATGAAAAATCACTGAGATGTATTGCACCGGAGTGTACCACGTTACAAAATAGCAAAGCTACAAAAGCCTGACTTTGCTACTTTTTTAAAATTGAAATTGCACTATAGTTTTAATTATTCTCAATCACTGAGATTGTAACTTGTTCAGAAGCATCTTTTGGTCTTAACTGCCAAAGAATTGCAAACCCCTGTTCACATCAAACTTCATGCTCCAGATGGGGGAGAAAGAGGTTTATGTATACCAGCGTCTGTGCAGTTACAGAGATGTAGACGGTTGTGTACTGGAATGTTTCTTGATGCTTTTTTTTTTTCCTTTTTTAACCTCAGGAATTAAAAAAATAAAATTCTATATCATTGAGAGTGTATGTCCCTTTTCTGCCTCATAGAGAGAGCTTTGTCTGGAAGATAAATCAGATGATTGTATGATCTGCTGCTAAGCAGGAAAAAATATTAGAAAATAAGGAAAATAAAAAATAGTTTGTCATGCTGGTGGAGAAAGGCCACGTCCTTGTGGTACAACCAAGCAAAAACAAAGCCTCCCTGAGGACAGCAATGGCACTCTCAGTGGTCCAGGACACCAAGCAGTGGTGCCCTTCTGCTTTGGGCTCCTGTCTGGTACCACTGGGGACATCCAAACACAGCAATGGACCCCATCACAACCAGTCATCGCTTCTTTTATTAATTACTTCTGTTTCCTCACAGGAGTTTCCTGCTAGGGTTGAGGCCAGCAGCAACCCGTGCTCCAGCAGCAACACCAGCCCCATCCTCAGAGGTTTCTCGCTAGGACAGAGTCTCCAGCTGGAAGGCTAGCCCACAGTGCAGGGGACGTGCAACACCCGTGTAAGCGACTGTACCTTGCTGTACAACAGCTCTGCAGGGGAGGTGGAAGCTGTTAAAAGCCTTTGTGTACATCTCCAAAAATCCACGTTCAGCCATACTGGCCAGTATCTCCTACCTTCTTTGGTGCTAGGGGGAAGGCTCTCCCAGCCCTAGTGCTGCCTTACGTAGGGTCTTAACCCACCCTAAGAACTGGCCTCGTCACACCCAGAATGACATTCTGCTGCAGGGACCACGTGAAGCTGCCATGAGACAGCAATATCCTCTCCCTTAGCCACTGAAATGTCACAGGGGTGCTCTGAAGTCCAAATAATAAGGTTTCAAAACACATATGGCCCAGGAGGCTCAGAAAAAGCAGGCAGCACTCAGGTGTCTGGTCAGTTAACTAATGGATGATTGATCCACATCATACTTGGAGATGGTGGGTTTGCACATACCAAACTCGGTGTGATGTGTTTGGTTTTGGTACGACTACACCTGGGCTACTTTATCGACTGTCACTACAGTGACGATTACAGCGCCCATTGCTGTTCTTTCACACTTGTCCATTGTTTTTCTGCTCTCTGGGAGAGGCGCTTCTACAAAGCCCATCTCTGTGTCAGGCAGGAGCAGGCATTGTACTGGGTCCAGTTCTGGACCCCTTGCTACAAGAAAGACATTGAGGCGCTGGGGTATGTCCAGAGAAGGACAATGAAACTGGTGAAGGGTCTTGAGCACAAGTCTTATGAGGAGAGGCTGAGGGAGCTGGGGGTATTCAGCCTGGAGAAAAGGAGGCTGAGGGGAGACCTTCTCGCTCTCTACAACTCCCTGAAAGGAGGCTGTAGCGAGGTGGAGGTTGGTCTCTTCTCCCAAGTAACAAGTGATAGAACAAGAGTAAACAGCCTCAAATTGCATTAGGGGAGCTTTAGGTTGGCTATGAGGAAAAATTTCTTCACCAAAAGGTTGTCAAGCTTTGGAACGGGCTGCCCAGGGAAGCCGAGTCACCATCCCTGGAGAAATTTCAAAGACCTGTAGATGTGGTTCTGAGGGACCGGTTACCACCTGGTTTAGTGGTAACTGGGCGGAGTTAGGTTAATGTTTGGACTTGGTGATCTTAAATGTCTCTTCCAACCAAAACAATTCTATGATCAGTGGGGTGTGTTTGCCTGCAGAGAGTGAAAGTTTCTCATCGGCTCTCCCAGCTTCCTCTCTGTACCACAAGCAGGTGCCACGCTACGTGACTGCCTGCGCTGTGGTCATGGCCACCTCTGAGCCCTTCACCGTAGCAAATCCAGGACAAGCCAAAGCTGCTGCCATGGCTGTCCCTGCTATGATGTGGCGCCCAGCTTTCGCATGGTTCGGGAGTGTTAGGCCAACAGGATCCCACTGGGGTGAAATCTGGGGTCCTGGCACACGTCGGGCTCTCAGAAGTCTGAGCTGGAGACTAGGAGTTGAAGGGCCTCAGGGTGACGATGCCCTCTGGGGAGACCCTAGGGAGGCACAAGAGGGATTTTGGTGGATTAAATCCAGCTCAAACCTGCGGGCAGAGGGACAGAGGAGCCCCAGGAGGGCTTGGCTGCAAGGAGCTGTGCTGCTGGAGGACAGAGGCCCTTGGCAGACAGAGGAGGGGGCAATGGCAGCAGCCTCCTCCATGACCGAGTCCCTGCTGAGTGGTGGCCGGCAGCGAGGGACCCTGCCAGGGACGAGGCTGTTGGAGCTTCCCCGTGGGTCTGGGGGATGCTGGCAGCCTGGGAAGCCACTAGCAGCCGCCAGGCCACAGGCAGCCTCGGTGGGACAGGACCCACAAGGGAAAACCCGCCCCGGGGGGAGGCCTGGTCCCCCAGCTCTCCCCCGGCACAGCGGCGAGGAGCAGCCTGACTCAGAGCAGGAGATGCGTGACCTGGGGATGACTCTGACACCCCAGGCTGCGGAAAGTTCACCACCGTGTCACCTCCCTCAACAAGCTGCTGACCAAGCATGAAAATCCCCCACCGCATTTCACCGGGCAGAGAAGCTTTAACCTTGGTCGAGAAGGCCCTGAAGTTCAAGTTCCTGGGGCCGGCAGGACGCCGTGCAGGGAAGAGATGCTCGAGGCTGCCAGGCAGGAAGGCCTGTTGGTGACAGCTAAGGTTTGCACGCTTGTTTGTTTGTTTGTTTGTGCGGCTTGAGGGCTCTTTCGGGGCTGGGAGGACCCCCTTGGGTAGGAGCACCCTCGCCCCATCCCTGGGAAGGGGCGGTGGGGCTCAGCTGCCGCAGGGAAGCATCTGCTCGCAGCATGGTCCATCCTCCCCCACCCTCTGAAACCTGCCCTCCCTAACCCAAAACTGCACCTCCACCCATCGCCTCGGGAGCCAAAACCCGCTCCGGCGCCTGCAAGGTCCTCAGCTGCAGCTTCCACCCCACAAGGGTTAGAAGCGCGTGGTAAACCCTCTTAGCAAAGTTCTCCTTTGGCCTTTTTGTCTGGAGGGGTAAATCCCATCACTGGGAAGAGGTTATGGGTGCAGATCCAAACCCGGGAGGGACGCGTGGGCAAGAAACAACTAGATCATTCCCTTTCTCTATATGGTTGTGCCTTTATTTAACTGAATTTCAGCTTCCATTTGCACCGAGCTCAACACAAATCACTAAGAACCTCCAACGTCTTCTTATACATAGAGTAAAAAAAATGCATAGAGCTTTCACCATTTTTTTTCTCTAAGGAAACGGTAAAAAAATTTTTTAAAATCCTAATAAGTGTATATGAAGCTCCATCTGCTCAGACATACCCTATTAGCTAGAAAAGCAGCGCCAAACTTTGCTGAAAGCTCATTTTTATCAACATGCTTTAATGATTAATGCACAATAAAAAAGCACTTTCTTCCTGCAAGAGATAATTACCAGGAGGCAAACCAGATGATTATTTAAAAGATCACTAGAACTTGCGATTGAAGACTGGGAGGTGCAGGCTACAGTCAGGCAGGACAGGCGGTGCTGTGTCCCCGGGAGGGGACAGGACAGAGGGAATGGCCACGCGGTGCCCCGTGGCCTCAGGCACCATCACAGAACCAACACCAGTACGCCCAAAACCTTATAGAAGTTGTGGGGTGCATTACAGCACATCACTTTTGGGAACCAAAAGTCCACCAACCTCAACCCTCAGTCCAAATTTCATTAACTTTGGGTTTGACCCTTAATTGCTCTCTGTCTTACTGGCCCCAGGCTAAATATATTTTACTCACGAATAGCAAATGCATAACCGGCAGTCCGATGAACCATGGGTTGGGGTTTTGGTTTACGATGGCTACACACCACAGTATGGTAAATATTTCCAGGACAGATAGCAACTCTGACATTCTTCAATTTCTATTTTGACCGGTTATTTGTCAACATAGGGACCACACAAAATGCCAGTATCACAACGGGAGCCGTAGCAAATAAATTGTACCCAATTTCACCTTATATCACAGAGGTAAAATATAGGAGAAAGATAGATGACCACTTTATGAACACAAACAGTTGGCTTTCCTTTGCAACACGAACCTCCCATGCAGAAAAACAGAGTTGTGTCTGCACAGGCAGAGAGAAGCATTTGGCTGCTGCAACAAACCGGAGGAGGAGCTAAGGGCCGTTCTCCTTCATGGTGGAGGCGACCTGGTGTAGGTGTGAGCAGGGCTCCCGAGCCCAGCCACCTCTGTGGGAGACCCCAGCTGGACAGCAAATGAAGGCTGGACCCCCTCCTGCTGCTTCCTATGGATAGGACGGTGGTTGATCCTGCTTCATCTGCCTCTGTTGCTCCCATAGCTGGGCTTATCTTCTACAAATCTGCGATTCTATGATTATCATCTCCATGTGAGGCTTGTTATTTCAGCTTGCAGTCTGACCTGCAGATGGGCTGGCTATTTACAGCTGCTACAAAATTAACATTTATGCTCTATCAGTTCTGCTTGCAAGAAGTATGGCTCCATTTTGCCACCCTGTGCCAAAGGTTTCCTCTCCTTTCAGCCAGCAAGTCCCAGCTGGGTCCTGCACAGCAAGGATGTGGCACGCAAGGAGCCCCCAGCCCTCCCCTCTCCTGTGAGGTGGTCTTTGGGGTGTACAGATGGTTTCCAAGGAGTTTGGTGTGCTCCTCCAGAGGGGAGGGGAGGCAACTAACTTACAAGAGGACGTGGCAAGGCGGGGGGATAACCGAGGAGGTCAAATAGGTGCTGAGGGTCAGCGAGTTCCTCACCTGCCGCCTGCCCAGCATGGCAAAGGACCAGCCTGAGCTGTGCTCCTGGCTGTCACAGGTGGAGGAGCACTGCTCTTGGACGGGGCTCTGGCAGCAGCCGCCGCTCTGCATCACCTCGCGCAGCGCCGTCCTGAACCGCTTTCCAGCAAAGACGTAGAGGAAGGGGTTGAGGCAGCCGTGGAGGAAGGCGATGGTCTGGGTGACCTGCAGCCCAATGTCCAGCCAGTTGGCAGTCTCACAGCTGTACGCCGCCCTGGTGTAGGTGTGGATGGCTTTGACCAGCAAAAGAACATTGTATGGGAACTGAGAGAGGAGGAAAGCAGTGACGATCATGGTGATGACCTTCAGGGACTTCTGCTTTTGAGATCTTTTGGCTTGCAGGAGGGTGTTGATGATAAGGGCGTAACAAATAACCATAACAAGGAGTGGGAAGAAGAATCCGATTGTGACTTTCAAGGACAGGACAGTAACTCTGACGACTGTGCTGACGTTTGGTGGGTACATAGTTTTGCAAACTGTTATGTTGCCCACCTGCACGCTTTGGCTGTACACGATTTCTGGGATGCACAGGCTCACGGAGGTCAGCCAGACGGCCAAGCACATGAGTTTGCTGCTCGGGAGCCACCTTCGCTTGGAAGTTGTAGCTTTCGTCACATGGACAATAGTGATGTACCTGTCAAAGCTGATGCAGGTTAGAAACAAGCTGCAGCCGTAGAAGTTGATCTTATACATGCTGTTGACGACTTTGCACATGAAGTTCTTGAAGATCCAGCCGTCAGAGGCAGCCTTGGCCCAGAAAGGGAGGGTGAAGAGAAGGAGCAGGTCCGCAATGGCCAGGTGCAGCAGGTACCGATCCACCTTGCTCCTCCTAAAGCGGTATTTGCAATAGACAAGCACAACCAAGGCGTTTCCCACCGTGCCCACAGAGAAGATGAGCCAGAAACACACCGGCAGGAAGGCTCGAGCAAACTGCCTGACCTGCCCCTTGTCACACACGAACCCTGTGTCGTTCAGCAGGTTCCCTGCGCTGATATTCCTGTAGTAACCCAGGTGGGTGACCTGTAATGGGACATAGGGTAAATCTGTGTTGAGAGGTGGCTCAGTAAAGCATTAATTTGTCCCTTTCCAGCAGATGCAGTTGAAGATTCCAAATATATTCCATTTTAGGTGAGAATGGGCAAAGGCTGCCAGTGAAACACAGGGCATTTCAGATCGCTTGAGGTACGTAGCAAAGCAGAGACTTACAAAAATGACCCGTTGAGTAGAACACTCTTTACAAAAGAGCAGTTGACAGCCTCCAGCCAACTTCAGTTATTAAAATAGCAGGTGGTGAGAGCACTGTATTTGTCAGATGATTCAAAACATCGTCGGTTTGGCAGCTTCAAATATGTAACAAAATACAAAATTCCCAATTGGAAAGAGGTGGGGAAGAAGGCTTTGTAGTACTGCTATGGTGGGACAGCACTGTTGTCCCTCAAGAGGCAGAAAACTGATGGAGGCAAAGAGTGGTGGGAGGAGAAAAATGGAGATTACATAGCACTGTAGCTGTATACTCACTACAACTTCCATCTTCAGCCAGATCTTTCCTAGGTCTTGAAGAAGACACCTTAACCTAGGAAGAGGAAAAATAGGGGGAAAACAACTGGTTCCAAACAGCTTTGAAAGTAGAACTGTGACTCTTTTTCTTCTTCTTTTAATAAATCTTCAACCTTTTGAAATGAGTCTAACGGGGAGACAAACAAACCCCACAGCAATTGGTGTCACTGTTTCAAATTATTTAGATGTTTCCATTTTACAAATTTACATTTAGCCTACATTAGGTCTTCAGCTTCTCTATGGCACTGTGCTGATTAAGTCCTTCAGCGTACTAGAGTCTCTCATTTTTAGTAAGATGTATAGTCCCCAGTGCACACATTAAAAAAGAAAGTTGTCTGAAAGCACCGTATCTTCTAAGATTCGTGAGAATAAATGAAATGTTTCTCTTAAATTGCCTAGCAATACAAGGAAAACTGCCTGCCTTTAGTAGCAGTTTGCAGTGTTAAAATATTCGTATCTTCTTCAGCAGCTGATAATTTTTCCCTGATGCAGATTGGTTTTCAAATCAGTCTACCACCACAAAAGATACTTAAGCCTGGTGGGCTCAGTGGGAGTCACGCACTCCAAAGTATTCAACAGGTTCTGCACCAACCTGCCTGTGCTAGTGCCTGGGAATGAAGGCAGAGGACAACGTGAGGTGGGTCCCATCGCTGCTACTGTGGACCTTCGCTTAGCTCAGACCTTTCCTCCAGACATCAGTGCCTTCAAAAGCAGGTCATGCAACCAAGAGGTTGCCTCACAAAGCCAAACCTCTCACCATACCTGACTAAAAAGACCTTCTGTGGTATTATCTGGGGCAGGGACTGATGCAGCATGCAACCTGCGGTAGGGTGAGCTGTGTTAGCAAGTCCATCAGCAAAGCCAGTTGACCGTAAACATCTACTTTTTGGGTTGGTGAGTGTATTTGTTGCTGCGTCACTGTGTTTGTGGCACCCTCTGGCCCAAGCTGCCTTTGATCCCCCAGTGCTAAAGTGAACACGAGCAGCAAGTATTTGCAGTGTTTTGGAATCTGGTCAAAAAAAGTGTAATGCAGTTGATTTCATCTATTTAGAAATTATTGTGTTGAGAAAGCACAGATTGGGGGGTAATCAGATTGAGGCCTAAATTTTTATCTTCATGAAGCAACTGTAATGAATTTGAATTATTTCAGAGCACGGTTGGCATCATGAGATCTTTGCAATAAAAGAACGCTAGTCTAGACACAGAGTGTTTGTTTAAAAGTAGATTGAAGAAATAAAACCAGCCATAAATTTGTGCTCTTGGGTTTTAAGTTTTCTATGAAGACACAGAACTACACCCAGAATTATGCTGGTCCCTGGAGTTTCAAGTACAGGTATAAATTTAGTACCTGGCTTTTAATGATGCCACCTGTACCTCGTGCATACCAGTTGAATTTCTGATTTCTGGGTTGTATTAAAAATAAGAATAGCATGGGGTCAGATACAATGAGCTTTCAGATCTTCTAGCCAGCACCTGATTTTTCTCTATGGTCAACTTCACAGCACACTAAAAGTTGACAAACAAGAGACCGTCCCTTGAGACGAGGTGGGGCTGCTTATTAATCAAAATTAATTTGATGCCTTTTTGCTTATTTTGGGGGGGAAAACTGCGGTTTCAGGAATCGTCGTGCTGAGCCTGTGACTCGCCCTTCCCAGACCTGTGGCGACTCCTTGCCTCAGAAACTCCTCAGCCAGTTCAAAATCTCAAACCAGCAGCACCTTGTCCCCATCACAGCAGCGCAAAATTCTAGCTACGGAGGCTGAGACCTGCCATGTACGACCCAGAGGTGACGGTGGCCACCAGCAGGCAGCCAGCGAGCTACTGATTTCTCCCCAGTACCCATTCCCAAAATGTCACTGCAGCATCTGCCGAAGGTGCTGTGCATCCCCACACACCACATCACAGAGCTGTGCATCCCCAGGGGACTTTCTAAGGCTATTTTCTTTTAGCCATCAGATCTGCCTTAAATTGCAACCAAGAAGGTTATTGTAACTTGGGTGGGTTCAATGGCAAAATTTTTTTTTTTTTTTTTTTTTTTTAATTACAAAAAGGCAATTTCTAATTCAGTTTCCTTTCCACAGAAGCTGCACGTGGGACAGACAGACACAAATTGTGGAGGAAGGGACTCACCGGGACGGTCACTGCAGGAGGTCAGCCCGGCTGTCACAGCCACGCGCGGCGCTTGCTCTTTGCACCCACAATTAAGCTTTGGGCTTTTTGTAGCCTGAAATGGGTGTGTGCTCCCCAGACCCCCGCCTAATTAGACCTGTCACAGGCTGTTTTCTCTGTGGTTTGCGTGGTTTGCATGGTTTAGGTGGCTCAAACTCAGATGGAAATATTGTCTTCTTTTATTTTTTACTTTGGGTTTTTTTTAGGGGGGGGGGTGTGTGTGTGTGTTTGTTTTTTTTCTACTCATGTGCATCATATTGCACTGGGCAAATCAGAGGCTGCTCCCAGCGTGGCCGTGTCCCGCCAGAAAACACTTTCACTGGGGGGAAAAATACAAATCCCTGAACAAGAACCAGGAGAAGCAGGTCAGGCTGGGACAGGAGTGAGGAGCCAGGTCTAGTCCTGCCTGCTCCAAGATGGCCCACAGGCACAGGCCCCCGCAGGTGCCCACCAAGGATGCAAGCAAGCAGGGGTCGGGATCTCAGGGTCTGTGTGGTGCCCCATGACCCCAGCTGCTTTGCAAGCAACAGCAAAATGGAAGTACCTTCAAGAGGAAAGGCCAGGCTGTTCCTGCCACAGAAACTGGGGAAAGCCAGGGCAGGACTGCAGGCAATCACATGTGGTGGTGGCACGTCTTAACGTGACAAACATCCAGAAGAGCGTGGCAGGAAAGATTTTGAAGAGGAAGGCAGTGAGAAGGTGTTAATAAACATATGAACTCGCACATCTTATATCTTCTTCCTGGGAAGCTGGCATGCAAATTATGGTGATTTAAATCCCCCTCTCTGCAGGGAGCCCATGTGCCTTGGGGTTTTGCTTCAACACTGGATGGTGTTCAACTGCCACTGATGCTTGTTCCATGCACACTTCAAGAAAATTTCCAAATTGCAGTTCAGGCTCCATTCCAATTACGGAGAAAACAATGATTCAGACTAGATTTTGGGTTGGGCTCAGCTGTCACTTGGCACCACGTGCCAGCGTCAGCAGCGTGGCACCCCCTTCCCAAGGGAAGGAGCCCAGGGTGCTGCACACTCAACTGCAAAGTCAGTGCTAAGGTGTCTGCGTACCTTTAATAACTAGTTGTCATCCTGAAACTCTTCGTGAAGCTGGCGTAGGTTTGGATGCGATGATATCTCTGTATGGCAGGTGGACTCTCTTGCCTCCTGGATCCCCAGCAAGGAGAACAGAGGTGGAGGAGCAGCTCCCAGCGAAACCTCAGAGCAGTGGCTATGGAAAGCTCAGGTGTGACAGCACAGGCACAGCCTCTGGGCTCAGGCACCAGTTTCTCCAGGCTGGCAAATGGCTGCCTGAGCATCTTCGTGGCCCTCCTCTGGACCTGTTCCAACGGGCCCATGTCCTTCCTGTCTTGAGGGCTCCAGAGCTGGACAGAGTGCTCCAGGTGGGGTCTCACGAGTGCAGTTTCTACGATTCTGTGGTTCAGGGGCGATGTTCACCAGCGTTAACACAATATGCGCGTGGAGCCAGGAGCAGGCTGCTGCCACCCTCACTTGGAGAAACGTCACCTGAAGCCTGACAAGGGAAAAGCCAGAGCCACAAACAGTCACAAATCCCCTATGTTGCATGGGGAGCTGGATGTATGATGATTATGTTTCATAAAGTATTAACCTTTACCAGAAATAGGAAAGCAGGTAACTGACTGATGCACAGAGAAGATGATCAGAGGATGGAGCACCTCTCCTGTGGGGACAGGCTGAGGGAGCTGGGGTTGTTCAGCCTGGAGAAGGCTCCACAGAGACCTTATAATGGCCTCCCAGTACCTAAAGGGGGATGCAGGAGAACTGGGGAGGGATCTTTATCAGGCAGTGGAGCGAGAGGACAAAGTGTAAGGGTTTTAAACTGAAAGAGGGGAGATTTAGATTAGATATTAGGAAGAAATTCTTTGCTGTGAGGGTGGTGAGACACTGGCACAGGTTGCCCAGAGAAGCTGTGGCTGCCACATCCCTGGAGGGGTTCAAGATCAGGCTGGATGGGGCTTTGAGCAACCTGGTCTGGTGGGAGGTGTCCCTGCACAGGGCAGGGGGGTTGGAACTGGATGATCTTCTGTCCCGAACCGTTCTGTGATTCTATGACTCTAAGGCACCCTCGAGAACTGAAAAGTTTTTAGGAAAGTGTTTTTTTTTTTCCCTTTTTGGGGGGGAATGAAGTTTTTTGTACGTGCAAACATCCCCAAACATCCCCAACCCTTGTTTATAATTTTATTTTTTTTTCTCGTGTGTTCCCAGACTCTTTGTTCCAGCCAGGGCAGGGGGTTGGAACTGGATGATCTTCCCACCCAAACTGTTCTGTGATTCTATGACTCTAAGGCACTCTCGAGAACTGAAAAGTTTTAGGAATGTGGGGTTTTTTTTCCCTTTTTGGGCGGGGAATGAAGTTTTTTGCACGTGCAAACACCCCCAAACATCCCATTTATCCCATTTTATTTTTTTTTTTTCTCGTGCGTTCCCAGACTCTCTCTTTGTTCCAGCCCGTGAGGAGCGGGAGGGCCCATGTGCGCGTGCGCAGGCGGCGGAGCGGCGATTGCCCCGGGAAACGGCCGCCACGACCCGCCGGGGGGGGCGGGCGTTACGAGTCACGTGAGGGGGCCGGCGCCAATGGGAGCGCGGTGAAGGCGCTCGCGAGGCTTCGTTCTCCATGGCAACCGCCGGCCCGTAGCCAGCCAGCCAGCCGCCCAAGCCTGGTCGCCCGTCCCAGAGCCCCGGGTCGCCATGGTGAGTAGCGGAGCCGCCTCCCGCCGTCTCCCTTCTTCGGGGCGGAGTGTGGCGTGGCAGCCTCGCCGGCTTTACTCCCCTGAGCCGCCCCCCCAGAGCCCCGGGTCGCCATGGTGAGTAGCGGAGCCGCCTCCCGCCGTCTCCCTTCTTCGGGGCGGAGTGTGGCGTGGCCGCCTCGCCGGTTTTACTCCCTTGAGCCGCCCCGTAGCCGTGAGGAGGCTCTTCCCGTCGGCCGGCCTGCAGGCTGGGCGGGGGCGCGGCCCGGTCAGGTCCGGGTCCAGCTGGGGAGAGGCGGCCCCTCATCGTGCCCTCGAGGGGGTTGCTGTTGCCGGCCTGGGTATCCGTGCCAGCCCTGTCGGGCCCTGCGGGGGCTAGCGGGGCTTGGAGCTTCACAGCATGACGTTGCTTTATATCTTGCTTCTGATGTCTAAATTTGCTGTAAGACTGTAGTGGAAGTATTTTTTGTGATTGTAACGTTTCCAAGGGAAAATTTAAACACAAGAACCAATTCGTATTGCCGTAGTCATCTAATAACTACTGACAGTGGATGTTTTCAGAAGGACATTGCATTATATTAGAGTGATACCTGCATGGTGACATCTCAGGTAAAAATTTTACATTCTTATTTCTCATACATGGCTTATCTTGACTGCTCTGTTTAGACTTGTTGAGGAGACCTTCACAGTTGATGAGGTGATAGACATGCTGGATGGACTGCGAACTGTTGTACACAGTGAAGTTGAGTCAGAGCTCATAAATACAACTTACACCAATGTTTTACTTCTGCGGCAGCTCTTTTCGCAGGCTGAGAAATGGTACCTTAAGTTACAGACAGACGTCTCTGAATTGGAGAATCGGTAATATATATTAGACTATGCCTTTGAATGATAAGACAGACGTCTCTGAATTGGAGAATCGGTAATGTATATTAGACTATACAGAATGCCTTTGAATGATAAAAAGATAAATCATTCAGCTACATTATTCAGAATATTGCTGGATCCTCCACTTGGGTCACAGGGTTTGGGGAAGAGAGGCTGGAGAGCTGCCCAGCAGAAGAGGACCTGGGGGGGGTTGGTCTACAGCCAGTCAAAGATGAGCCAGCAGTGTGCCCAGGTGGCCAAGGAGGCCAATAGCATCCTGACTTGTGTCAGAAATAATGTGGCCAGCAGAACTAGGGAAGTGATTGTCTCCCTGTACTCAGCACTGGTGAGGCCCCACCTCAAGTACTCTGTCCACTTTTGGGCCCCTCACTACAAGATCCCTGGAGGTTTTCAAAAGACGGGCTGACATGGTCCTCAGGAATATGGTTTAGTGATTTTTGTTTCTTGTTTCTTATTTATTTTTTTGTCAGAGTTAGGTTGATGGTTGGACTAGATGATCTTTAAGGTCCCTTCCAACCTAGATGATTCTATGATTCTATGAAGAAAGACATTGAGTTCTGGAGTGAGCCCAAAGAAGGGCAATGAGGCCGGTGAGGGGTCTAGAGCACAAGTCTAATGGGGTCTGACTGAGGGAACTGGTTGTTTAGCCAGGAGAAAAGGAGGCTGAGGGCTTAGTGCTCTCTACAATTACCTGAAAGGAGGTTTGTAGCGAGGTGTGGGTCGGTCTCTTCTCCCAAGTAACAGGCGATAGGATAAGAGGAAACAGCCTCAAGTTGCACCAGGAGAGGTTCAGATTGGCTATGTAAGGAAAAAGTTCTTGACTGAAAGGGTTGTCAACAGGCTGGAACAGGCTGCCAGGTGAAGTGGTGGAGTCACCATTCCTGGAGGTATTTCAAAGACCTGTAAATGTAGTGCTTAGGGATGTGGTTTAGTGGTGGTTTTGATTAATGGTTGGACTTGATGATTTTAAAGGTCTTTTCCAACCTAAATGATTCTATGATTATGCACGTGTGTGTGTAATACAAAGACACGTTTATCCAAGAGCCTTCTCCCCTACAGTCCTGATTCTGATGCTTTGTAGCCTTTTCCCTCTGATTGTGTCTGATTTTGTATGACTTTGAGCACTTACTTCCAAGCACTGGTGCTTTTAAAGGGGAAGCACTTATGCGAGGTATATAGGGGTTACACATATGAAAATATGGTTGTTTTTTAACATACTAGTTAACATAACCAAGTGAAAGAAAGTGGGAAAACTAGTCAGAATGCAAGTCTTCACAATACTTCTGCTCTTTTTTACTTATTTCAGTGTATATTTATCTTTGTGCCTATATCCTTATTCACAGGCAGAGCTTGGCCTTAATGAGCACCACCAGAATGAAGTGATCAACTACATGCGCTTTGCTCGTTTCAAGCGTGGCCAGTGTCTCAAAACAGTGGATTCTTGTTTTCAGGACCTTAAGGACAGCAGGTATCAGGGTGGGGGGCTGGTTCTGAGCAAGAATAAAGCCAAATATGCTAGCAACAATTGCAAGTTTAAATGCTTTATGAGGTGACTTTTCTCTGTTTACTTTTGTATGTTCTTAGTGAGGAAGAAAGACCCCTGTAATTTTGCAAATGGTCCAGGACGAGTCCTTTTAAAACTAAGTTGTTCAAATTCTTAGGAATTAACATAGATATTCACAGCATGACGTTGCTTTATATCTTGCTTCTGATGTCTAAATTTGCTGTAAGACTGTAGTGGAAGTATGTTTTGTGATTGTAACATTTCCAAGAGAAAATTTAAACACAAGAACCAATTTGTATTGCCATAGTAATCTAATAACTACTGACAGTGGGTGTTTTCAGAAGGACATTGCATTATATTAGAGTGATACCTGCATAGTGACATCTCAGGTAAAAAATTTACATTCTTATTTCTCATACATGGCTTATCTTGACTGCTCTGTTTAGACTTGTTGAGGAGACCTTCACAGTTGATGAGGTGATAGACATGCTGGATGGCCTGCGAACTGTTGTACACAGTGAAGTTGAGTCAGAGCTCATAAATACAACTTACACCAACGTTTTACTTCTGCGGCAGCTCTTTTCACAGGCTGAGAAATGGTACCTTAAGTTACAGACAGACGTCTCTGAATTGGAGAATCGGTAATATATATTAGACTATGCCTTTGAATGATAAGAAAGCTTCATGGTGTTGACTATTAGCATTATTTTCCTAACTGTAGAAACCTATTCTTTCACTATATTAGTACCAATGATAGGTTAGTTTCAAGTCTTCTGTCTATAAAGTAGCAAGATGCACAATAATTTCAAATTTGTCATGAAGATGTTTTTATTGGTAATATTCTTACTTGAATTAATCAGTTAAGAGCAGATGTTAGGATTTGATTAAAAAGCCTTTGTTGTTTGAGTAGATTATATTTTAATTAAGCATGTTAAATCTTTATACTTCTAATGAGAATCTTACTTGCAATTAAGAGCATAGCATCAGCCTGGTAAAATGTGTTTCGTACCATAGCTCTTTCCATAAATAAATGTCTCCCTTTATTTTTCTTTTTAAGAGAATTGTTGGAACAGGTTGCTGAATTTGAAAAGTCAGAATTTACATCTTCAAACAAGAAGGTAGTTTTCTTTTAATTAAATCATAATCAAATGTCATGTGCAGTTATGACAGATGTTTAAAATACTTAGAACTGACTCTTTGTGCTTAAGGGAGAACAACAAAATGAAACAAGCCCACCTTTTTTCAAAACAATCTTTGAAAGTCTCCGAAAAGTAGCATTTTGCAGTTTGGCACCAATGCTCAGACTGATTGCATTGGCTGTTTCCAGATTGCAGATTCTGCACTCCCAGGGCATGCCTCATAATCCTCATCCAAATTTAGCCAGACCAGGGATGTGTTGGAGCATCTGCTCCTGGGTTCTCTTCCCCCTGGAAAATGGGGTAAGACTGGGACATTCACTTGTCCCAAGGCTTTGTCCCAAGAGCTGAGAAGATTCCACAATACAAATGTGACTTAAGCTTATCTTGTATGATTATGGTTTCAGCTTGTTTGGTTTGCAGCGTAAATGTATATTTAGTTAATACATATTATATTTGAATCCTTAAAATAAGAAATGTATTTTGAGCAGTGTAACAAAAAAAAAGCCACAACCAGTTTTGTTTTTTTTAAGTCTTACAATCACTCAAATATCTTTTTTTTTTTCCTTACTCTTTTGTCTTTTAGTTGCTGCTGCATTGGTAGTCTTTTTTCCTCTATTTACTATATTTGTTTATCTCTAGCTGAAAGTGAAGCATATAACTTAGAAGCCAAGGTACCAGTAAAAACTGAACTTGAAATAAAAAGGCATTCATTTGCTTTCCAAAAGAAAGCTGAATTGACTGTCAATAGTTATTTTACAGACTACAGGAATACTTTTCTTCCTCCTAGAAATCTGTATAATTTAATCTTTTAACCTTTATTATTTCTTTAGCCCAGTGCAGATCTTATTAAACCAAAACTGGCTCCATTAAATGAGGGTGGGTCAGAGCTGCTAAACAAGGTAAGAACTTGTCTGTTTGTGCAGTTGTGGTTCATGACCATTCTGCTTATTCAACTGAACTGGATAGCTGTGCAGTAATATTTGTGTAATATGCCTGTTGCTATATAGACATCAACATAATATGCCTCAAAATGTAAAGTAAAATGCTAATTAATTAATATTGTAAAGCATCTTAAATTTATTCTGCTGTTATGGTCTTAAACACATATTGCAATATTGACCTTCCTTTTGCAAAGGAACTTTGTAACTATTTATTTTTCCATTTAATCACTTAAATTAGTAGAAACGAGTATTCAGTTTGTTCCATGCAGTTGGTTGGCTTTCCAACAAGGAAATAAGTTAAAATATGTAGCTGGCCAAAATGATTACGTTATCGGTTGTGTTCTGTATCACTCCAAGTCAATCTGATTAGATTTAATCTTTATTCTTTTGATTGTTGGTTACATTCCTCCTAAAGAAACAGGCCCTTAAAGAATTTGGAATTTACTAGTTCTGAAAACGTCTGGTTTCCCACTTGCTAAAGATTTTCAGAATTGTAAAACACATTCTAATATTTAATGTTATTCATAGTTTTTGTTAGGTATTGAACTGGTTTAGTTCAACTGAACTTTTTTAAAATACCACACTTCTTACAATGCACTTTTAAGTTATCATTCATGACTTAAATGTAGGTCAATTTCTTGACCTAAATTTCTAAAGGTCAAGGAATTTAGCAAGGAGTTGCATTTTCTGTCTTCTAGCCTGCATTACCAAAGCCATCTGTCAAGTACAGTGTCTGAATCAAATTGTTGCTACCCAGTAAGATAATTAAAGCATTCAAGAAGCATTCAAGAATTCAGACTTGTATTTTACTTATGGATCAGTGTAATTCTCTTTCAAAAAATAATCCAAAAATCTGTTTCACAACAGGTTTTGTTGAATATGTGCATCTGATGTCTTTTTTGTTCTCAAAAATAATTCAAAGTTTATATGGTGACTCAACTGATAAAACACGGTTATTTCCTGTGACAACATGATATGCAGTAACCTGGTATTTGTCTGTTTTAAACAGGAAATATGAATAAATTCTTACTTGCCTGTTGATTGAAAATATAAATGATGAGCAGCAATGAGATTTGCATCTCTGAACATGCAATTTTCTTATAGTGAATCTTGGTACTAACAAGATCCTGATCTCACTAATCTCAGTTCAGGAAAGCATATGCCAAATTTAAGAGAATGGTCTTGTATATTACAGTAGAATTGGAGACTTAAATGTCTTGCTGACTGAGGCAGAAAACATAATAAGTAAATGGATTACTGATTTCTTATGCAGGCCGTTTTTATAAGCATTTAGAAGCTTTTTGGCTTTCCTAAGCTATGAAGCATATTTTCTTACCCAAAATACTTGGAAAATTCAAAATAGCGCAAGAGTGTTCACAAACTTTTTCTTGTTCATTAACCCAAAGACAGTTGCTCGTCTCCAAGAAGAAAATGAAAAATTGAAGACAAGACTCAAGACCATAGAAACACAGGTAAATTCCCTGTAAGCTTGGATACTTAATGCTGTTTACGTATTAAAAATATCTAAATAAGATTCCCATCGTTATTATTCTCATGTTTTCAATTAAAATATGTTTTGTATGTTTCTGATGTTTTATATTTTCAATATACCACAGGCTACAACTGCGTTAGATGAAAAGTCCAAACTAGAGAAGTCACTGAAGGATTTACAGATGATCCAAGGAGATCAAAAGGTAAATACAATTGAGATTTCCACTGCCACCACCCTGTTTAACACAACTGTTGCTTGTACATCTAAAAATTTGGTCTGTAAGGTGTGTTTCTTTTCTAGCAAATACAGAAGTTCAAGATAGTGTTGTCATGTTCCTGTTGACATTGTCATGTTCCTGCTGGTCTATCAGTCAGCAGATAATCCAGAATGTTAATTGATTTTTATAACACCTATTTTGTGTCACAAAGACCATAATAAATTATTATCAGAAAGTATTATTCCAGCTACTATCAGGAAGTAGTAATGTAGAGGTCATATTCTCAGGGGTGATATTTATATTAAGAGATAAAAATTTATCTCTGTTTGTTTCTTTCCATTTACTAATGAAATAACTTTATCTAACCTGGTTTTTATGGCAACAGTAAAACACTAATTCTTTCAAGCATTTGTCACACTTGACATTGAAATGGGCAAGCCAGACTTGCTGCTTCTCACTTCAGAATTCAAAACCTAAATACTTCTATAAAAGTGTCCAGTGTCTTATATTCTTAAACATCAATTGAAGTTTTGCTACAAATGTCAATGATCACGGGTCAGATTACAAATGTAAGATTTTTAGGTAGCTCTACCTGTATCATCATACCGTCAAACATTATTCACTTTTTATTTTTACTGCTTGAAGTTCTTAATCATTTTTGTAAGTGAGGATGCAAAAATGGTGAGTTGCTGCTGCAGAAAAAAAGACAAAGAAGCTAGATGTCATGTAGATTGACAAAGATAAATCTGTTCAGGTCACTTTAGTATTTTTTTTTAAGTCCGTACCTTTATTTTTGTCAGTAATAAGAATTTTCTGAGGTTTGTTCATATGTGATTGTTTCTTAAATTTAAAACATTTCTTTTCAAACTTTTAACAAATTTAGGCACTTTAAACCCGTTATTTTGCAAAGCTGACTCTTTAAAATTCCTGCAGTAATTACAGATTTGGAGGTGAAGTTCAATATCATAAAACATTTCCACTATAATTTTCACATTTTAATGCTGATTTCTTTTCATTTTGCTTTCTAACTGGTTTATGGTATGTACTTGGCTTTCTTAATATGTTGTAATTTTTATCTAGTAGCTTTCAAAATCTGTATTCAAGAATATAATTTAATAGGGAACTTAATTTATCAGTCATGGCAAGTATTTGTTTTATCTATTTTGTTAAGCCTAAAATTAGTAAAGGTTTAAAATATTAAAAGGGTTTATTAAATCCGGGATAATAGTGTTTGTAGTTTTAAGAGATTGGAACCAAATCTCATCCTACTTTTCTGGTTAAACATGAATGGGCCTCAATGTCAGGGCTGCAGAGTTTCTGCAGCTTTCATGTCCTAATTTGCTCTCTTACATTTTCTATTTACAGGCATATATATGTTGTTGAAACAAGTTAGTAGATATAGTGATGAAATGTACTCTTTATTTAATCAATTAAAGTATTAATTGGTTGGATAAAATGCTAAATTTTATCTGGTTTCACTCTGTATTTTTATAGGATGGGGCCCAATAAAATCATATGACCCCAATTGCTCATTAAAGCGGTAATTTTCAAAATCTTTGGAGAAACAAATGGCAATGGTTTTAAGGGCCAACTCTTTAAGGGCCAGCAGATTTCCACCTTTTTGGGTTTAGTTTTGGTTTGTTTTGTTTGGTTGGTTTTTTTTTTAATAGTTTAATATGGTTCCACCCAGCAAGCGTGAATGACTGTTTATGAGTAACTGGTTTGTTGGATCAGTTTAACTTGAAGACGTAGAATTTTTACATAATTGACTTATGTCACAGTTTAGAAAGATGATCACTCGCTCTTCTGATCTGAAACATTATGCAGTGTAGTGCTTTTCAACATTGCAGCCTTGGACTCCATCTCAAAATTCAAAATTACCTTTTCTGATATACAGATAGTAGTATCAAGTGGGTTTATATGCTCAAATCTTGTCTTCCATGTGGAAAAAGGAGCAGAGCTTCCTTAGTTTCAGATTTTTGTTCTTTTTAAGGTGCTTCTTGAGTGAGTCATTTTACTTTTGAGAGTTTGAACTTGAGCTTGAAACATTGAGAGGGCATTTTTAAATGGAAATCCATAGAGCTGTTACGTGAATATAAAGTTTTGTGACTCACAACTCGTGTGCAGAACAATTTGGGTTGTTTCTTCTCACAAGGAAAGTCGCTTCACAAGCGACTGTGAAGGCTCTTTTGTAATGTATCTGAGAACAGTGCAATATTGGTACCTGACTGAGAATATGAGCCTTAACACTTTCATCCTTTCCTACCTGTATTACACTAACAGCTTTTCAAATGCCTGTGATATTTTTCCTGCTTTAAAAATACATTATAGTGTAAACCTTCAGATCTGAAGCTGTAATTAGCTATTTCTGTATGCTAAAGAACTTCTTGTGATATGCTTCATCCTGTGGTTTCACCTAATTCCTAAAGAAGTGAAGTACAAGAACTTGAAATCTCAACTTGATATAGAAGACTTTCCAGCCATCTTTAAAATGTATTTATTAACAATTTCTTCAAAGTTATAAATTAGTGCTTCGACTAATTTTTTTTAGTTAAAATGCTTCTAATTTAGGTTTTACAGGAATAGCCTGAACATAATTATTAAAAATTAAGATATCAAGTGTAAAATTCCAGATAAAATGGGTATGTTTTAAATATTTCTTCTCTTCCATTTGACATATTTTAAATATTATTCTTTTGAAGACTAATGCAAACCAGGATATCACTGAACTGGAGAATAAAGTGGCAGCTTTGAAATGCCAGTTTGAGAAGACTTTGAATGACTCTACTGCAAACCAAAAATTCTTGGAAGAGAACTTAGTGACAACGAAGCATGACCTGCTTAAGGTTCAGGATCAGCTATCCACAGCTGAAAAGGTTAGCAGTTTATTGTAATGTAAAGATGAGACCCTTACTCACATTTTAACTGATTAGTAATTTAACAAGCATGCACAGTTTACTGGGTCACACTTGTGCCAGTGTATTTTTGTTATTTCAGTGGAAAAGCAAATGTTATACGTAAAATAGCAAAACCACAACTAATTGCGATTATAACCAGCTGAATACTTAATAAATGTCCATTTGTCTGTGTAGAAATTTTTGAAGGAAAAGTGTATTCCCAGTCTTACAAACACTTTTACCTTGATTTACTTAGAAAACACTAGCTATCTTCATCTAAATTTGAATAAGTTAGAGAAACTACTATTCTGAAACTTGAGAAGGAAAAGAAGCAAGCAATTTTTTCGGAAAAGCATATTAGCCTGGTTTTCATACTATGTAAATAATATGTTGGTGTTGCTATTATATAGGAATTAGAGAAGAAATTCCAGCAAACAGCTGCCTATCGCAACATGAAAGAGATTCTCACCAAGAAGAACGAACTGATAAAGGATCTACGTAAAAAGCTTTCCAAGTAAGCGGTGCTGTTCTGTCTGTCCAAACAGGACCCTTGTTCAGGATCTGGTTTGTTTTAATAAATGTGGAGCTGTCTGTAAAACAGACTATAAATTTACCCTTAAAAAGAATTTCTAGTAGGCTGTTCCCTGATTTTTGACAAGCAAATCCTTTTAACGGATGCCAGGTGAATTGGACTGATGTGTGCAACAGCAGCTACTGTGGAGCAAGTAATGAGACAATTTAGTATGGAGAGGATACAAAATATTCATGGATGTGGTAGATAAGACCCCAGGTGCTAGACAGAGAGATACAGGTGGGAGATGTACCAGATGCTTTGGCATTATTTTATTTTTTCCATGTTTGTTTATGAGAATGAGAAGTCCACAGTATATAAAAAGGTTTGGGCCTGTATTGAGTAAATGATGCACCCTGGCTATTATCTTGTGTAGCAGACTATAATTCTGCAAATTAGAGAGGGGATTTGGAACTAGATGATTTTTAAGGTCCCTTCCAACTCGAACCATTCTATGACTCTATAAACTGGACAATTTTAAAAGGAGAAAATAGTCAGAAAGGTATATACCTTCCTCTGTGCCTAAAGTCATATACTGAGTCTTGACAGGAATGCATCACTAGTGGGAGTAATTTATTACTTGGGTTTCATATTTTCTTTAGAGAAAAAATGTCTCTTGGGTATTTTCTACTCTGTTTTACTGATTTTTATTTTTTTTAATTCAGATATGAGCCAGAGGACTAAAACACCAAGAACATCTGATCTGTCAGAAGCTGCCATAGAAAGAAAATGTAGACTGGTATTATTTTTCCATAATTCTTGTTTTGAATGGTATATTTTTTGCTTCTAGTGCTTAAAATAACTTTTATTAATACTAATAAGATGCTGGAACTCCTTACTTCCTTATAAACCTACGATTTATAGGTATTAGTTTCTGTAGTCATGTTTTTAATTGTTAACCATCAACATTCCCTGAGAAACAGCAAACAGGAGCTTATTGAAGAACTGAGACCATTCCCTACAAAGAAAGGAGTTTATTTTTGTTAAGAAAACTTTAAAAAAAAAAAAAAAAAAAAAAAAAAAAAAAGTAAGCATTACAGTTTTTTTGATGTCTCTGAGGTGGAAACTCCAGTTGTTACTTTTGTATATAAAAAAAAAAAAAAAAAAAAAAAAAAAAAAAAAAAAAGTAAGCATTACAGTTTTTTTGATGTCTCTGAGGTGGAAACTCCAGTTGTTACTTTTGTATAGTTAGTGTAGCGATGAAGTGGCATTATATGTGAAAATGGCATCAGTGGAAGTAAAGCTCAGGAGGAACAAAAAGAAACACTCTGATTCCGTAATATATCACACTGGACTTCTTATACCTCAGCAAAATATGGTCAATAAAATTTTGCTAGATGGTGTTCATTAGCGAGTGAGGTAAACAGGCTTTATAGAAGTGCTGGATCCTTTCAAATACAGCCACTAATTGTTATACTTCTTCAGTTGAACTTACTTGAAACAAATTTAAGCATCAGAATACAGATTCTGATTTTGCCAGTATTCTTAACATTAAGATGATAATCTGATAAAGCAGAAGGAAGTTAATGGAGCAAGTTTCTTGGGAAATAAATTATTTTAGATATTTTCATCTCCTTTCTTGTCATAACCTCACCAGAAAACAGCTTATTTCTCTCAAGTCTTTTGCTTGTAATTCTCTGCCTTGCATTTACCTGGAAGCCTCCTAATAGTGCATTCTACTTGTTCGTCTGTCCCTGTTCATATGTATGTTGTATTTTACTCCAAATAAAACCATTGTGTTTCCAAACACTTAATCTTGAAAGGAGCTGATTTTTATTTTTTTTTTAGGAATATTTTCTATAGCTCTTTTCTTAGTATCTGTAGAAAGGAGTAGCAGGTAAGTAAAGAATCTTACTAGAAATGCAAAGATGTAAATTACAGATTCATGCCCAAAGCCACACCACATCAAACAGCTGTAAAAAAAGTGCACCAGTGGCAAGGTTGGGAAAAGACTGTTATCTGTGTGCTACAAAACTGGTATTTAACAGTGCTTGTCTCAGGAGCTGTTTGAACTGAAATGAATTTTTCCTCATTCTTTCTCTAATGGGTGAAGCTGTTTAAATTGCTTAAGTGGTGATGCCCCCAGTCGAATCTGCCATACCCTTGCAGTCTGTAAGTTCTTTTGTTGTCCTTTTCCCCACAGTGGTTGAGTGAGATTGTTTGGGATAAAGTCCTGTGTCTGTAGCGTGGTATTATTGCTGGAGCACGATAGTAGGGCTTTATGGAGTGAGGTAATCCTTATGCAGTGTCAGTTAAATTAATGAAAGGTATTGTTTTGCAGTAGTGATTCTCTTTTTCTTGAGATAGATACCATGTTTTGAAGATGAAGATGACATCTGAATCTCTCCTGATTGTGCCTGGTGTTTCTAAAATGTCACGTCTTTCCCTGAGGTGTATATTCTAATACGGCTTTTACCAAAAAAATGGTATTGTTTCTTTTTGTTTTTAAGAAGTTCGTCATACTCTTCAAATAGACGTCATCAGTTTTTTCCGCTTCAGCTGTTAATTCCCTAGTTATGCCTGAAAGGAATGTTTAAAAAAAAATTTCCTCTATAATTGGCTGATTTGCAGGAATCAAATATCTTTCAAGCTAGGTGAGGGTTTTTGATTGCAAATTGAAGCATATTCTCTACAGGAATGATATCTACGCAGCTCAGTTTTGCTAGTATTGACTCTGACAGCTGACAAAAGACCCTGTGCTGTAACAGTGACTTGAGTTCACCAGTTGGTCATTAATAAATAAGCCAGCAGTGCTGCATGCTGCCTTCTTAATGAGACAGTATATTACCTGATGTTCTTTAACTGTTCATAAAGTACTCCTTAATCTGTTTTTCTCTTATGGATAATAGCCTTTTCTTTTTGTTTTTATGTGAAATGAATGTAAATGTAATTTTAATGTAAAATGAATACTAATATATAATACTTAAACTGTAAGTGCTTCTCTTTTTATTTGATAGACCAATGCAAGGACAGCTGCAATCTGGACATTTCCACATACCTTGCTTTTTAGGCAACCCACAGTCTTCTGCCAGCCACTTAGAATTCAAATAATCTAAAAAGTTCTTAAGATTCCTCAGTCTGATTTCCGCCTCCTGGCATTATCTAGGGCTGCTCTTGGCTTCTGCGTGATACCGAATGCTGTCAGACCACAGTCAAATGATTCTTACTGCCTCAGGAAACAAGCGTGAATCATCATAGGGTGTCACATGGATCAAGCTTAAAAAGTTTGAGCTGTTCTAGGAGGCCAGGCCTTTTAAAATAAATTAAAAAATAATTTGATGTCATTTGAAGGTAAGTTTGTACTTAAGCAGGTAAGAAATGTTATCATAATTATTATTGTACATGTTTCTAACTGGCTTTGAGCAGAGAATGTGCCCGTGGGAGTTACCCTATGGCTGTTAATTTTAACAATGTCCCAGTGAAAGCACTGGCCCAGGATTCCTGCCCTGCTCTGGCCGCCTACAGACTCTCCCTGAAGGCACCTCCTTATCAGTGTCCTCTCAGACATACCCTGAAACATTAGGCAGCCTATTTGGAGTCAACTCTTCTTCAAATAAAGGTCGGTAGGTACATGTCATTCTATTCCAGCACTCTGAGTATCTAGAGACTTTGATATTTATCATTTGTTAATTATTACTTTTAGGAACCTGTTCATGTAGTGTCTTGGAGTGCCGTGATGGTGATGGCAGTGCAGAGTGGTTGGTGCAGGACTCTGACAGGGCAGCAGATCATGACTGACAGCAGGTGGTGAACAAGAGAGCTGCCGGGAGACCTTTCCAAACTGCAGGCAAGCTTTGACAGACAGAAAGTGTGAACTGACTGAAGACAAGTAGAAGAACTGACTAAGTAGGCCAGGTATACTTTTTGAATTTAGTGAGGTGCCAGTTTGTGGGTCTTTTGCTTTACACAAGCAGGTTCTGAGGTCTGGGTGAATTAGGTGCAATTCTGTGGATCAGAACTGCGTTGAGTGCACCTTTATGGAAGGATTACCTTAAAAAACCCACTGTTGCAAGATGGATAGAGCTCCAGTCCTAAAGAAAAGCAAGGAAAATAAAAAGAGAGACTCTTCTCAGGCATGCCTTCTTGGGAATGGGGCCTCCATAAAGTTGCTTTATATTATTGATCTCTGGAGACTGAAGTAGTACAAAACAGATTTAAGGCGATTAAGGGGCTGAATATGACTTCAGAGTACAGACCTTAAGGGTATCGTCTGCAGTTTGGAACAAAGCAGCAAGTGGTAGTGATGAGCTGGAAGGAATAATTGAATCCTAATAGCTGCTTACAGGAGTAACTGTAATCTCCAATTACATGTAGAGCACTCGTCCAAGAGTTGTCATGACCTACGAGTTGTCGAAGATCTGGAAATCCACCTGGATTCTTTCTTTCTCCTGAAGTGAAGAAACGTGGAGCTTAGAGTAGCAACTGTGAACTGGCAATTGAAACAGAAAAAACATATGTGGGGGCTGCAACTCACTTGGCTGTACATCTGCTTCCCTTGATAACATCACAAAACATTTGGAGAGGCTCTAGAGACTTTTCCAGCACTTCCCTTTGATAATCAATGAATGTGCTAACAGCCAGCAGGTTTCCATTTGGAAAGGAGTGCCTTCAGGAATGGTAAGTACTAAACATGAGAGCTGACCCCTGCTGACACTTTTTCCCCCTCGTACATATCTGGCTCATCAAGGAAAGGTCAGAAGGTTTATTTTAAATCTAGAGTTATAGTCCTGCACTTGGGTCACAACAACCCCATGCAGTGCTACAGGCTTGGGGAAGAGTGGCTGGAGAGCTGCCCAGTGGAAAAGGACCTGGGGGTGTTTGTTGACAGCTGGCTGAATATGAGCCAGCAGCGTGCCCAGGTGGTCAAGGTGGCCAATAGCATCCTGACTTGTGTCAGAAATAATGTGGCCAGCAGGACTAGGGAAGTGATTGTCCCCCTGTACTGGGCACTGCTGAGGCCCCATCTCGAGTGCTGTGTCCAGTTTTGGGTCCCTCACTACAGGAGGGACATTGAGGTGCTGGAGTGAGTCCAGAGAAGGACAATGGAGCTGGTGAGGGGTCTAGAGCAAAGTCTTATGAGGAGCAGGTGAGGGAGCTGGGGGTGTTCAGCCTGGAGAAAAGAAAGCCAAGGGCAGACCTTCTTGCTCTCCACAACTCCCTCAAAGGAGGTGGGTATCAATCTCTTCTCCCATGTAACAAGTGGCAGGACAAGAGGAAATGGCCTCAAGTTGTGCCAGGAGACTTTTAGATTGACTATTAGGAAAACTGTCTTGACTGAAAGGGTTGTCAACGGGCTGGAACAGGCTGCCTGGGGAAGTGGTGGAGTCATCATCCGTGGAGGTATTTAAAAGATGTGTAGATGTGGTGCTGAGGGCCAGGGTTTACTGGTAGACTTGGCAGAATTAGGTTAATGGTTGGACTTGATGATCTTAAAGGTCTTTTCCAACCTAAATGGTTCTATGTTCGATGTAGCATAATAAAGTTTAGCCTACCTGGTGGAATTATCTAGGAGTTGTCTTTACCAGACTTCTTCCACTGCTGCTTATTATTCCTTCCCTCCTTGTTTAGATCTGCTAAGCTTCTCTCCCACCCTCGACTCGTGGTCCCCAATCTGTTGCTAGGACTCCAGATTCCCTTTCTGCTTATGTTTTAAGTAACTGGGAGAAGCACTTGGCTTCTTACTGTGCTGGTGTCAAGAGATGTAAACCCAGGATTTTCAGTTGGTGCCTTCACCGAAGTACTTCCAGTTTTGCTTCAGTGAGAAATGAGATCCTCTGCTCTGTTTACCAGCTTTTGATTAGGTTTACATAGGGCAGTTCTCATACTGTCCCATCAGTCCCTGGCCTGCTGTGGAGATGGACTCCTGCCCTTTCTCACCCACTTCCCCCAGACCCTACACTCTCACATTTGGTAGGTACCTTGGGAAAAAAATTCCTTCTAATTGTCCTTGAACGTGACCAGTTAAATGATCAGAAGTTCTTGCAGTGTCTTACTAGAGGCTTATCTTTGTCCCCGCAGATAAAGTCCAAGTACTCACCCAGGCTAAAAGAAGGAAGTTCAAAGGAGATGTAATCTTGAATGCCATCAGAAATAGCACATTATTTGAGGTGTGTATGGGAAGTTCCACTAGAAGAATCCCTGTTATCTGTTTAAATACCTTCCAGTATATTTAAACTCTGTCTCTCAGGGAACCACTGGATGAGAGGCACTTTGCTGAGTGCCTATGTGCATGACTGCCTTTAAAAACTCATAGTAGTTCATGATCTGTGATGATGATCTGACATTTGTGAGAGAGTCAAGGATTCATTTCATTGCATCTGAATTTCCTGATCTGGTCTGACCTGAGCCAAGGACACCAAACCTCTTCCTCTGCACAGTCTCTCCAGTCTGTTAGTAAACTAGTTTGAAATGTGATGAGAAGGAGGTACAGAGCCAAGGAAATGTTTAACTTGATTATGCTCATCAGTAGCAGTAATGTATTCACACAGAAGCCTCCCAAGTGTTAGTGGTGTGCCATTTTTAAGGCTGTCCAATCTGCGAGTTATTAAATGCTCTAAGTTATTTATAAGCATCATTTGTAATAAATCCCACAGGCAGTGACAGACATTTAGCTTTTAAATAATATGCAAAAGTTTTTGCGATGTGGGACAGTTAACACATCTGTAGCTTCTCAGTGTGTCTGTCCTTCAGTTTAATAGCTTATGGATTTAAAATTGCCTTTTTTCCTTCCAGCAGAATTCAGGGTTACCCATGAGACACATTTCCAGGGCTGGCTGGCATGTTGCAATTCTGCAGGCAAGACAGGAACAGCAAGGATGTTGCAGAAAAGCCACGAGCTCCCTCAAAACTGTACTCTGAGAGGGTTTGACAAAACCTGATGTTGTCGAGTGGCAACCTCCACAGTGCTAAAACACGCTGTGAAGAATAGATTCACTTACAGGAGATGCATGAACCTTTTGCAACCACCTTTTCTACCATGCAAAAAAAAGAAAAAAAAGTGGCGTCCCACTTTGTGATGACTTTGCTACTGCAGGCAGCTGGTCAGCAAGTCCACCAGAATCATTCTGCTGGTCTCAACAACTCAGCGTGACATACTCTGCAGTTTGGGCTCCTGTCCAAAGGCCCCGTGGTAGGGGTTCTCACCCCTACCCACAGCAGGATGCCTCTGCTCTGCCAGTGCCTGATGGGATGCTGGAGCAGCACACGCAGCGCTGCCAGGGAACGTGTTGCTGGCGCTGGAGGAATGAAACTGCCAACAGCTGAGCAGATCTTTGCAGAACAGACCTGAAAGGTGCTGAGGTCCTGGCATGGAAAAAAAAAAAACCCAACCCTGTGTTTAGACAGAGGAAGGAAGCTGAGCCCTTGGACTTGTTCAGACCCTTTTTATTGCTGCAGATGCTGCTGGTAGCCTCCTTCATGGGGAGACCTGTCTAAAATGGTTGAGCTCAAAGTGTACCTTGGCAGGGGCCCAAGCGCCCAGGGTTCACGTTCAGAGCTGGCATCTCGGTGTGCATTCAGATGACCCAAAGGCCTCCTACGTCCTTCTGCCTCCACAACGGGCCACAGACACCTTTTCTCAGTGGCCTTTGTATATATTTGGTCCTTGCTGCTTAAAAGTATTTTAAAACAGCCACCTCTCAGAAAAAATTCATCTGCAGCGGTGAGGTTTGAGCATGAAGGTAAGTGAAAAGAGATTGGGCTATTTCATGCTCTCTCACACACAGAGCACGCGGAGGGAGAGTAGTATTCCCAAAGAGCCAAACTTGAGTGTTGTACTCAGGGCTGCAGCAGGCTGGGGACCTGCACGGCTGACAGGGACTGCTCCAAAGCCACTTCTGGAACTGGGGAGTGTGCTGGGCAGGCTGCACTGAGCACCAGGGTGCAAGTGATGGGATGCCCAAGGATCTGTTTAGGGCAAGGGACACTGAGAATAAAAGCCATCTCTGACAGCCACTGAGCTCAGTCCTAATGGTGTGGGAACCCTTTCCCTCTGCTATCAAATCCAAGCTGGTGCCTCACATGTACAAATGCCGCTCCTAGGGAAGAGAGCCTTGTGGGGAAGGAATTTCCCATTTCCAAAACCAAGTTGCAGCCCCAGTGTTATTTCCTTCCTGGTTCAAGTTGGCCTGTGAGCCGACAGAAATCCCTGGGCTCACATCCTTCCCAGAAATGCCAGTCAAAACCCAAGCAGCTATTCACCCAAAGTACCAATTTTATAGTTCTGTGTGTGTCTATAATCTATTTACCAGCATTCCTACTTCAGTATGTGGCTGTTAATAAGATTAGTAATTAAAAAGCTTGATAGGAATTGGCAAGCATAGCTCCTCCGCCTTTCCCTCCCCTCCAAGCCGGGCTGGCGTGGAGTCTGAGGCAGGGCTGGCAGAGTACCTGAGGGAGGGAAGGCAAGAAGGCTCTGCCCAAACCTCTGCCTGTGAGCAGGCAATGGAGAAATCTCGGCCGCTATGGGACAATCCCCTGCAGTTTGTTTTCGCCTGCATTTCCTATGCTGTGGGGCTGGGAAATGTGTGGAGGTTTCCATATTTGTGTCAGATGTATGGAGGAGGTAAGTGTGGCTTGTGTTTCTTGCTTCCCTTGAGGTGGAGTGTGGCAAGCTTTAAATCCAAATGTATGTTGTCTATGCTAATGCCCTGTCTACCCGGCAGGGTCCAGGGCAGAGCAGGAGGTCAGGCTTTTTTGGTGTGCAATCTCTTCTGTTGCTGCTTTATTTTACATATTCTTTAGCATAAGGCTTTTCCCTGACAGCTGCCCCAATACAGTGGCACTTATTTCCTAGAAGTGCAGTGAAGCAGTGAGAAGACCTGTGTTTTTAAAACGGGTGGAGGTAGAGTGAGAAATGTAGATCCACATGGTATTAATTTATTACTTTCTTACCCCATTGAACCACTCTGAAGGTATCAGAAACTAGTTCAGTTCCTTGCTAGTCCCTTGGAAGGCATTCAGAATTTATTACTTTCTTACCCCATTGAACCACCAGAAACTAGTTCAGTTCCTTGCTAGTCACTTGGAAGGCATTCACAAAGGGAAATGCTTATGCTGATTTAATTTAAGGATCATCTGTATCATTTCAAGTTGCTGTCATTAATGTGTTGTCTCTCACACTAAGAGGTGATAACTTGGCTGCAAATCTGCCTTGAAGTTGGCTGAAACTCCTTAGTCAACAGGAGTTCCACAGCTAAAGCCTCCTGGGAAGCTTTGAAAACGGGGAATAAATTGGTTTGGGTGATGATGTATATAGATGATGTCTATATCATATACCAGCTACAGATGTTCTTCCTTAGAAATCAAAAGTCAGTTAATTAGATTAATTAAAAAACAACATTAATAATCTTTTCTGGCATACAGCTACCACTGGTTAATGACCATGTTTTGCAGAATCCTTATAAAGAACCTCTCTTTATAAGATATCCCAGTTTTATATGGCTTCTTGTACTGCATCTGTTGTTGAGTGTTGGACCCATCTCAGTTGCGCGTTAAGTGGCATGATGAGCGTCTGCCTCGTTTGCTTCTGGTCTGCTTCTACCTTTTCTTCCTTACAGGAAGAAACACACTGAGGTGTTTAAGTGCTTTTTGCTTGGCCTGTGTTTGTTTTGTTGGCTTGTAGCTCGTTTCTTAATGCACGAGTGGTGGTAGGAGTTGGTTCGTGCTAGCTGTTGAAAAGCCAGCTTAGTGCTGGGATGGCATCAGAGCTGCTCTGTGGGATCGGGTCAGAAAAATCCAGATAATACATGGGTGAAATTACAGTAGAAGCTGGATGCTGCGGTGGCTGAGGCTTTCTTAGATGTTTCAGAGAGCGGAAGAGATAGACGAAATTACAGTAGAAGCTGGATGCTGCGGTGGCTGAGGCTTTCTTAGATGTTTCAGAGAGCAGAAGAGATAGACATGCAGCAATTCTGGGTGTATTTCTCTACACAGATGCTTTTGAGGGTAAGGGCTTCATGTCTGACACTGAACTCTAGCACAAAGCTTAAAATGCAAGTGTTTCTGGATGCAATTAAATTGCACATGATTAGTTCACTAGAAGCCTATCCTGGCAGACATCCTGAAGGACAGCAAAACTCAGACACTGGGGTCTTTGCATGGTTTATCCTCTTCTTATCAAGCCATCAAGTAAGGACAGCAAAACTCAGACACTGGGGTCTTTTCATAGTTTATCCTCTTCTTATCAGCCATCAATAGTGTAGTAGATGGTGAAAATTCTCTGAAATACAACCAAAACTAGAACACTTGATTAACCAGAAAAAAAAAGATTCCATAAACCCAAGTATTTTCAGAAAAACAAGTTTTTATATGAGTAGTTTCTCTGCTACTTTTGTCTGCCCCGGTTACATCTCCAAGGATAGAGGCAGCTCTCCTGATAGCAGGCTTTGCTTTTGTTAATTGTTTTTCACTGCCCTCTTAAGAAGGCTTTGGTGGCTTTCCAGGGGTCTGCAAAACCCATGCAGACAAAACATCATTTCAGGATCTTAAAAGCTGGAATTGGGCTTAGGGGGGATGCCAGCAACTGCTTGTTTGGCATCTTCCTTGTAGCAAAGCACAGAGCCAGTCCCTGGCATGCCCAGCAGGGCAATACCATCCTTATTGCTGATAATAGTCATAAACAGGGTATTTTCAGATTTTACAACCTCCTGCATTTCCATTCATCAGCATATTGCCTCCTTCCTCTCCAGAGAGCTTGACCTGAACAGATCGAGGGGGGTTCAAACCTTGTAGGTGCAGCTGGGCCAGGCTGAAAGGACACTGGGATGGGTTTGATCCCTGGGCACCATGTGGGATGCTGAGCAGAGGCCAGGGTGCTGCTGCCCAAGCTGGGTGCCTCGAACAGACCCAGGACACACTCCACGTGCCAACTGGAGGGGTCTGGTCTGGGGGCTGGTTTTTGCAGGTGGATGGCACCGTAGGGAGCAACACTGGGTTTAAATGAGCAATGGAGCTGTACAGGTTCACAGCAGATAAGAAGCTGGTGCGTACAGCTGCCCTGAGTCACTTCTATGAGGCATTTTAGGTTTTACCCTTTATGAAAAGTAGCAGGAGCTGTATTAGGAGCAGTATCTGCGTGCAGACAGGGTGCAGAGCAAGGGGCAGGGTGCTCAGCCCCAGCACCACCAGCTGCCAGGGGGACATTGGGGTGAAGAGCAAGCCTGGGGACACTCTTCCTCCTTGCAAGGTGACAAAGCCATCACCAACGCTGCTGGGAGGGTAGAAAATCCTTTGCAAAGGGCCAAATGCTGTTTCTTCCCCCGCGGTACGTGGCAAAACTCCCCTTGGAGGCTCCTGGGGCAGCTCGCACCCCGCCAGGCTGCGGGAGCTCTTAAACCTCCGACAGCTCCCTCGCGGCATAGGAAGTTATCTAACAGACTAACAAAGGGGTCGTTAATAATGGGAGAGCTGGGAGGTGGGAAATTAATTCCCAGAATAAACCGGATTATTTCTAGGTGTTTATTTCCAGTTCTTGGCCTCGGTCGCTGCCCAGAGTTCATTCCTCTGCAGCGCTGCACCGAGCCCGTTGCGAGGAATGTTAATGCCGCAGATTAAATCCTAAATAAGAGATATTTACGTAAATATTTTTGGCTTGCTGTAAAAAGGGAAGCAGGAAAGCCTTCACAAAAATCCATTTTTTGACTCAGTCAGCAGCTCTTTCATTGAGGACAAGGATTTTATTTTTTCCAGCAGAAATTTAAGCCGAAGTGCATCCTGGTTGCCGGGTGGGAACCCATTCCTGCTGTTCCTCTTCCATAGGAGCATCCCTGGCTCTCTGTGCCAGGGAAATGGGGATGAGCAGACATGGGCAGGGAGAGGCTGTGTGCCTCTGTCCCAGGGTCTGCTCCTGATGGTGGGACCTTTCATCCCTTTGCTGGCACTTGGGGAGGTTTTTGTAGTTTTGGGGTTTTTTTTTAAAGCCGGGCCAGCCTTCAATATGTTACTTAAAACTTCACTCAAGGCAGATGTTGCTGTTACTTTTTCATCGAGTGCTTCAGCTCTGCTGCAGACCGATGCACACTAAGTAAATCTTTCCCTTGTCCTCTTTCTCTCATTATCTTTTACGAGGTTTGGCTGTGCTTAGTTACCCTTTAACAGCCCCAGCCCCCAACATTGCTCAAACTGCCCGCAAAGCACCTGGGCAGCTCCGCCACACCGGGGTGGTGATCGGCACATTTTAACAGCAGAAATCCCAGCGTTGCCAAGTGCCCGTGGAAAATTCCCCACGCCCAGGCACTCGGCACCCACCCATCTGGGATGTCACCTGAAACCCCCTGAGATGTCCCGTGGAGGTTCTGCCGTGCACTCAATACACAAGGTGCCTGGATGGGACCCAGCCACTTCCTGGGACACTAATGGGGGGATTTGACCATAAATAGGGCAATCTGGTGTTTATTATGCTGTGATGTGTTGGGCTTTTCTTGCAGGTGGCTTTTTGATCCCGTATCTTATCATGCTGATCGTTGAGGGGATGCCTCTGCTCTACCTGGAGCTGGCCGTGGGGCAGCGCATGCGTCAGGGCAGCATTGGCGCCTGGAAAATAATAAGCCCCTACCTCTGCGGTGTCGGTATGTCCTCTGTTTTTATCTGTGTTTTTAAGCACCTGGGGAACACGGGTGATTTTTGAATGGAGGGTTTTGTCTTTCAGAGAAGAAACCAGGTGGGAAATGAGGTTTTACTGGGTCCCACTAGGCAGAGCAAAGCTGTTATCCAAATCCCCCACAGCATGCATTTACCCCATCACCAGTGGAGCATCAGGGCCAGACCTTGGTTTGTTGGTAACAGGTCCCTGAGCACAGAGGTGTGGGTCCCCCTGTCCTCAAGCAGACTGCCAAAATCACAGTGGGAAGCCCAGGGCTTAACCCAGCCCCTGGGGCTGCCCATGCTGGGCTTTGACCCTAAGAGCATCATCTTGACAAATTCAGCATTGAGTGACAAAACAGTGCCTTCATTTCCTACCGTCGCTGCCTACCATTTACCAATGTTTGCTCTTAGCTGCATTATTATTAAATTATTAAATTACACTGGTAGCCCAAACTATCTCTAATTTTCTTACAAGTACATTCTATTTTTAACAGTACACTGAATATTCACCCCCCCCCCCCTCAGGGGCTAATGGATAAAATCCAGTTGCAGGATAGCCCTGATGGTGGGGGGAGGAGGCTGCGGTGACAGAGGCATGCCTTCTGCATGGGGTCATGCAGAAGCAAAGCCCCCATGGGGTGTTATGGGGCCCTGGGCGTTTTGGGGTTTTGCTGCTGACCAAGCACCTCCCTCCATGCCCACAGGTGTTGCCAGCGTCGTCGTCTCCTTCTTCCTCTCCATGCTGAATATTCCCCCCCCCCCCCTCAGGGGCTAATGGATAAAATCCAGTTGCAGGATAGCCCTGATGGTGGGGGGAGGAGGCTGCGGTGACAGAGGCATGCCTTCTGCATGGGGTCATGCAGAAGCAAAGCCCCCATGGGGTGTTATGGGGCCCTGGGCGTTTTGGGGTTTTGCTGCTGACCAAGCACCTCCCTCCATGCCCACAGGTGTTGCCAGCGTCGTCGTCTCCTTCTTCCTCTCCATGTACTACAACGTGATAAATGCCTGGGCCTTCTGGTACCTCTTCCACTCCTTCCAGGTATGTGGGTTCCTGGTGGCACAGTGCATCTCTGCTGTGGCCATGGAGGGTCATGGTGGCTTTGCATTGGTGCTGGATGTTGCCTGGCACTGTCATCAACCTGGGAGGAACAAAAAAAGCTCCAGAAACCCACCCAGAGCTTCTGGGAGGTGGGTGTCCATCTCTGGGACTCCCCAGAGGCATCGGAGTGTCAGGCCAAGGCCAGCCCCTTGACACCTTGCTTACATGTGCCTTGGTGGCCATGGTGTCCTGCACCCTGGGCAGGGGAGGGTCCCTGTCCAAAGGTGGGGGAGAGGGTTGGCCTTGGGAGAGAGGATCAGGAGTGTCATCCCCAGGGAAGAGAGGCAGAGTGGGTCTGTCCTTGGGGAGGGGGTCAGAAGAGGTCATCCCCAGGGTTGAGGGTTTATCTCCAACCCCAGGCAGCACAATGTGGGGACAAGAAAACCCAGGGTCCAGAAAACCATCCTTGCCTTCATTTCCAGCAGTGCTTCATCTCTCCCTGCCATGCTGATGGTGGGTGCTCACACTGTGCTCCTCCCCTCCCTTGCAGGACCCCCTGCCATGGGCCACCTGCCCCCTGAACAGCAACCGCACCGGCTACGAGGAGGAGTGTGAGAAGACATCATCCACCCAGTACTTCTGGTACCGCGAGACCCTGAACATCTCTCCCTCGCTGGAGGACAGCGGGACCATACAGTGGGAGCAGGCCCTCTGCCTGATGCTGGCCTGGCTGGTGGTCTACCTCTGCATCCTGCGCGGCACCGCGTCCACCGGCAAGGTGAGAGATGGGCACGGCCCTGCCAGGGGGTGGGGAGGGCAAACGAGCACCAAAAAGGCAGCAGCCGTGGATGCTGTTAACGTGGGGTTATGGCATCTCCCCCGGTGGCAGAGCCCTGCTGCCTCTTGCCACCCTGTTAGGTTGCAATTGAAGAAGGCTCAACCTAAACACTAAGTGATAATAAAAAAGAAAAACCAGACAAAACAGAACAAAACCGGAGAAGTCCTCTAAATGCAGCCGCCTCTGCTGCAATACCAGCCACCAGGCTACAGTCCCTGTGGAAAGCTGTGTCAGGAGGTGTCTGTTCCTCAGCCTTTGCAAGGAGAAAAAGTACGTCTGTCGGGCATTTTCACTCACTTTTTATTCACACCAGAAGTTATGAGGAGGTGGGGGGCTGGAAAGCAATGTCCCGGCTGAGCCTGCACTAAGCAGCAAGCTGAGGGCTGTAAATCCCCAAATCGTCTTAGCTGAATGCAGAAAGCCAAGAGACTGTAAACTCTTAAACTTGTTGCAGCTGGCTCTGGGGGCAAAAAAAGGAAATAAATAAATAGCCAGGGAGCATTGAAACAGCATCATGAAGGCAGAGCCTCTTCAGGGGTGGTGCAGGGGGGTTCCAAGGAGCAGCAGTGCACAGGGCTGTCCTGCTGGGGAAGGTGAAGCTGCTCCATCTCCAGGTGTGACAGGGAAAGGCAGATGCCAGCTGCCAGAGCAAGCAGGTGCAAATGGGAGGAATATTTGGTAACTGCCTAGATGATTCTCTTCCCAAGAGCTTGGGAAGATGTGTTTATTTGAGTTAGTTTTTATATATGTTTCTGGGTGAGCCATTGGGGTACATCCCAGCAAAGAGAGATCGATTGGATTCTCCCTTTTTTCTTTTTTTTCCCTTGCAAGTGGCTTTTTCCAATGTGGAGATTGAAAATTTAGATTCAAATTCAGGGGTTCATCAAAAGCTCATGGAAGACAACTGAAAGATTTAGTTCCCCTCATCCTCCGTCAGGTTTATGTTAAAGTCTTTTTCACATCTGAATTAAAATAGTTCCATTCAAGTTGGATTTTGATCTTTTATGAGATTCCTTTGTCTTCTTCCAAGAGCAGATGGTGGGTAACTTTTGCCTAATACATTCTTGAGAGATGGTTGCAAACTATTGTTTATCCACTTAATGCTGCAGAACTGAGTTTGTAAACGCTGTGAATATTTTAGATCTTGTTCTTATTTTTCCAATCAAAGAGATTGGAACAGTAGCACAGGTCTTTATTATTAGTAAAAACTTGTTTCCCTAAAACTTAAATCTAAAGTTTGCTTTATCTGAAAATATTTCTTTAAAGATTAATACAAGGTAGCAAACACAATAATGGGATTTATTTATTTATAAATTAAGTAAGAAAGAGCTAACCTACTGTGATCAGTTTTGTGTGTTCTTTAGACCAAGGTGTCTCTCCTTTCCTCAGGTTGTCTACATAACAGCTTCTCTGCCCTACTGTGTTCTCATCATATACCTCATCAGAGGATTGACACTTCATGGCGCTGTCAACGGGCTCGTCTACATGTTCACGCCGAAGGTAGAGAAAAACTGCACTGAATTTTTCATGAAATGTTATTAGTTACCACACGTGTAGGTTTTTAAAGGGTGGGAATGCTCCTTTTCCTTATACCAGATTTTTGCAGCAGTAGCTTAGATCAGGCAGCTGGAAACTCCACCTGGGAGCAGCTGGAGGCTGTTCTGCCACGTTGCCCATAAGCTGCTTCCATTCTCCTGCAGAAAGAGACCTGCCCATTAACACAACCTGTAGCATGTATTTCCAGACTGAGCAGTAACTCTGCTCAAAACCCACCCTGAGATAAGGCAGGCTCCGTCCCCGTCTCCATCCCCACGGGCTGGAAGGGGCAGTGCTGGGCATCTCTGCACAGCTTCATGCTCCCACTTTCTCCATCTGGTTTTGTAGCTGGAGCAGCTGTCCAACCCCAAGACCTGGATCAGCGCTGCCACGCAGATCTTCTTCTCCCTGGGGCTGGGCTTTGGCAGCCTCATCGCCTTCGCCAGCTACAACGAGCCCAGCAACAACTGCGAGAGGCACGCCATCATCGTCTCGCTCATCAACAGCACCACCTCCATCTTTGCCAGCATCGTCACCTTCTCCATCTACGGCTTCAAGGCGACCTTTAACTACGAGAGCTGTATCAACAAGTAAGAGGCTGGTATTTCACTTGTTTTCCACCACAAGCTGTCCTGGGGAAGGTAATGGGGGGAGGTAAATGGATAACAGCACACGGTGCTGCCCCAAACACAGCCTTGAGGCTGCTCTAATAAAGCTTAATGGCACGATGTAAAGTGATGAAGGTCCCTTCATCATCAAGAGATGAAAGGTCAGAGATGGTGTGACTTTTGACCCCTGGGTGCCACTTACAGGTATGGGCCATGTCAAGAGGATGAGTTTGCTGCTGTGACTTGCCCAGGCAATTTCCCCAGCACTCTGGTCCTGACACATGCTTTGGGGGTGTGGGGGCTGATCAATAAAATGCAGTGATGGTCACATTCCCCTACTCTGCTCCTTCAAGGCTCAGCCCTGTGTCAGGAGCTCAGCTTCCCGGTGGTGATGCTGTGGAGGCACCCAGCAGCCTGCAGGGATGGTGCTCCGAGGCAGCAAGCTCCTGTGCAGTCCCTGGCACAGGGCCTGCAGCAGTTACACTTTTACTCACATTTTTACAGCTGTCAATCTATCTTCTGATCAGAGAGGAAACCAAACTGCTAGTTCGTTGCCAAAGGCTCATTAAATTAGTGGGGTGTGGGACTGGAGGGCAAAGGGGAAGAGATGCCAGCTGGCACTGGCCAGCACCTAAATATTTGCCTGGGAGTGGCAGTGTGGGTGCAGGACCTGCTTCCTCTGAAGCCAAGGAAGGTTGCCCACATCCCAACATTGCCCTGGAAGTACCACGTCTCCCACCCAGGGTGACCACAGCCGTGGGGCCAGCAGAGCATCCCCATGTGGGGGCTGATAGAGAAGGGGGCAAGGTGTAAAACCAGCATCACTCTCATACCTTGACCTGAAAGCCATTAAGTTCCCATGATCTCTTCCAGGGTGATCCTGCTACTGATTAATGCTTTTGACCTGGAGGAAGGCTCTGTGACAGCAGACAACCTCAGCGACGTGAAGGAATACCTCATGGCCACCTACCCACAGGAATATGCCCAATTATCGCCGCAGCTTAAAAACTGCAGCTTGGAAGCTGAACTCGATACGGTGAGACACAGCTTTGTGCTGCCCCCGGGGCTTTACTCTCTCCTGTCCTCCCACCCAGCCTGGAGAGCCCCTCAGCCCCACGTGGGTACATCCACATCCCCCAGAACCGCGGTGGGGCTCACTTCTGCACCTCGGGATGGGTCGGGGGGCACTGGGTAAACTGACCAACGGGGTCTCTTGGCTCGTTAGCAACTGAGCCAGGTGGTGAAGCAGCTGGACTGCTGCCTGCAGCTGCAGGATAGGGCAGGTCACAGAGGTACGGGGCAAATGATTTCACTACGAGTAGGACTGTGCCAGTTTTTATCTAGTTTAAATAAATTGGTGAAGATCTCATCTGCCTCTGCTGTGCAGAACCGCCACCACGGCTGTATCTTCTCACTATGGAGGATCAGTCTCATACATCCCTATTCTTATCATAGAATCATAGAATTATAGAATGGTTAGAGTTGGAAGGGACCTCAAAGATCATCTAGTTCCAACCCCCCTGCCCTGGGCAGGGACACCTCCCACCAGACCAGGTTGCTCCAAGCCCCATCCAGCCTGGCCTTGAACCCCTCCAGGGATGGGGCAGCCACAGCTTCTCTGGGCAACCTGTTCCAGTGTCTCACCACCCTCATAGTAAAAAATTTCTTTCTGATATCTAATCTGAATCTTTTTTCTTCCAATTTAAAACCGTTTCCCCTTGTCCTATCATTACCCTTCCTGGCAAAGAGTCCCTCCCCTTATGTGTACATCCACATCCCCCAGAACCACGGTGGGGCTCACTTCTGCACCTCAGGATGGGTCGGGGGGCACTGGGTAAACTGACCAACGGGGTCTCTTGGCTCGTTAGCAACTGAGCCAGGTGGTGAAGCAGCTGGACTGCTGCCTGCAGCTGCAGGATAAGGCAGGTCACAGAGGTATGGGGCAAATTATTTCACTATGAGCAGGACTGTGCCAGTTTTTACCTAGTTTGAATAAATTGGTGAAGATCTCATCTGCCTCTGCTGTGCAGAACCGCCACTGTGGCTGTATCTTCTCACTAGGGAGGATCAGTCTCATACATCCCTATTCTTATCATAGAATCATAGAATGGTTTGGGTTGGAAGGGACCTCAAAGATCATCGAGTTCCATCCCCCCTGCCCTGGGCAGGGACACCTCCCACCAGACCAGGTTGCTCCAAGCCCCATCCAGCCTGGCCTTGAACCCCTCCAGGGATGGGGCAGCCACAGCTTCTCTGGGCAACCTGTTCCAGTGTCTCACCACCCTCATAGTAAAAAATTTCTTTCTGATATCTAATCTGAATCTTTTTTCTTCCAATTTAAAACCGTTTCCCCTTGTCCTATCATTACCCTTCCTGGCAAAGAGTCCCTCCCCTTACTGAGCTGAGGAGCTGCCTGTAACTCACCCCTTCACCCCTTCTCACCTGCAGGCTGTCCAGGGGACGGGACTGGCATTTATAGTCTATTCTGAAGCCATCAAGAACATGGAGGTGCCCCAGCTGTACTCCATCCTCTACTTCGTCATGCTGCTGATGCTGGGCATTGGCAGCATGCTGGGGAACACCGCCGCCATCCTCACCCCGCTGACCGACAGCAAGGTCATCACTGCCCGCTTCCCCAAGGAGGTCATCTCAGGTGAGTACCTGCCACGAGCAGCACAGGCCGTGCAGGGTGAGAACACGTGTGTGCAAAAGCTTTGGTGTCCCACAGCCATTGAGGCTTCCTCTTTGACCTTGGGTGGAGCAGAGAACATCAAATATGCTGCCTTCTGGCAGAATTTGCTTTGCCCTTGGGAAGTTGTGCACAGCCTGTTCAGCACTTTCCCTCTGGAGCTCTCAAAGCACTAGGGCAATCGTGGGTGTGTATTTGCAGGGTTCCCAGCACACCCCAGCTCCTTCAGACTGGTGTCTGCTGACTGGTGAAACTCAAAGGGCCAGGAGACATGGCAATACACCTGCAATGAGCAGCTCTTCAGTCACATCAACTGTGAACCAGCTCAGTCTTTGGCCAAAAATGATATGTGCTCCTGTTTGGGAATGGAAATAAATTGTCCACCTTAAAACCAGTTTTAACTGGATGCCCAGCAGTAAGGGCAGATGCTGCATGTGATGAGGCTACAGCTGAGACTTGGTTGTCTTTGCTGTGCTGGTGTGCTGTGACTGCACAGGTCTAAGGAGCAGCCATTTAAGGATACACCAGCACATTCACACAGGGAGACACGTTGTTTGCAAAGGGCAAAAAAAAAAATAATAATTATCTTTCTCCTCTGAGAAAGCTTTCCCCAACAGAAATTAGTAGAAATCCCACCAGCTTTTTAGTCACAAGAAGTCCAATGTTTCCCCCATGCAATTGGATCTTCAAGCGTAACAACAGGTCCCTGTTTTATCCCTGCAGGAGCTGTGTGTCTCATTAACTGCGTGATTGGCCTAACCTTCACGATGGAGGCTGGAAATTATTGGTTTGACATATTCAATGACTACGCGGCCACCCTCTCGCTGCTGCTCATCGTGCTGGTAGAAACCATTGCCGTGTGTTACATCTACGGGATAAGAAGGTAAGAGTGAGAGCCATCCTTTCTTCAGAGCAGGGCTGTGACCACTGGCCAGGAATAAAAATACCACCTCCAGCTAATTTTTTCTCCTACGCTATGGTATCAGCAAGGATAAGGGTCTCCCCTGCCCTGCAGATCCCTTCCAGGGCCTTGGGTTTAGGACTGCGTGGGGGCCAGGATGGGCCAGCACCTTCTCTGTAGGCAGGGGAGTGCTAATGAGCTGCACATGTGGATCCCAGCTCTTCTTGTCCCTGGTCTCAAGAGCACCTTCTGCTGAAACTCTGCTTCTCCTTTCACAGCCACGCTGTGTGAGCAGGACAGTGCCAGTACGGCTGGTTTCAAACCTCACACATCACTGCTCTCCCAACTCATCTCTTGTGGGTAAGAGCAAGATGTGGCATCAGGAAAGGTTTTACACAGCAGAGGTGTTTAGAAAGGAAAAGGCTTTAGTATTTTCTTTGATAGTCCATTAGCACAGTACGTGGAGAGGCACCTACATGGGCATTACATCCTTGATGAGTTCAAAGAAGGACGTGGACCTGTTGGAATGAGTCCAGAGAAGGGCCATGAAGGTGATTGGAGGGCTGGAGCACCCCTCCTATGGAGACAGGTTGAGAGAGTTGAGAAGAGAGGGCTCCGGGGAGACCTTATAACGGCCTCCCAGTATCTACTCCGGGGAGACCTTATAATGGCCTCCCAGTTGGAGAGGTTGGGGATGGACTCTGTCAGGGAGTGTAGTGACAGGATGAGGGGTAACAGTTTTAAATTGAAAGAGGGGAGATTTAGATTAGATATTAGGAAGACACTCTTTACTGTGAGGCACTGGAACAGGTTGCCCAGAGAAGCTGTGGCTGCCCCATCCCTGGAGGGGTTCAAGGCCAGGCTGGATGGGGCTTGGAGCAACCTGGTGTGGTGGGAGGTGTCAGGGAGGAGGTGTCAGGCTCAGGGGTTGGAACTCAGTGATCTTTAAGGTGCTCCATGATTCTGTGAAAGCCTTCAAGTCAGACCCAGGTTTCCTGCATTATTTTAGGTACCCAGGGGGTTGGAACTCAGTGATCTTTAAGATGCTCTATGATTCTGTGAAAGCCTTCAAGTCAGATCCAGGTTTCCTGCATTATTTTATGTACTGTTCCCCAACTTCAGTCCTGCCTCAAAGACAGTCAAATAACAGCAGTGAGAACAACTCACATGAGCAGTGCTTTCTCCACAGTATTACAGCATCATTGCTCTTCTCCCTCAGCTTACAGCAGAAACAGTCTGAACTTACCACTCCAGGCAGGTTCTTGTGGGGCTTTTCCTGCTGTACCTGTTTCTAGCTCATCTTTCACAGTTTGGGAACCTCTGTAGTGTTTTTAATTTGATTTCACCCTTACAATGTGATCCTGGTGAGCCAGCTCCTCTGACAACACCTCTCTGCTCGTTAGTGACCTGGACAACTATCCTCCCCTCTCCTGCTGTATATATTTTATTTTGTAGGTGGGTTTGCAGTAACTCAGACTGAGGTATCGATTGAACACATGCAGCTCGCCTCAAAAATATTTGTGTCTTTTTTTTTAGTTTATTTTTTTCTTTTTTTTTCCTTTTAAACACAGATTTGAGAAAGATCTTCACGGCATGATTGGGCGCAAGCCCAACTGGTATTGGAAGATTATGTGGGCTTTTGCTAGTCCTTTGGTAATTGTAAGCCTGTTTATATTTTACATCACCGACTACATCCTCACAGGAACGCTGCAGTACCAAGCATGGGATGCCACACAGGTAAACTACTTCGGGGTTGGTTGTTGGGTGTTTTTTTTTTTTAAAAAAATTCCTTAATTCCTGCAAGGACACAGCCTGCCTTCCTACCTACGTTGTCCCACCAGGCTGCCTTCTGGAAGCTCGCAGCTGGAGTTGGGCAAGGTAAATTTAATTTTGTGGCAAGATAAAAGAGGGGAAGCTTGCCCTAGTGCCAACGCTGACACGGGTCTGTAAAATGGACGCCTTCCCCTCCGCAGTTCTTCATCTACTAATTCAAACAGTAACGTTTTACTCATGTTGCAAACCCAAATAGCATCTTAAAAAATATGCTTTAAGTAGAAATATTATTTCCAAAGCATAGTATTTAGAACAAAATTAGTGGTATTTTAACAGAACTGAGCTGCTGCTGGAATAAATAGCTTCCATAATTTCCATATACATTTTTCCTCGTGGCCAAAAGGCTTTTGTGTGAGTGCTGACCTGTGGAGTTACCACAAAGGAATTATGACTGGCTCAGTGATCACTGGGTTTGTAACCTTTTGTGGAAATGTTCCTGGCACACAGAAACAAACTGCACACCTTGTTTTCATGTTGCTGCTGATTTGGGGCCCTGGCCTGTTGAGTGGGTGTCAGCAGGAGCCCACCGGCTCCAGGGGAGGCACAGAGACCCCACGGGGGTCAGGGCACAGACATCTCATTAAGAAACACAAATCCAGCCAAAATCTTCTCTATGCCAAGGCTTACAGAAACATTTTTGCCAATTACTTTTGTCAGCAGCTCTGTTCTTACCACTATTAAATCTTGGGTGGTTGGGCAAAGCAAAGCACTGAGTCATGGGCCGAGCCTGCACGTGCTTCTCCCGTGTCCTGTTGAAACAGAAACTCAAGACACCAAAACCCCCAGGTCCCACAGCTCCAACCCATCTTCTCTCCCTTGCAGGGGCAGCTGGTGACCAAGGACTACCCGAGCTACGCCCTGGCGGTGATCGGGCTGCTGGTGGCAGCATCCACCATGTGCATCCCCCTGGGGGCACTAGTGACTTTTATAAGGAAGAGACTGAAGAGGGAGAGAGTCTCCACCGTGGCATGAAGGCCTCCAGCTGGATTTGAGAAGACCTTACCCCCATCGTCAGCGACTGGGCCCTGCTGGAAGACAGCAGCAACCATTATTTGTAGCAGCTATTTATAGAGTCCAGAATGGTGGGTGCTATATTGACCAAAAAGTGATCTTAGGAGGTTCCACAATGGTTTGGGGAAAAAAAAAAGCTCTTCTGTAACAAGATGAAGCTTTAATATGGCCTCTGTATGAGGGGAAAAAAAAGAAGAGCAGCTCACAAACAGCCAGCGCAAATTAACCAGAGTAACAACCCCTTACACAACGTTAGGCAATTCTTTTCCACTCTGTTGTAGCACAGCCTTTGTGGAAACATGAGCAACCAACCAAAGTACCAGCAAACACCCTTAACAGTGAAGAAAGTCCCGCTCAAGCACACACATTCTTTGAAATGACATCTGTATTTCACCAACGGCTGAGACTCCTCAACCCTTCCACCACGGATGTGAATAACCGCTTTCCTACGAGGGAACAGTCAGCAGGATGGTATTTGAGAGGTGCTTTAACACTTGAGCTGCAGTTCTCCCATCTCCAGAAGTAAACTTCAATTCCAGTACGTAACTGTAGGAATGCACTTTTTAAGTACACTGAAATAAACTTGTGATAAAGCTTCTTTACAAGCCCCACCCACACAGAAGTGTGCCATATAACCAGCTCTGACAAAGTTCATAGCCAGGTATACTTTAATCATGAGATGTAACAATCCAGCAGTTCCACAGACCTGGTTCATTTCCCTCTGTGAATGTGGTATAAAGCAAGCAACATGGTTAAATTATAAGCTTCATGTGTAATAGAAAACAGTAAAATTCTATCTATGAACTTTAAAGAGGTCACTCTGCAGAACAACATTAGGGACACAGTGGTGGGATGTGGGTTCTGAGAACAGCATCTTAACTCTGTAACCATCAGAAGATGGCAAGTGCCTTATAAAAGAGGGGTTAGTTTCAATCAACCACTGGTAAAAGACACCAACACAAGTCTCTCCCAAGAGGTAACTGTGGAGCCTTCAGGGGTAGGTGACACCTTGACAATGACAACCAACAGCAACAAGACATGCTTAGTCTGCAGCAGCCTCTAGAAATAGGACAATCCTCCCGCCCCAGAATTCACTAACAAAGCAAAGACAACTTTTTCACATTTCAGTTTATTAAAAATGGATACCATAAACAAGACCTGTACAAAAAAATAGCCGTAATTGCCCAGAATTTGGTAGCAGTTGCCTGGTGAGAAGTTACCGTCTTGGGCCTCCTCTTCCTCTGCCACGGCCTCGGCCTCTCCCACGGCCTCTGCCCCGGCCTCTGCCAGCAACTGAGCAGGTAAAAAGGATAAATCAAGTGAGACCCAAGAATACTTTCATTTTGATTAAAACGTTCTCGATCAAGCATAAACAACATGTCTCATCACAGGGAAGCACTAAATCAGATATTAAGTCTGTTAACTGCTAACGCTCAGCAAGTTGCAGACAATATTGTCATGTTTTGCATAAGATTTTTCAGTATCTGATTTCCACAGGCTGCAGAAAACAAGGGGATATCGCATCACAGTTGGCTGCTTCCAAATGCTCTGACACAGAACTATGTTTCCTCTTATTTTGATAAAATCTAGTTTTTTCAGGCATCAGAAAAAGCATATGCAAGGCAAGAGTATTTTGTTACTACTTACTATACTGGAAAAGATTCCACCCCCCCACCCCCAGTATCAGACCCTGTAGTTTATAAAGCACTCTGCTAAAGGGAAGGGCCATTTTTGACACACTCTGAGACTCCCAAGCTCAGGCACCCCAGGAAAGGGCAGCGTTTATGTAAAGACCCCAGCACCAAACAGCTCCTGCTGTTTTCAGTGATGCCTCTGCCAATTTCTGACGTGATTCTCAGCCCAGGGTCTTGGCTGCGTGTTCCTACTTTGAAATACTGCTATTTAATGGTAAGGGGAAGGCAGAGTCAGAGCCACAGAATAACCCAGGCTGCAAGCAACTGCTGGGTGTCTTATGACCCATATGGTGAAAACGTGACATTTTACCCCTTTTTCCTAAAGAAACACAACCTGTCCCATCAGGTCACAAGGCCACCCTACAAACTTTTGAAATTACTGGTTAGTTTCAAACAAACAAGTTCGTCAGTGTGAGGCTCAAGAAGATACCAAGAAACTTAAAATTCTGTGGAAGTGGGTGGCTGGGCAAGAGACACACGAGCATCCACATCCACGAAGCAGGCTGAAATAATTATTCTCTTCCATCTGATGGCATTAGATTAGAAAGGCAGAAAGAGCAGAGACAGGGAACAAATCTGTGAGAAACAAGGTGTCACTGCATCTCTCAGCCAGCACCCTGCCTTCTGCTGACCATGTCATTTGCCAAGGACAGACCAGGAGTTACGAGCTCCTGAGGCCCAAGGGCATTTACAGATGAGAGCACAGCCCAAGGCAGCTGCGGTCTGCACTGAGCATTACACTGAGGTAAATAGTGCAATCACAGCTCCTCTCCTTTCTGCAAAGTTAAAATAAAATAGTGATGTTCTTGTTCACATCACATCAAGAGGTTAAAAATAAAGTAATCCAACCATACTGCCATTTCTTCATGAAGTCAAGACTACTTTTCCTGGGTGTGAGAGGAGCCAAACACTTTCAGGAGCTTTATCCTCCTCCTCTCTAAAGACAGCAGCCACAACACCTGCTCTTAGTGATGCACACACCTGAGGCTCCTCACACCATCCCAGTCAGGTAAACACTCTGGTGCCTGACACACACAGGGATCACACACTGCAGATCCAAAAACTTAAACGCTAATTACAGACGAAACGGTACAACATTAGCTAATTAATTATTACCACAATTACCTTATTATTTTAAAAACACACAGATTAGCCGTTAGTGCTCTTAGTGATGCACACACCTGAGGCTCCTCACACCATCCCAGTCAGGTAAACACTCTGGTGCCTGACACACACAGGGATCACACACTGCAGATCCAAAAACTTAAACGCTAATTACAGACGAAACGGTACAACATTAGCTAATTAATTATTACCACAATTACCTTATTATTTTAAAAAGACACAGATTAGCTATTGGGCAAAATACACACTGCTGGAAGACAACCTAGAGATTTTCTGGGGTTTACTGGATATTAATCTTTAATAGCATGGATTAAAATGGAATTACTATCTGTACTGTTAGACTTCTAAGGAAAAGGTTTATCTTCAACAAGCTTTTGAAAAAAAAGTTCCAGGAAGGTCTCTCAAATTCAGTTCTCTGACAGACTCTTTTAATCCACAACCAAGTGAATTTCAGTGACACATTCAGCACTGTTCAAGAGCCCGTTCTGGACTTTCTCATGAGGCTGTGTGAGGTTCCCCATCTAAACTGGGGAAACATGGCAGACATTTGGTAAGAGGAAACGTAAATCCCTGGTGTCGGTGTGGATGGAGACTGTGACAGGTTAACATTTACTCAAGCCTAAAAACATTTACGTTTTTAAAAACAGGTGCATGAAAAGCCATACATGTAATTTCACAGGAAAGAAAGCTGGCTCAGAAGGTGGGCAAGGCAGACTTAGCCACTCCAGTGTCAAACCCTCAAAGATGAAATAACTTGCTGCCAAACACAGATATTAAGACACTGAAATCAGCCGCCTTCAGCTTCAGAGTACTAACATGCACACAAAGGCAGAACAAACAGACCAGGAAAGCACAAACTGACCTGCTTCTCTCTTCTTGGATTTGACTTTTGGTTCCACATCCACTAGCAAGGTATCCAGAGGCAAACTGTCGGGCAGAATGAAGTAGCGGATGTTATTCCCTCGGATGCTCAGGGTCTCCAGCTGTACGGGCTCTCTGTTCTTCAGCGTCATTTTCACCGCTTTGAGATGCGTGTTCATACTGACATCCACTCCTGAAACAACACAGTCTGACCTCAGGGCTGAACACCTACAAAACAGTCCCTTGTTGCCTATCTAGGTATGCACGTGCTTCAAGATTTATCCTGTTCATTAATACCTGCTTCTGCCATTCATTAATTCAGCTCTGAAGGAAACGACATGCCTTTCTCTCTCTTAAATTATGCTCACTAATTTATCAATCGCTGCCTTTGCAGCAATTTTGTAAATGGTTAAAACAACTCCTTTGAATAACAAATGAACTGCTGCTTATTACAAAGTCCAATACTAGGCTTTTAACTCTTTTAAAAAGAAGCAGAACAAACCTTTGAGGAAAAATAACCTGATCATTTCCTCTCTCTGTAAGCCTTAGAAAAACTCCAACGTCCAAATAAGTATTTATTTTCTAATAAAATACCTCTAATACTAGTGTGATACCTTCTATTAAAGGATGTAAAATGCAAGAAACAATTGGTCAGTTTCTAACATGGGTTAGAAACTCCCATGACCAGCCAGCTGTAAGACCTGTACGCAGTCAGCACCGTGCCCATGAGGCAGTAATAAACTATCTAAAACTAGAATAAAGTCTCAGCTGAATGCATGTATTGAATAACAGCCCTGAAATGCCTATAATAATTTTTATTTTACATATCACAAGTCTTGCATGGGATTTGAGCTCAAATGGTGAAGATCAAAAGGAGTAAATTTTTCACGTAAAAAATTTAGGCAAAAGACGGGAATCATAGTTTCTAAACACCTGCTAATTCAGTGACAGGGCACCTACATAAGCAAAATTGTGTGTGTGTGTGCGTGTGTGTTCAAACTTCTCTACAAACTACCCTTTGTGGTAAAAATAAATATTGTCTCATTTCATTAACACAGAAAGACAAGCTGCACGATGCCTTATACGTAAGTATGTTATACAAATAACATAAGTGAGTAGCAGGCCAGAACCAGGAGAACCAATTATGCTGTGCTTATTCCATATATTTTTCTGTCCTCTGAGACCTGCACCCCACCTGACCAGCCCCCTTGGTTTCTGTAATGCATGAAACCCACCTCTTCAACCGACAGCCCAGGAGGAAAAGGGGACTGTCTGATTTGCAGACAGCACAGCAATTACTAACATAATTCACACATCAGTGCAAAGGGAAGATCGTTACTTTAGAAACACGGGTTACATTCAAAGTTTTTACAGATTCCTAGCAGAAAATGAGAATTTGCTCAACAGTGAAGCCTGCAGGAGCACCGAGGTGAGGAGACAGGCAGTTTGTTTGCTCCCTACCTCGCTGGGTTCAACAGAGCACGCTGCAATCAGGTACAGGGTGTATCTTATCAAAGCTGAGGGATCCAGCTGCAAAACAACGCCGGTTTTTGACTGCCAAATCTCAGCAGACCACTACTGGCCAAAAAAGCACCTAAGTGATCCCGTGGAATACAGCTCTGCCAAGTTTTATAATGGACATAAAAGTATCAAAGCTGAGGGATCCAGCTGCAAAACAACGCCGGTTTTTGACTGCCAAATCTCAGCAGACCACTACTGGCCAAAAAAGCACCTAAGTGATCCCGTGGAATACAGCTCTGCCAAGTTTTATAATGGACATAAAAGTTTCTAAAAGTAGCCTGGGTTGAGTGAAGGAAAGGACATCAAGCACCTTCATCAACTTCACTGTAGGGTTTGCATCATTAAATATGGAGCCCCCCCTACACACAGCTCATCTCTAAAGTAACGCCAACACGAGCGTTCTCAGAGCAACACCCCTCACTAATAGCATTAGAGCAAACAAAACAGTCCACCTGTTTTTCAATACATACGAGAACCATACAACGAATAATCAAGGCTTTTTCTGCAACTATCAGTTCAGGGACACAAGGAAGCACCCAAGAGACAGTAACACCCACAAACTTATATGATGCGACAGACACTTGGTAACAGCAGGGTGCCAGGTTCTTGACACCAGGATTCCATTCTGCCTGTTTTCATATCGCTTTCATGACATCAATGCAAGTACATGAGATGCATTTCCATAGAGATTCACCTTAACCACAGCAAAAATAATTCATTTGTAGATTAGAACGCCTACGCACAGAGTTTAACCGATTTAAGCCCAAACCAACACTTAATGTTTGCCATTTATCTGTACTACCGTTAGAACAGTCCACCCTCTTCCGGCAATTCAGCTGTAAGGTTTTTAGGTGACCACACCTCATTACAATTTCACAAACAAAAGTCAGATGTACTGAAACGCCTTGTAAAAATTTAGCCGTATATCCACTGCCAGTTTTAAAGGGCAGTGAAACACCCTCACGGGTATCATCGTGCTTCTAAACTCTCTAAAAGAACACCACGCTCACACCAGCTTGGAGTTTATTTCCTTGCCCCCGAGGCTGTCTGTCAGCAGAGCCTGCAGTCAGGCTGAGAGGCTCCCAGACTACAGCGAATTTACTGCCTCCCAGCAACTCCCGCAAACATCCAGGCTCTTCTACAACAAACACGCCTTAAGCTTGCACATAAAGATGCAAATTACAAAGAACTGTACACAAAGATGTAAATTACAAGGAACGCCTCCCGCGTTTTACACAGAAGGTCCCCACAAGAGGGAGTGCGAAGCAAAAAAGCTCAGTCGGAACCACAGCTGCCAACTGTTAGCAGAATGTAACGGGCAGGACCTCCCTGCCCTCTTCCATCCCGACATACCTGTGATGGTTCCATGCACCTGCGTCCCATTCTTCAGTTCAATGGTCACAGTCTCATGGCTCAGCTTCATTAGAAACCTAAAATTAAAAAAAAACAAAGTAATTGTTCGTTCTCACGTAAAGCCTTATGCGTTTAACATCCTGAAAAACAGTAAGGGGCAGGTATTCACACCCCGAGCTGCCAACCACAGCGCTCCCAGAGCTCCGGGGCTCTGCCACAGACGCCTGGCAAGGCCCGACACCCCAGCGAGGCCCGAACCCCCAGCAGAGCCCCGACTGAACCCTGCGAGACGCACCCAGCCACTGCCGAACAAAGGCGGCAAGGCTCTGGAGCTTGTTATCCCCTCGGGAAGGTAACTCTAACCCAACCCGGGTGGGGGGGGTTTTCCCCGCTCAGAAAGGGTGGTTTTACTGAGGAGCCCGCGCAGGCCCAGCCCCCGCCGCCGCCTGACCCCGCGCCCCGGCCCTGCAAGGCGAACGGCTGGGCCGCCGCCACCCGGGGTTCGGCAGGGCCCCGCCGCCTCACGGCCCACCGGCCGGGGGTGAGGGAGGGGACCCCCGCCAGGAGGCCCTCAGGGCGGCGGCCGTTGAGCGCGCGGGCTGCCTCGGCGCCGCCCGTCAATCCGCCTCCATCCGCTCACCTGACGAGCTTCATGGCGGCGGGAGGCCGGCGCTGCGGCCGGGCGGCCTCGGGCAGGGAGCGGCGGCCGCCCCGCGGGGGAGAAGGCCCCGAGGCGCGGGCGGTGCGAGGCCTCCTCCGAGTAGGCCGCGCCGCGCCTCGCCGCTGGCGCCAGGAAGCGGCCGCCGTCGACGGCGATGAATGGGCGGAAGGGGCGGGGCCAGGAGCGCCCCCTCACCCCGGGGGGGACGGCGCATGCGCGGGGCGACACGGGCGCGCACTGAGGGAGGGAGGGAGGAAGGAAGGAAGAAAATGGCGGCGGGAGGGAAGGGGCGAGCGGCCTGTGAGAGCCAGGTTTCTCCTAAGGTTACACACCTACTCCCGCCCTACGTTTCTGGCAGAATTAGTTCCAAGTATTTTTTGTATTGGATATTAGGAAAAATGTTTCCCCTGAAAGGGTTATCAACCCCTGGAACGTGCTGCCCAGGGAAGTGGTTGAAGCACAGACACAGTGCTTAGGGATACAGAGGGTCCTAAAGGTCTCTTCCAACCTAGGCAATCCTGTGATTCATTTAGAGAACTTACCACTCCATGATACAAAATGTTAACGTTTAAGTAACAATTCTAACACTTAAAGTAAAAATTTTGGCTAAGTGTGGGAACCTAGTCAGTTAGTGAGGCCCCACCACTTCAGCCTCTTCCCACTATTATTTTGGACACACCAGTCTCTTCCTGCTATTATTTCAGACAGACCCATCTCAGAACCTCTGCATTTGGGCAGGCACATTTCAAGTTCAGGTTTGCAGTCGACTGTCTAACATACTGCAATACAACCATGGAAAATAAACCAATGAATTAAGGAGCAGGGCTGAGTGCAGCTTGAAAGTTTGCTTGACATAACTAAGCCACTCTTGGAGGAGTGAGCCCCTGTGCATCCAGCTGGTGGGTGCCTAAAATGAGGGACAGACAGGGAGAAGACGAGTTAAATCTTCTCACCAAGTACCTATTATAGGCAATAAAAACCCCTGAAGCCCCCCCGAAGGGGGAAGTAAAGAGCCACCGGTACTGAGCAGAGGTGATGATTAAGCATCAGAGAAATCCAGACACAGCAGTTCTCAGACTGGGATCTGGACTGGCAACAAAGACTGGAACTGCCAGCTCTCACATATGGTACAGTGCAAGATCATAAATATTGAAGCACAGAATAACCAAATCTTCACCTGCCACAAGCAGATCCAAAACCAAAGCATCCTTCTGGTGAGAAACGGCTCCTAAGGATCAATTTGGGAAGAGTCCACTCCAAAGCACAAAATGCACCACAGACAGTGTATCTAGAAAAGTTGAACATTTTATTGTCATTTATGAGTACACCATTTGTGATCTCAGAAGTACAGACTCTTTGCAAAGCACTGAAATACAGGTGCCTTCCAACTTCTAAAACCTACACTACTCTACGTCTTCCAAACCTTTTGTATTAGCGATTCAAGTTTGGTCTTTGCTGCAAGAAGTTCTTCAAAGATGCAAAGATTTAGTTGTAGACTTGCAAGACAACTGAACCGAGTTTCAAACACCACCTGCCAGTGAGCCATCAAAACCATTACCTTTAAATACCAATTCTATGGTTTTCTTGTATTTTGTGCCCATAATGGAGTTCATCTTTGAAAAATTTTAAGTTAGAGGATTTTTCCAGTTAACGGGCAACTGGCATTTCCATTACAGCATCTAGAAGCAAATGGATACTTTGCAAGTACTAGTGCTTATGAACAGGTTATGTTTACACAAAACCCAGAGAGGCCTCCAGAAACATTCAAGGTTAAAATGAACGGTTAAATAGCTGCAAAAATCTGTACATATTTTCAGTCATAACACGAGGAAACACTGGAGCATCAGTGTTCTGTGTTCTGGCTTCACTAGTGACAACTGCGCTAGTTCTAGTATTCTACATGTTTCTCCCTTCCCCCCTGTTTAAATTTTATAACTGCAATCTGAATATACAGCTGTACTTACAGGAAATATTAAACAATGCACAGCGCCTTAAGCAAGTTCCATGTCTGGTTTTGAACAAACCATATAAAATAAGTGACAAAATAGTTTAAAATTGGTCCTTGATTAGGATTACTTATTTTTATACAGCTTGGAAGCACTAAATGTAAAGACACACATTTATTATTAACCAGCACAAATTATTCTATGATTCTGTAGCTTTTTTCCTTTTTTTTTTTTTAAAGAATGTGTTACAGTATCATGCATGAAAAGCAAGCTGCTGCTTCCAAGTGCAAACATGGAGCTTAGACCAAATGCTCTCTCTCATGTTGTTATTCCTTCTTTCATAAATTATTTCAACAGAAGAATGGAAGCAGCTGACTAGCAAAACAATATGAAGTTCACCTTTTACGTTGTGACCCATTCTTAAAGTAATGGAATACTTTGGACCTTTAGCATAAGGAAGGTTCAATAAACACTGCAAAGGATTTTTACATTCTTTGATTTAATTTACATCTTTAGAAAGAAAACTCTGTATTTTAACTCGCTAACTAGTGAATCACCTGGAGACTGTAGTATTGAAACAGTGCAAGACATTTGCAACTTCAGGAACATCCAATTACACTGTCCTTTCACCTCAACAATGATTAGTAGAATATTGCATCAGTCCTAGATAAACAAGACAGGACAAAAAAAAGCTCATTTTAGAGGAGCATTAGGACTCAAAAATCTTTTATATTTAGTGAACAGAATCCACACACAAATATGCACGAAGGACTCCATAACATGGACTTTATCACAACAAATGTAATCCAGCTGTAAATCACGGAACTAGACTTTTTTTTTATTGGTATGAAGCCATATTTGTTCAGAGACCACAATTAGAAGCTCCATTATCCAACACCTGGGTTTTTCTGACAAACGGCATCAGAGCTCTCTCCTGTCAAGACACAGACCAAAAATTCAGCAGAAGCAGCCCAGCTGGACTATGAGCTTAAGCAGTCCACTTAAGCCCGTAAACACTCCAGACACCAAAATGCTGGCTTTCAATCTTTCATCTTTGCATTACCTCAGTAAGAGCAGAGCCCCCTCCACTAATGCAATATTCCAAAGACCATTGCGACTGACTGTCGAGTCAGGTCTCAGCTGAAAGCTACCACCACCACCAGACATGGTTTTCTCCCCCAAGCCCCCCCCCCACCCCGTTGCCAAGGAAGAATATTAAAAAGACCACTGTTTGGTGTGGAAAGCAGGTCAGTAGAGACTCCAGGTGTGGCTTGAGGAATCCTCAGTACCAAGCCGCTTTCCACACACACAAATTCAGTCCATCTTCTCTTTCTGGACAAGCTTGGGTGCATCTACAAAATCCTTGCCATTGTAAAGGATGATAGCAAAAGTTCCAAAGCTTGCACTTCCCCAGAAAAGCACATAGGCCAGTGTTTCAGTCCATGTATCACCTGTTAAGTCAGATAAACATTTTAGTTCATCAGCTCCAATACCAGAGAAAGGTGGTGGTTTTTTTAGTATGAAAGCAAAATATTTCAAGCCCTCCCTCAGAGATCTGCTGCCAAATGAAGTTAGAAGCCCTTCATGCCTACTGGGGTCTTGTCTTTTCCTTACCTAGAAAAAATTGCGTTTGCCACACAGTTCTTAGAATATTTTTAACAGACAACTACAGAAGTCAGAGTCAAGAACTCTACTGGTTCTGATGTTAGAAAATTCAAGGCAAATGCAGAAGGCAAAAACCTTCACAGCTCCCACTACAGATGTCCCCCTAATCCAAATCTATCAGAACAGGCATAACCCTGTATCTTACTTGCCCAAACTGTTTTCTCTGCCCAGAATTAGGTAGGTATTCTTCTGGGGATTCCTCCAGCCTGCAATAAACCTAGATGTCTGTTCAGGGCCATCTAAATTTGGGGGCAATTACTGCCCCTTAAGTGACTTAACACTGTTTTCTATAGTAGCTCAGGTTTTTCCATAGTAATGATATAGTGCTAACCCCCAATCTCCAGAGCCACACTTACACACCTTTAAGAATGACTGAAAAGCAATTTTATACTGGTAGCCATTTACAAGAAGTCCACACACAAGCAAGCTAATTTTGTGAAATGAAACTCAGTGACTTACCAGCCATTAGCAAACAAATAATGCACATGGAGAAAGCAACCACCATAATAATAGGCAACTGGGGAAAGAGAAAAAGAGTAATCACTTGATATAGTAGCACATATATTCCTTAATTTCCTTTCAGATAGGCTGTACTATAAAGCTATTTACTTGCTTTGCAATAAAGTTACTTTAATTGCTGATGCACCTGTGTCAGGTACAACTAAAATTTTTACTAGTTCCAAAATTTGGAAGAGTGTTCAATAACTAGGTTAAGAATTAAAATGCACCCATCTATTAAAGGAGGTAGAGGTTTGTGTTTTGTTATTTTAAGAAAAAAACACCAAAACAAAAATGCACCAGCCACTAATTAAACCCATAGTGTCCCCAAATCCCATTTCACAAAAAAGAAGGGAGGGGAAAAAAAAAAAAAAAGGTTTTTTTTGTGTTACAGTCTATGCTTCTGCATGAAGTATGAGAAGATATCTTGACAAGTTTCTTCTGCAGAAGGAAACAGTCATTGATGGTGACTGAAACCCATAGTGTCCCCAAATCCCATTTCACGAAAAAGAAGGGAGGGGAAAAAAAAAAAAGGTTTTTTTTGTGTTACAGTCTATGCTTCTGCATGAAGTATGAGAAGATATCTTGACAAGTTTCTTCTGCAGAAGGAAACAGTCATTGATGGTGACTGGTAGGATTTCTCCCTTTCAACTTGAAGCACGTTTGTTTTTTTTAAATGGTAGGATTTCTCCCTTTCAACTTGAAGCAGTTTTTTTTTTTAAAAAAGAAGCAAGCAGCAGTTTTTTCAATACCTCAGGGACATTCCTTTTTCTGTCAAGAAAACAGTCTGGGTTTAGTCCTACAAGCAGGTATTATAGAAATACAACCAGATTATAGGGGTGCTTCATTACTAAATAGACAAGTTCTACTTAGTCATGTGAAGCAAGTGACTAGAAAACTGTATGTGTTTCTCCAATCATGAATAAAGTCTCCATACTCACAGCTAAGAACTTCCAATCTTTCTTGACATGTAGAGGACTAGCAGGTTCTACTTCATCCACTGAATAATTTCCAAGAAAAAGATCAATTGCATCCTGGACAAGAAGCAGAAAGCCAAAGTTAAAACGCACAACAATGTTCATCAAATATATTTCCCCACAGTTAAAAGTCAATCTTACTTGTCTAAATCCATCAGAGAAGTTATTTTTGTAGTAACGTATTAATGAGTTCCAGCCATCCATTATTAGGCCCCACTGAGTTCTCTTCCCAGTTCTGCAAGAAGTTTAAAAAAACATTTAAAATTGATTTATAAAGTCAGGAAGATAATTTCAGATTTGCAGTTCTTTCATTGTTCAAATGTATGCTATGTTTAATGAATACCTGCATGTAAATACATTTATCTAGTGCTGTCTCTGCATTATTATCACACATACTTGTAACAGTCTGAAAGTAAAAATCACACTTCTCTCCATCCCACAAATACAGATGTGCCTTGAAGAGGTGTATTTTTTGGTTTTATTTCCAGATATGCTTTTCTCCTTTCACATAAACATAGTGAAGAACTTCCGTAGATTTTAGTGTGACTTTTTAGCAGTTGAACCACCAAAAAACTCATTAACAGTCCAAGCACCAAATTAATAACCTTCTCAGATACAAAGACTTAAAGAAAATGCCAGACATGCCCAAAAACCCAGAGGGCCTTTACAAGAAAGGCTGACTTGCCTTGTGTAGTCTGTCTTTAAGGCACCGGTTCCAGCATATTGTTTGGCACAAGCATTTGCATTATCAGCCCATGCTGTGAATAGGAAAACATTAAGAAAGATTAAGGAAGTTATGTACTCTGTTCAGAAAAAAAAAAGTGATTGTTTGAACTCTATAAACAGCCTACCATTTTTGTAGATTTTCTCGAAGTCTGCTTGCTCTTCAATTCTCTGTCCAACATGCAGAACACCTAGCCTCTGAAACAAAACATGCAGTGAAGCTTACTAGTAGTTCGCTAGAAAAATCAGGATTTGCTATCAGAAAAAGCTGTATTTATTAAACTAGAGTCTGGCCAAGGCATTTCAGGAAAGTAGTGCAGTAACTCATGTATGCAAGCTCTTATTGAAGTGTTAAAATGACATTTCCATTCCAAACAGAAAGCCACTTTCCTCTTCCAGATTGTTATACAAGAACATTTACCTGAAGCTGGGCTTGAAGAGAGCGGCGTGCTAACAAGCTCTGAATCACATTCGTTCGATCAAGGCAGTCCATGCAGTTACTGCGGAATATTCCTTCCTGCTGAGTCACAATTTTGCCATCGGAATCCACTAGAAAATAACTAACACATACAATCCACTTAAGTATTTATAGATATCACTACATATGTAAATCAGATGTAAATATTCTAGCAACCAAAACACAGTTGTCTTGAGCATGGGAAGAGTTCTTAGCCATGTCTCTGAACTTTGATGCCTCCCTGAATTCTTCCCCTCCTGTGCTGAAAAACAGCATCAATCATAAACATTTAGTAATCTCAGGACAGTTCTCACTCTTATAATTCAGACAGCCAACCAGCAATACTGAGTTACATGCCACTGGGAAGAACAGCTTCTGGTGCTAAATCAGCAACTTTTTTTTTTCCAGTCATTGTAGGGTCCTAGCTCCACAGAGACCACGATCATTAGCAGAGTTTAATGGCAGAAGTAACCAGATTTATATATACTTGGTCACTGGGTTCAATTTGGTCACCACCACATAAAAAGTCACTATAAGCTGTCAGGGACGCTTCTTCCAGGAAGGTATTCCAGTCTTTAAGGCCACTACTGAAAAATCTGCACTGCTGTCACTTACTCTTCTCTCCATTATGTGAAGATCTGGGGGAACCAGATGTTCCCTCTTGCTACTGCATATGCTAATTGTTACCTCAATCTTTTTAATCAATGAAACCAGGTATTTCTAGAAATTTATAACAAACAGGTAATTTTAAATACCAAATTGCAAGCATTCTGGTAACTGAGCTGCTAAAATAAATAGGCTGATCAAGTTATCAGTTTGACGTGTGAATGGGACAGAACCATACTTGTCCTTCTGCCACAGCATTAAACGTCAAGTTGCCTGAAGATTTACAGGTCATATTCTGTTGATTAAGCTACTCCATTATGTAATTATGAACTTTGAATATGGACTAGCATGTGATCCACTTATTATACAGCATTTTAAGAGTATATGCTAATTGTTACCTCAATCTTTTTAATAAACTAAACCAGGTATTTCTAGAAATTGATAACAAACAGGTCATTTTAAATACCAAATTGCAAGCATTCTAGTAACAGAGCTGCTAAAATAAATAGGCTGATGAAGTTATCAGTTTGATGTGTGAATGGGACAGAACCATACTTCTGCCACAGCATTAAACGTCAAGTTGCCTGAAGATTTACAGATCATATTCTGTTGATTAAGCTACTCCATTATGTAATTATGAACTTTGAATATGGACTAGCATGTGATCCACTTATTATACAGCATTTTAAGAGTATAAAGGCTTAGAGTCATGCAATACTAAAGATACTTAGAAGCATATGCATTTACTTTGATCAGCCTTGTATTAAACAAGACCAATTTTTGTAATTCTTGGAGAACTAGTTTTGTTACACCACATTTTACATCGTATGATTAAAGGAGACAGTAACACCTGTGAAATCTTCATTTTCCCCTTCTCCCTCCAAGCTTTGCCTAGAACTGGTATTAGGATATCTACTCTTCAACTACACTAGTTATTTCTGGTCAATAAGATAGTTTAAGTATTGCATCTCTTATAATTGCTCTAAAAAAATTAAAATCAAACAAAACACCTCCACCAAACCCAACCCCCCTGCCAATCCCCCAAACCCAGCAAGCCAGCTCTCCTTTCTGACAGTTCTTTCACAACTGGATTTAACTTGCAGAAAACAGTTGTCTACTGCCATAGACTATTTACATCCCACAGGGCTGCACAACTATGTTCTAAATATCAGAACTCGGACTTTTCTGTTCCTATTTAAACAAGAGCCATCATAAATGAAACAAAACTAAGCTCAAGGTAGAGCTGCCAACCTAATCTTGAGGAAAAGTCTTCATTTTTTTCTATCTTGTTTGAGACACATAGCCTTCCCCCCACCTTTGTTTCAAGGAAACCTGGCTCTTTTGTGAGCCTCCAATGGCAGGTGACAGTGAACAAACTATGTGATTCAGGATTCATTCTAAGAATAAAGGATCTTTGCTGTAACAGCAAACCTACATGCTTATTTCTTTTGATTCAAACTGCTCAAAACCTATTTATTCTTCAGCTCTTCAGGTGTTTTTTAGGCTTTTTTTTGGTGACGCAGTTCTAAGAATAAAGGATCTTTGCTGTAACAGCAAACCTACATGCTTATTTCTTTTGATTCAAACTGCTCAAAACCTATTTATTCTTCAGCTCTTCAGGTGTTTTTTAGGCTTTTTTTTGTGGCACATAGAGAATATTCACTGTCATCTGATTAATTTATACAATTTCTACAGCCTTAATTCCAGGCAAGATATTTCATTCATATGAAATTCATGTGGACTCCTAGTTCACAGCTCATCTCATTGTTTGTTTTTTTTTTTTTAGGACAGAATATACCACTGCCAATTTTGTAATGTTTTCGTTGATCTACTTTGTGCTTTAGGCACAAGACTTTAGGAACAGGAAGGAAGCAATCAGAAAAGCAGAACAAAGTAAACAGTTCCCCTAACAATCTATATGCCTACAAGTAGCAAAGACAAAGAAGCACTTATAACACCACACTTGTGTGATTAAACAAAGGTTTAAATTAGACGAGATGTCCAAACTGACCTTATATGACTAAACAAAATGAGAATTTATTTCCTTGTGGGTTACTTATGTTAGCAAGGGCCAACAATCGGTGCCAAGGTTTGGTGCCACAAAATGTGTACTAGAGAAACTTTTTAATTAAAAAGAGAGCAGGTGTCTGTGGAAGGAGCACCGAGGACACTATAGCAGAACAGTTTGCTGTCGACAACACATGGAATTATTCTTGGATGAAAAATATATCACCCAAGAAGTCTTTTTTTTAATAGCTTCAGAGAAACGAGTGTGCATACAACTATCTCACTTTTTACCCAGAGGTACAAAGGCAGCTCTGGAGTCTCAGCACAGGGTTGCTATGATTCTGAGCACCATTTTACTGGGACATAAGAAGGGATCTGCATCTTACCCATGACCAGGTCTCTAACCTTGCATATGGTATCCACAAGATATTGGAGATATGGAAATACATATGAATGCATCTTCTTTATAGAAACTTACAGGTCTTGTTTAGTGTGCCTTAACTCAAGACAATAAAAACCATGAGAAAGTGGCCTCATTTTTAGAGAAGAGAACTGAAGAGCCTTACCTAAATTCATCTTGCTGTTCTGCTAGTTGATCCATCAAAATCTGAAGTCGATCCCACCTCATCCGACTGCACTCTTTATGGAAGTCAAATGCTACATATCTGTTCAGAGAGAAGCATCTTTTTAGATTACATATATACTGCAGCAAAGGTCTCAGAAAACCCCACAGGGAAGGGCTGATCTATAAAACAGGTATTTTTCTTTAGAGACGGCTTCCAGCAGGTACCCGTGGATTTTGTCAGTGCTCTGTAATCCTCCTGAGGCTGCACCCTTAGCGTGCACAGTGACAGCATTTACATTTCTTTACAATATGGCACTAGTCTGGAGAAGCACACATTCAGTTCCAAGTTACTCATTCTACATTCTGGCTAGTATTTTACCTCCAGACACTATAGAAGGGATATGCATCTCATTTAATCTCTTTTTTCCCCCCACCAGGATTCTTTTGCCCTCCTCTTTTCCAAGCAACTGCATTGGGAGCTTCAGTTCACTTTGAAAGAGACACAGGTGTTGAAATGCAACATTATTTGTTGGCACGCAGCATCATTCCCTTGACAGCTCTCTAGAAACCTGAGACAGGTTCTGTTTAGACAGCTAACCTACTCTGTCATAAGAAAATTAAACAGCTACTGACTTGGAACAAGATTTTAACAGCTATTTCATTTCTGGTAAAAAGTGCTCTAAATGAGGGGTGTTTGGTTCAATATATATATATTTATACATACACATTGGCTGTGAATTACAGGGCATTACATTCCTCCCCTCAAGCATTTATAATCCAAAAGTAAGTCTTGAAAACTTGGCAACTAATATTTGTGTGAAGAAAGATGGCATATATGCACTGGAGACTCAAATCTTAGTCTGCCAGGTAAATGCCATCAAAACTAATTAACAAAGAAAAAGGATTTTGGCAGCATTAAGAAAGCAGGGCTGACAAACACTGCTTTTTAACATATACAGCCCAACAAGCATCACTAAAGCACACCCTGACAGAATTTTACATCTTGATTTCCATCAGATGATTGTATAGCTAAGATGCACAGAATTCCACAAGCTTTGTGCAGCTAAAGTATCAATACCAGTGACAGTGAGGATAGGGCTCACCTTAGAAGCAGTCTTTTTTTAATAAAAAAAGAAAATCCACCACCACCAGCAGCAACACAAACACAGCCCCAAGAGCAGTAAAAGCACAGAAGTGAGACAAACATCTGTAACTACCCTGATGAAGGCAGCAGCAGGGCATCATTTAGCAGAAAAAAGCTTGGAAAAAAATTCAAAGTATGTCAGGATTTAGGGGGCATCTTAATTATACTCTGCATTTCCTTAGACAGAAGGGAATCCTTATTAAAACAGGGTGCCTTTGCTTACAAGTGGGATTTTGTCCTTTGACATACACGAGTGACAATAATACTATACACCAATTTTAAGGAAAAGGTAGAGGTCTGTGGGAGCTGGATGCTTGCCCTCCCTCTAGAAGTTAATGAAAGCAAGCGCAGGCAGGTTGTAAAATTGTGTACTACATTCAAGATTCACACAGAGAAATGGAATTTCTTTTGTGATTCTCTACCCTCTTGGCCCATTGTCACACCGAGGCCAGACATTTAAATTACATGTTCCCCTTACTGTTTCCTCCTTTACCTCTACACAGGTTTGCTCACACTCAGCGCTCCCTTTACTAAGGCAGCAAAGGAACCAAGCCCTTTTGCCAGAAGCCAGTACACTACAGGGCATGATTTCTTTTTCCTAAAATGCAGATCTCCACAGTTCTCACAGCATACTATTACTCCAAACTGGCATTACCATTGCTTCTGAGCTCCCTTCTTTATTCTATCTCCCCTCTTTGTCCTGTATTCACTTCAGTCCCACTCCTGCTTAGAATGTGAGCTCTGAGGTAACTTGCATATGACCAATGCCCTTATTTCATAAAAATAAAACTCAAACAAATTGGACAGTTGCTAAAAGCCCCCAAGGAGCTGATCACTCCGTGGGTTTCAGAGGCAATGCTTAACACAGAAATGTATTTCACTTCACACATACCTGACCATTACATTTGCCATGCTGTTTACCATTTTTGCAAACGTTTGCTCAAGAGGTTTCTCTGAACCTTTTTGGTTGACCTGGGAGAAAGAAAAGGGGAAAAAAAAAAAGACAGACAGTATTACTCAAAAGCCTGCTTAGAAGAACAACAGCTTTTTCAGGAAGAAAAAGTGAAAGCATACCAAGTTGACAATCATTTGCTTTCCATAGCTAATAATTTGCGAGTCAAAATGTCTTTGGAAGCCATCCATCTAGAAGAGAAAGGAAATGTGTTGACAGATGTATGCTACTATTAAGATCTCTGATTTACAAGAAAACTCTATAATCATCTTTTTTATGATCCCGCATAGGCAGCTTTTTAGCTAAGAAAAGTGTTTGATGTTCTCTATTGTGCAAACACATTTCTGCTTCCATCCCCCCAGTCCATTCAGCTCTCCTTATTAAACAAGCCACAGATAAGGAGTATACCAGAACTGTTGCAAACAAGAACCAAAGAGAAGCTACCCCCCATTGATGTCTGGATTTTTTTTTCAGGCTCTGAACTCATCTGAGGGAGCACAAGGCTTCTTGCTACTACTTTTAAAACATAAAGCTTAATCAAATATTGATGATTTTTATTCTTCTGATTACAGTTTGTTACCCTATCACACAAACATGAGCCCAGAAATATATTAAAACCCCAAGACACAACAAACACTCACATACATGATTTACTGACTTGCTGATCTGTGGCTTTGGTTTATACTTGAGGTTTGGTCTTTGAGACCAGAAAAAAGGAATTGATCCACGGGTCTGCAAAAGAATGTGAATAGTATTAAGCAATAAGAACTTATGAACTCACTTGCCATTTAAAAATAAAGCAGATTGGTTTAGTTTATTTGTGCACATGCACATCTTATATATAAACTATATTTACAAGTACAGACAGAGCTAGCTATCTCTCTCTTAAGCCAGTGAGCAGTTCCTTACGCTGACTTTACCTGAACAAAAGATGCTTTGCTCCCCTTGTAATGCACAATTTGTTCTGTTTCAACAAAGTTAGCAGCATGTCCTTCTGAATCAATACCTATGTAGGAAAAAGACCTTGTTAACCAGCTCAGACTGGTGCAGAACAGCAATAGTTTAATCAGCAAAAGGCTTTCTACCCTTCCCTTTTAAGTGCTCCCAGAAATACCACACAGCTACCTGATGATGGTAAATAAAACACCTGGGACAAAAGTTTAACATGATCTGCACCAAATTTAACTTGAAGCACAATTGCATTTAACACATTTTTGTATTTATAGTCCTAGAAATGGAGGAGTTCAAAACAAAATAAAATACAAGTGCTTTGACACTGAAATATTCACAATTCAATAGCAATGGTACTGCAGAAACTAAGCAATTTCTTCAAGAGCATATATGCTGGGACTGTGAACAGAGGAAGTGATTTAAATCCTTTTCCTTGTTCACTTTTTAACTTGAAACAATTAGAGAGCATAACTATTCAGGGCTCCCCTACCAGCACCAATGATGGCCTTAGTTGAATTTACTGCTAGGCCAGAATGGCTATTACTTGCATTTAACTCCAGTAAGACCAGTAAAGTGTTAAAAACTTCTATGAGACTTTTTGCAGTTATCTTTATTTGGAATAAAGAAATGTCAGTTTTAATAACTACCAGAAAATGCTTCAGTTCATCATACAGGTTCCTAATATTTTCTTTGGATTAAGAACTCCTTGAGACAAACTATTAAAAGCATGTTTTTGTTCGAGTCATTATACAGCAAATACTCTTAAGGGTAAGTCACATGTATAGATGGAATTCACATTATTTTAAAATAAATAAAAAATTTTGCTATTTTACCTCTTACATAGTAGCGTACACCAGCCCTGAAACAGCTTCTTCTGGAAACAAGCAGCCAGTCAAAACACTTGCCATTTATAGAACAAGAGTGCATAGTGATAACTAATAAATAACACTAAGGAAAAAAAACCTCAACATTTCATTAGGATATTTTTATATATCAAGAGGTAGGAAACATCAAGGAACCAAGTGACCACATTCAAAAACAACTTGTAAACACTTCTCACACCAGTAAGAGTTGAGCATTGGGAGAGAGTAATTTAATATTAGGATCAGTATGTGCATCAGAAGAGGACAGGCTACAGGTGATGTCACTGATGAACATACATTAAAACTTCTGTAATTTTGAGAAAATGGGATTCTAAAGAAGATTAATCTGATATCATCCCATGTGTATCATTAAATTGACTTACTTCTGAAGTTCTATTCTGTGCTACATCTATTTCATCCATAATTTTGTTAAGCTATCTTAACAGTTTCTTGCCCCTAATACTTTTATGCATGCATTTGTGCTAATACTGTGATAAAAATTAAAAAATATAACACAAATTTGCCCTACATAATACAGAAAGTTCTCACAATTCTTAAATTAGACTGTGAAAAAGACCCAATTCCTCTGCTTTCCTGGAAAGTTACTGCTGGGTCCCACACCCTTCAATCCAGCATTTGTACAGCCAACAGTTTCCTGCAAGAAAGGTTACCTCAAATTTAGCTGCTTAGCAATAGCCAGCCCGTTTTCTGTCTGTAATCTCTCCCCTAACTTATGCCACAACTTGCTGTTGGCTACCTTCCACACACACACACAAAAAGAAAAGACATAGTTTATTGTTCTTTAGAAGGTGGTGTGGTTTTTTTTGGAGCAGCAAGGGAAATATTAAACATAGTTTAGGCTTTAAGTGATCCAATTCTCAATTACCCAAATAAGTCCATTATTTCCTCATCACTGCACGACTAGAACCCCAGCAGAGAGAGCTGAACAAAATATGTTTAGGTTTATAAGGGGGCAGGGAGGAAGAATCTTTGATTTTACTGAAATAACTGCTCATAGTGCTGTAACAGTTCTGCTTAAGGCTATTCCAAGCATTTTCATCACTAAAAGTCCAGTTTCTTTGAATTCCTGGGTTCTCTAAGGTATTTGGTTAATATCAGAATTACAGCAAAACATACATTACTTATGCTAATTATTCATATAGTGAAAATAGGACAAAGGAAGGTGTTAATTGCAGTCTGCCAATTGCTAATTGCAATCCACCCAGACCCTTCCACCCAGGGCCTGCTGGATAAGGACTGGGTTGTTCTGACAGTTCCCTTTTTCCTATCTTTCCTTGCCTCTCCACCTACTCCCACAGCATTTTCCATTAAATGAAGTCACAGGAAAGGAGGACTGGAGATCTGCCAGCTGCCAACAGTCCTACCAGAACCACCAATCCAGCCTGGAAGCTGTTCCCTGCACACACCTGAGGGACCTTTGCAATGGAGGAGCTAAGGAGACTGTGGCATGAGTTGCTCTGTCCAGTCTTGCCTGTCCTCTTCACACTGCCAGTCCAGGAGCACCTGGGACTTCTTGATCCCACACTGCACGAGGAACACCACCTCCAGAAAGTATTAGGCTCACTCACAGCATATATCCCTTCTCAAAAATAAATTCATGACTGCTTTGCTAAAAAGGCTGTTACCCAAAGTGTTGGTGTGGGAAAAGCAGCTGCCTAGGAGAAGCATTCCAGGAGCCTTCAGCAGAGCTCCTTATCCTTTTATTCATCAACAGAAACATCCATACACGCTCCTTCAACTCAAAACTGTTCTCCCTTATTCTAATTCCAAAGTAAATGCTAAGTGAAGGTATCCTTGTAGCAATACAAAAAGTACAAAGGATGAAGTGAAGCATTTGGCATATTCACCTTAACCTTCAGTTCCACTGAAAGACAGTTATGCAAATCATGCCTGTAAAATTAAATACATTAAGCCCTAAAAGCAGAATATTCAAGTGAGTTAACATACAACAGGGCTATCAAACAATATGTAAAGCTTAGAATCTGAACAAACTACAACTTAATTCTGACACTGTGTTCTATTTGCCAACGTAGCCAATGGAGCAGCCTCATTGGTAACCATTTTGCTGTTTGACAACCACATTGAGCACTGAGCTTTACAGCCCAAAAGGATACAGCCGTGCATCACAGGTGTAGCGAACCTATGGATCTGAAACACATACACAAAATACACGTCAAAAATATTAAACACAAGCAGCCAAAAAAAGATGGGTGATTATGCTTTTTTGACACGTTTATATACTTCGTATCTTTTACTTTGTTTAGGGTGCAGTAATTCTTGAGATGAGAAAAATGAGATAAAAAGTTCAAAGAAAACTCCCACATACATAACCCTGATTAGCAGCAGGGAAAAAGTGAAAGTCTAATCCTAATTAAGTGACCCTGAATAAAAAAAACCCAAGCTGCTTTATCCTCCTATACATGGCATTTACTCTTCTACAAGTATGCCAGGTATAAAGCAGTACACACTGAAAATCTTTTGATATGGTAGTTGCTGTACCTCCACAGTAGGATGTAAGCAGATAGTAGTAAACACCACAGGGCTTCAGTAAGGAATATTTCTATGTGATTAATAGTTGAAATGCTTGTTCTACGGTTAGTCCCCATCCTGCCACTCCTAAATAACTTGGTCTTTCAAAAACATTACAATTTTCCAATACTACAAGTCAGAAATACCACATCTCATTACCTAAACCTGTTACTACAGCAAGCCACCTGTAGTGGCTTCCTCACATACCAGTTATCTCCCTTTTCAGCCTCTGTGTTTTGCCTCCTACGTCTGTTTTCACCAGCCAGCCACACTTGGCTTGCTTTCCTGTTCCCACCACAGCTTCTCTCTCATTTCCCAAGCTTTGTTTGCATAGCACTATCCAAACCATTCCCAGTCATACGCCACAGGAATATGCACAACAACCTTTTGCTAATTCCTATCTTCACATTCCAGAAGCACTGCACAATCCAGCCTTTTGGAACAGCGCTGTCTAATGTAAGAGCACATCTCCACAGGTTACCAAGACAGAAATAGAAGCAGTGCGTCATTCGCTTTCATAAATGAGAAGTACTCAGAGAGAAAAGGTTGCTGTAGTGCAGACAATTCGAGAGGTTTAAGACACATCTGAAATGTCTAGTAGGAAGGAGCTTAGATCAATCTGGCCATTGATGTGCTACAGTTGTGGCTCATAGTCATGCACTTGTATTTGCTGGACTAAGTGAATTCAAAGGTTACACTGGGGTAGTCTTCATTTGAAATAAACTGAAAAAATCTAAACTGTCAGTCTACTTCTTAATTATCAACTTTACGACGTATTCACTAGGCAAATGGAGTTTAAATTGCACTCACAGAGAAAGATGCTAGTCAGTCTTAAGAAACAGTGATGAGCTGAACCTTACCCATACCTAAAGATAAATAAATAGCTAAACATCAAAAAGCTTGAGAACCACATGCTGTAGAGTATAAGTTCACATTTGGTTTATGTGAGCACAGTTTCAGCACAGTATCTTCAAATGCAGACCTTTCCAGAGTCAGCTTTACTGTACGTGCTACTGAGATTTATAAAGTTAGAAGATTGTCACTGTGCTAAACTAGAGGATGAACAGCCACGATACACCGGATTCTGGCTGTCTGAAATGAGACAATTACAGGAAACTGTTGCTTACATATAGTAGAAATATATTCGTTCCGTATTAATATAATCATGACAAAGTGTTTACCTCTGGTTGAGCAGCAAATTCTCGGAGAAGGTGCCCATTCCATACAAACCGTGGATCTGCCTGCAGCAAGAAGAAAAGCCAACATGCTTTCAGAGATTGTCAGTTCTGTTTAATTTAACATGAAGAGAATATGATAGTATCCATGCATTACACAAGTTTAGGTGAACAGATGTGCACAGAGATGAAACATCCTTCTTTCATCAGTACCATTCATAACTTCAACTAGCAATCTAAATAAAATGAAAATAGTTAAAAGAACAATAGTTCTCTCTGATCTTTAGGGACATTGCCTGGCACTTCAGGCATGCTAAATCATTAACAACTGAGCTGCAGTACTGGAAGAACATTCCAGTCTTTGCCCTAAGTAAATGGGGCTCGAAAAGATTATTCAAAATTTTAAGAACAGCAGCAACACTTCTAAAATGGGCAGAAGGTAGAGTCTTGTATGTAATAATCAACAATTCTGAGAATCAGATGTTAAACAATACTTGTAGCTTAAAAGATAAAAATACTTATATTCCACTGCAAAAATGATCCTCCTCAACTTTGTGTATTTCCTATTCCTAATTCACCTCAAAATTGCCTTGAGCAGGTTGTTGAGCAGGTTTCAGAAAGCTACCGGATTAGCCACAAAAGTGACATTTGCTGCAGAATGCAGCAGGCTCTGAGGAAGCAGCATAAATCTCAACTTTTAAGACAATACAGACCATAAGAGCAAGACGATAGAGACCATAAGCATTTAAGAAGAATGCAGACCATACATCACCCAGGATGAGGGTTAATTCAAGCTCAGTGGTGGAACAGTCCTTTGTTCAATAGTTGTATTTATTGTTTTCCATCCTGCTACAGGTAGGATTTGAACTAGTGAAAGAACACTACATGATGCTTTGGTGCCCTAATACTGGGACTTATATATTGCCCTCTACAAGTACAGCTTAAAAAAAACCCTTCAAAAAACCAAACAAACCAGAACATCCACACACTAACCACAGGCCAGGTTTCTCTTGTAGAGATGAACTGAAGATACCCAAGACTGTCACCATCCTTTTACTAAGCCATTATACTGCAACCACGTGAGTGTCAAATTACATTAAGATGGTTTTAACCACCCAACATCTAAATTTTCTTTTAACTGTATTTTGCCTTTCAAACAACCTTCTGAAGTGCTACCATTTTAAAGCAAACCAATCCTTTCATGTCAGCAACTACTGTCTCTGGCAAAAGTTCTGCCAGAGCAGCATTTGCTAATGCAAAATAGTCCTCAACTATAAATTGATTTTTGAATTATTTCTTTTTTTTCAAATTTTGGAAAATGTGTACTGCTTCCCCAGCTTAGACTGTTTCAGTAATTAAGGGACAACGTCCTGAGTCCACTGCCACATCTTCTGCAAAGGAAGAAGTGCTATTAAGTTCCAAGGTTTCAGTATCTCAGTGTCTAAGCAGTTTAGACCTTGTTTACACTGCAGTATGCAGTAAGCTACCAGACTAAGGATTCTAGAACTCTGTGCAAGAACAAGAGAATTTTAAGCTCAAATTGTGTTTGCTGTGTGATTCTGTTGTCTTAAAGACAAAAGCAGCCTATTAAATTCATGCTTCAAACATAAGGAATAGGCATAGTTTAGAGAGAATGCAACATCCTTGGACCAACAGCCATAAAACCTACAGTTCTGTTCCATGTTCTGGAAGAGAATAAGAAATCAAGTGCCATTTATTCTACCTTGTGGGGTTCCCTCCCTCCCCTCCCGATTGTAGGTCAAAGGAATGACTTGCTTTCTCCCAATTTTTCTGCTAGTTCCTTGTTGTTGCAATTAGAAGTGTTAAATACTGAAGTCAGAGGCAAACTTTCATTTGAGTTTTTTTAAATTCACTTAAAGAAGATTTCAGAAAGTACTTCCGACTGCCTGATTCAGAAGTCTGACATCACATCTGAACAGATTTCTAGAACTTCACATGCCTCACAAGCTATCAGACATCAGGAAGGGTGGACTGGTATGCTCAACCACAAGCCCTAAGAGTTTCGATAAAACCCCCCCAGTGCTGAACAAGCTCATGTACTGAAGCATTACAGACCAGCAGTTTCCACCCTTATTCTAACCACTCTACGAAGCAAAACTCAAACTGTAACTTGAGTCAATGTACTTTGCACACTTGCTTGGCAGCTTCTTTTTCCCTCCCTCTCACTGCGAGCTTCTTATTCCAGAGAACTGCCCCAGTACAACTCAATCAACAAGGCTACAGAGATAATATAGTCACACAGTTTAGCAACATAATGCTATTTTTGGCTAGTTCTATTTTAAGGATTTGCATCTAAGCAACCAGTAAATGCATTTCACTAGTTTAAATTAATGATTAAAATAGTAAAGGCCTTTTTAGTTTAACAGAGAACCATAAATGCTTTAACAGTATCTGCTACCACTTAGCATATTACTCATTGTAAAAAAAAAAGAGAGAAGGTTTAAGCTTAAGTGTAATGGGACCACTGATTTCGGCATCCTCCTCCTAAGCCTTATGTAAAGTTTCCTTTAGTTTGTGACAGGCTGTTCTATCATTTAAACACCAGCTGCATTCACTAAACTGAAGCCATGCAGAACTGATTAGCAATGCCTGAGACAGACACTAAGCAAAATGAAATCCTTACCCTCTCGAGGAGGCTCATTTCCTGGAACTCTGGGCTGGTGTTGGCTAACCGTTGCAGAGTGTGTGTTAGGTCGTAGGTTGTTGAGAAGTAAAATCCATCCACGCTCAAGACATGACTAAGCATTGATAAAAATACTTTATTGTCCTGCAACTGTTGAGAGGAGGAAAAAAAGAAAAGGCCTCATTTATTATTGTCAAAGTATCTTATTCTTATAAGCAACTACTACTTTTTGAAGTGATAAGATGAACCTTGCCAATGTTCTTGCAACACGCAATGACATCATGCAGATATTATAGTAAAGAAGGAAACCATGAGATTGCAATTTTGATACCAGCTGATAACTTGCAGCTGGCACACTGCAACCAAATTCTGCAAGAACAGTGGAGAGTAGAGAACAGTATTCTTGTGAAATAAATGGTTACTGGTGTTAACCTAATATTAGCAGCTTCCACTCAAAAAGGAAGCCACTAGTTTCCCTGAAAACCATTTGGTTAAAAAAAACCAAGACAAGATGGCAACGTAAAAGAAAGGATATAACTTACTGTCAAGATTACCCCAATAACTAATCTGTGTTCTGATTGAAGTTTTGATTAACTTCATTCCTTTCCTGAAATACTATCAGATTCCCTTTCAGCTCCATGAGTTAGACATACTTATCTACTCTTTATCAGTCCACAACGTATCTGTTTTAAACAGTCTTTATCCTTTCCCTCTCTCTCAAAAAAAAAAAAGGTAATAAATCAATTCTTCCTTGCTGGGAAATGATGTAATTGAACAATACCATAAATTAAGCAAGACAGATAATTAGGTGACAGCAAGGCAGCACATCATAGGGGCGATCAGAACTGTAAAGCTGCGAGAAAGACCCAGTAAGAAAAGTGGTGTGATTTTATGGACTGGCTCGGGAAGCTGGCTTTGTAATAGGCTGTATTTGTGCCATCTATTACAAAGCAGCCCTAGACCACCTCCGCAGTACGCCAGGTAAGCAAAGCCTTTATAAAGGTCCTTAGGGGAGAAAAGATGACACAGGGTTTAGGAATGAGACCAGAGATGCAGCAGGACAGTACATCTCATCTTCCCACACTCTACCGTCTTAAAAGGGGGAAAAAATGTACAATACGCAGATCAAACTCTGGAGATGATATTCTAAGGTGCACAATGTGAGTTTCTTACCTTGAAAGACATAACTTTATATATATCTATACCCAAGTATTACATCAATTATAGTAGCCTGAACAAATCAGAAACAAAAAAAAGGGGTAGTTCAAAGAGCTTCTTAAAAAGTTGTTCCCTTGTTTCATCAAATTAGGTCCTGTGGTAATGGACATTAATTAGCATAAGATCACATTCCCCCATACTCCTTCAAAGAGCTTCTTAAAAAGTTGTTCCCTTTTTTCATCGAATTAGGTCCTGTAGTAATGGACATTAGCATAAGATCACATTCCCCCACACTCTCCTAATCAATCCACCTACCTGAATATCAGTTAAGTGCAGCATGGTCTTTTTGTATGAGAGGATGTCAAAGTCTGTTGCTTTCCAGATTGCATGACTGAAAATCTCACCTACTTTTTTCTTTTTTGTTATTACAATAAGATATGTGCCTGTAAATCAGAAAAAGCAAATAAGATCACATTCCCCCACACTCTCCTAATCAATCCACCTACCTGAATATCAGTTAAGTGCAGCATGGTCTTTTTGTATGAGAGGATGTCAAAGTCTGTTGCTTTCCAGATTGCATGACTGAAAATCTCACCTACTTTTTTCTTTTTTGTTATTACAATAAGATACGTGCCTGTAAATCAGAAAAAGCAAAGTTTTTGGGTTTTGTTTGTTTTTTGTTTTTTTTTTAAGAAAAACAACATAGGTGTTTTTTTTTTTTTTTTTAAGAAAAACAACATTGATACATGTATTAAGAAGAGCAGCCTATAACCATACCAGAAAACTGAAGCCAATAGGAAAAAGCAAGGTTTCTTCCAGTTACACCTAGGACTTTATGTTCTTACCAGAAAGAGGCTGGAACAGAAATAAAATACACTTGCTAAGCTACCCAGTTCTCTGTGCTCACAGATCTTGAGCTACTCATTAAGTTTCAGGAATTTTAAAAAAATGGACAAGATAAAAAAAAAGAAAGGTGTCAGCTACTTTCCTTCAGACCAGAGACAGTCTAAAAGTTTCAGGCTTACAAATGCAGAAAGAGGCCAGTGGTCTTGAATGTGGTTTGGAAAGTTATCCCAATAGGTTCAAAATGGAACAAAGAGAAGGGGGTTTCTTTTAATAATTTAAGGTGGGAAATTTGTTGGTTTACTGGTTGTATAACTAACAAAGCAAAACAACATAGCAGTTCACTCAAAGCAATTTATTTACACTTGCTGGTAAACACAACATCGCCTCATTTCCAAGCCTGTTGTATTTCAGTGCCACCTTGTTTTTCAATGAAAAGGTTACTTTATCAAATTGGATATTGATGGATAAAAATGTTTTCAGGCTTACAAATGCAGAAAGAGGCCAGTGGTCTTGAATGTGGTTTGGAAAGTTATCCCAATAGGTTCAAAATGGAACAAAGAGAAGGGGGTTTCTTTTAATAATTTAAGGTGGGAAATTTGTTGGTTTACTGGTTGTATAACTAACAAAGCAAAACAACATAGCAGTTCACTCAAAGCAATTTATTTACACTTGCTGGTAAACACAACATCGCCTCATTTCCAAGCCTGTTGTATTTCAGTGCCACCTTGTTTTTCAATGAAAAGGTTACTTTATCAAATTGGATATTGATGGATAAAAATGTCTCATGATCTACATCTTATAACCTTTAAAGTGTTAAGTAAGCATTTAAAGGAGTAAAACAGTGAGCAGGCCTTTCAGAAGTACAGAACCACATATCTAGTACATTTTCTCACTAAAGCTTTCAAATAAATATAAGTGTCAAAGCAGAACATTTCACATTGTGTGCAGTAAGTTTACCCATTATTTGTATTTACTACTATACCTAGATGTACACCAAGTGTTAATGGACAGGTGAATTATTTTATCAGGTATCTAGGCTATATAGTTAGTCAAAGAACAGGTACCACCCCCACTTTTTTACCTCTGCAGCTCTAGTGTTATACCTTTTATTTGGGTGGAATATTCAAGCACTTAAGAATGCTCTAGCATGTTTGCATCTCAAGTTATAAGTATTGCTTTTGGTTGGTAGGTCAGAAGCATCCAGATACCTTACAAAAGCAGCACATTACATCCACGATTTTGCCAAAGATGCTGCACAAATACATACATGTAATCTGACATGAATTTTTAATATTGTTTTTTCCTATTTGGGTATGCAACCTTCTGTTTAGACATCAGAGCTTCAGATATTACTTCAGCAATTTTTTTACTCCTAATACTGTAATAGGTGAAGAATATTTATGCATGTTAAAGATGCTGCATTGCTAGATATGGAGCCAGTTTTACAGTTAACAGATAACAGCGAATGGCCTAACAGCACATAGCTAAACAGTTACTTTAACTGATACCATCTTTAGTTTGACAGCTGTATCTAACAATCAGTGCAAAGCTTTTGGGGGTGGAAACAAAAAAAAACAACAACCAGACTATTAAAAGAAGTCACATACTTCTATATAATATTCAGTCAGATGAATGAAAGTCATTACCAATTCTGTAAGGTGTGAGAATTCCCCTTTGAGGCAGTTCTGTTTTAAAACAGTGAGGGCTCGTCAAGTACTTAAGACACAGGTGTCCATTACATTGCTCTTACTCTGCAAGATCCACAATTCTTTAGAATATGAGCACAAAGTTCAGTAATTTAAGATCCTGTCAAAAGTTACTGCATTTAACACAATACTACTTTGCTTCAGTTGAGAACACTGCAGTGAGTGAACTTAAATCCTTTCTTACATACGGAGACTTCTATTCAGCAGGAATGCTCCTTATGACATTTTTTTTCAGGCTACATTAGTCTCAAAGTCCCATAAAGTCTACCCACAAAAGACCTTTTGAATAGCAACACTTACTTTCCTGGAAGCTTAGACTTTATGTATCACGTTTATTTGTGGCAATGACTGTTTATCACTGAACACCACCGAGATACTTAGAAAAAGGAGACAGCTTATTCTTACCTTATCCTACAACTCCTTAATATTTAGAATTGTTCCAGGCTGTCCTTTTTCTTTCAATGTTGAATTTTCTTTGTAGAATAGTTGGAACACAATCATTACATGAACAGCTGCATCTACTTGCCTATCACCCTGTCACTAAATTATTTGTGTACCAAGATTATTGATTTAAACTCAAACTTCAGAACCCAGTATTTGACTGTTGCATCAAATCCTGCAGCTAAGATTAAAACAGTTGTGAAGAGTACGTGAAATTCTTTGCACACATTTGAAATGCATTCCTTAAAACTCAACCAGCTGTCAGTTAACCCTACCTTTAGAGCAGCTACAGGTTTAAGAAAGACATCAACATTCATGATAAATTGTATTTAGATACCTCCATCCTCTAGCAGCTACAAGGAAAGCCCACCATACTGATGAAAGTGTAACCTCAGATATTTGCAAATACTGTTTTTGTCTTTAAAGCTTCTTTAGCAATTTATTTTGTACTTTAAGTATTTTTAAAGACCACAGTTCTGTTTTCCTTACCTGCCACCAATCGGATAGTTCCCAAAATACCATATATAGGCCTTGTAACGGCTGAAGGGGGAACATCTTTCTTAACTGAAAAGCAGAGGAAAAAAAATCAGAATTTCAGACTGCTTTTTTCATGACTACATCAAAAAACAAACTCGGTTTGTCAAAGCTTCTTGGTCAAATCCCAAATTTTTCTAGAGTCCTAAGTATAAGCAGCAATGTACTGGAATTTCAAAGCCTCACATGGGGTCAGGAGAGGGAAGGATGTGGAAGTATTCTGACTCAATTGCTCATGTTGTTTAATCAAAATAGTAATTCAATTGAACAAATTCAAGCTTTTGTCCTGCCAGCTTCCAGAAACTTTTTGTTTTGAAGCCGTCAAGGCATCAAGGACAAGCAAACCATAAATGATTGTGCCTCCTGCTTTTGACTGCTTCTTCTGAGCCTCAGCCTATTTCCATGTCATAAGACCCAGTTTACTTTTTGGTCTATCTCTGCAAAGCTACCAACAACACCACTATGTGGCAATGGATACAGTATTTCAAACAACATACCAAGAGATCCAAAAGGTACTGAAGTATCAATTAGAAGTCCTAGTATTTTAAGTTTTTATCTATCCACATTTCTCAAATAGCAGAAGGGACATTAAAGAAGTTAAAAAAAGCACCTCTAAGACACCCACGCCAGAGCTCGGCATTTTCCCAGAACTTGGAGAACAAAGAAAGATAGCTCTCAATTTTTTTTGTTTTAAACGCCTTGCAGGTTCATCTCATAAAACACCAGTATTGAGAAGAGACGACGACTAACAAGAGACTTGGGGCAGCTATCTTTACAGTTTTGAAGAAACAACTTTGAAGGAGAAATTGAAATATTACACTACAACACCAAAATTATCAGTGAGATAGGCATACAGCTCTTACACGAAGTATCCAAGAGACCTGATATAGGAAGAGAATGACTGCTTTTATATTAACATACTGTAGCATTTCTATTTGTTTAGAGATTAGTCATTCTGCAGTACAAACTCTGAAAGTATCAAAAGGGAAGTCACCCATTGCCATAATTTCTTGTCATTTAATGCATATTCTTTGATTGTTTTTATGCATTAGTTTCACACTCTTAAAAAAACAACTAAAAATTTTGAAGACTAAGTATCAAAAGGGAAGTCACCCATTGCCATCATTTTTTGTCATTTAATGCATATTCCTTGATTGTTTTTATGCATTAGTTTCACATTCTTAAAAAAAAAGAGCAACTAAAATTTTGAAGACCTCTGCATCAGTATGCTTAAGACTACTTGCACTAACATTTGAATCATGACGACTAACAAGAGACTTGGGGCAGCTATCTTTACAGTTTTGAAGAAACAACTTTGAAGGAGAAATTGAAATATTACACTACAACACCAAAATTATCAGTGAGATAGGCATACAGCTCTTACACGAAGTATCCAAGAGACCTGATATAGGAAGAGAATGACTGCTTTTATATTAACATACTGTAGCATTTCTATTTGTTTAGAGATTAGTCATTCTGCAGTACAAACTCTGAAAGTATCAAAAGGGAAGTCACCCATTGCCATAATTTCTTGTCATTTAATGCATATTCTTTGATTGTTTTTATGCATTAGTTTCACACTCTTAAAAAAACAACTAAAAATTTTGAAGACTTCTGCATCAGTATGCTTAAGACTACTTGCACTAACATTTGAATCAGATTTGCAACAGAACTAGCTTTATAGTCAATTCTTTGATTGTTTTTATGCATTAGTTTCACACTCTTAAAAAAACAACTAAAAATTTTGAAGACTTCTGCATCAGTATGCTTAAGACTACTTGCACTAACATTTGAATCAGATTTGCAACAGAACTAGCTTTACAGTCAGGGGGTTTTACTCTTCCTGTTTCTAGAGACTTTATGAAAATTCAGGTTTCAGTATTAAATAAGAGACAGCACTGAGACAGTTCACCAAAAGCTGTAGAAGCCCAGTGTTCAACCCTTTCCATATTTAATCTTTGACTTGTAGCACGAATCCCAACTAGCTTGGGTGAGTCAGTTTTAGTGTTGTGATGCACAGTCGTACCAAAAACAGGCAAGCACTATCACCCTGGTTACCCACAGCGAGAAGGCATTTCAAACACAGCTCTTTGCAGGACAGAATAAAAAGAACTATTTTAAAACAGTAACTGACAATAAAAACAATTCTTCCAGTATCAATTTAAGGTTCTGGAGATCTTCTGGGAGTGCCTACAGCAAAAAAATAGATTCTTTGATTGTTTTTATGCATTAGTTTCACACTCTTAAAAAAACAACTAAAAATTTTGAAGACTTCTGCATCAGTATGCTTAAGACTACTTGCACTAACATTTGAATCAGATTTGCAACAGAACTAGCTTTACAGTCAGGGGGTTTTACTCTTCCTGTTTCTAGAGACTTTATGAAAATTCAGGTTTCAGTATTAAATAAGAGACAGCACTGAGACAGTTCACCAAAAGCTGTAGAAGCCCAGTGTTCAACCCTTTCCATATTTAATCTTTGACTTGTAGCACGAATCCCAACTAGCTTGGGTGAGTCAGTTTTAGTGTTGTGATGCACAGTCGTACCAAAAACAGGCAAGCACTATCACCCTGGTTACCCACAGCGAGAAGGCATTTCAAACACAGCTCTTTGCAGGACAGAATAAAAAGGACTATTTTAAAACAGTAACTGACGATAAAAACAATTCTTCCAGTATCAATTTAAGGTTCTGGAGATCTTCTGGGAGTGCCTACAGCAAAAAAATAGATAGAGGAACAAATTGAGAAATACAGGTGAGAGAATACCTGTAAGAGTGACTTCCGTGGAGACTCTATCAATAGCGAGCACATCATCTGCTCCATCATCACAAGCTTCCACATAGAATTTCTCTGGTGTTATATGCCTGGAAGAGAATGAATAGGAAAAAGGAATGTGTTTACCAACACTTACTTCGGATTTATTTATACTTAAGCTCTTCACCAGGTGAAAATAGAGCAATCTTAAACCTTATTTTAGCTGCAAAAAAAATTCTCACTGGATTACTTCCCAGCAGCCACCAATGTTGACAGTGCATAAAAAGCAAATAAAACTAATTAGTTACTGCAAAATACATGGCTTGTTTAATAATTTTAATTCTTATTTAATACTGAAAGTTAAAGAGATGAAAGTGAATTTGTGTACTTACTCATGCAAGTTTGAACTATGTCACTTAGAAGTTTGATAAACCAAAGCCAAACTTCAAAAACTAAAGCACCACATCCCCAAAGCAAGTCCAGTAAACACAAAAATAACACCCATAGTATTTAACCTGTTGAGATATTTGCAAGAAGCCAGACACATTACACAGTGTAACAAATATAAGAGTGATGCAGAAATGACTTGTCACTGTATGTAGGAAATGATGAACAACCAACCAACCCCAAACACTTGAACTAGTGTTCTTAACTCTCATAATGATTTCTCTTAGTTTAAGGCTTGACAAGACTAGGGGTCAGAGTTTTAAACATCTTGTTCTGGAAACTTACTCTACAGGATAGATATTTTTAGACTCCTTCACCGTAAATAGATTTTGCATTTCTTCATCTTTTGTATTTTTTTTTAATCTTTCAGAAAGCTGAATTAGAATCCTAATTAGATCAGAAGAGTCCTTTGAAAGAGGTCTAGAAGACCTCTTTCAACATGTCTTAACACCTCACCTTCCACCCACTAAAAGCAGAGCCAACTTCAAAGTTTACCCAACTTCAAAGTTAAAGCCTATTTCTTAGGGTATGTTTTGACTCTCCCCAAGGATGGTGATTCTGCCACCTCTCTGGGCAATTAGAGGAAAGCCAAAGAGACCAAATGCTTGAACTGAGCTGGAAAAAAATCCCCAATCCATAACACAACAACAAACTAAAGCAATCGATAGTTAACTGTTCATCAGGTAATTTAACTTCTTTAAAGGAAAATTAGTCAATGTGTCCTAAAATAGGCAGCACATCAAAGTACTCCCCTTGTAAGTTATCCTTCTTAATCTTTCATGTACTCAGATGAAATGCTTTACCTTTGAAACTGAAAACATCAGAGTAAGAGATAGAAACATGTAATTCATTGAACACTGAAGCCTTAAATCCCCTACTTTGCTTTCATTGCTTCGGTTTTTGATGAAGTGCACATGTGCCTGCCCAGCTCTTTAAAGGGGGTTTCACAGCAATCATGGGAGCTGCTGTTACAATGAAGAACAAACAAGCTTAGGCAGATAGGAACGGGCAGAAAAACCTTAAGGATGTTTATAAGCCCTCAGTTTGCTAAATAATTTTAAAAGAAATCAGGATATACTATTTAAGGTGCAGTCAGAAACTTATTGCAGTTGGCAGGAAACAGTAATAGACATTTTTTCCACAAGAGAAAGCTGCAGCTACTTCACTTCTGTTGGTTTAGTTGAACAGTCAGCTTTTTCTGGAGGTCAGTTGACACACAAGACTCCAGCTAAAAAAATCTGGGGAAAATACAGTGCAAAGTTTAATAATGGACCTGTCATGCCTTTAACATGGATGCTTATGCTCTCTTACTCATCTTAAGCAAAATAAGTAAAAAAAAATATAATAAATCTTTTAACATAGCAGGTTATAGTCCCAAAGTGTCCTAAGTAGTGAGAGCAATAGTTTCAGGTTTGGAATACTCTGTATAAAGAGCACAACATGAAGACACCTACACAGACCATACAGAGCACAACTGAGCATTTCCGTCAATAATTAGTATTTTTAAAAGCTGCTCTTTTCATTATGAAGTGCAACATGGGCATGACCACACTATAGTCTCAGCACTAAGATTCACCCACACATTAGTTAAAGCCTCTTTTCAAACAACTGAGAAAAAGCTTACAGGTGTAGAATATTTGTGATTTAAACAAATTTTCTATTTATTGCACTCAAGAAGAATAATTTCTCCCTGAAGAACATGAAGACTTTTACCCTCATCATCCATGAGTTAAGAAAAATGAATTAAGGCTGCCAGCACAAATAATGCCTACCCTCTCCATACATGTCATACACCCTGCCTTGCTAGAGCAGTCCCCAGCATTTCTCTCTCAAATCATAGCCCATAGTTTCTCTCCTGCCACTACCATTGCCCTTTTAGCAGTTTTTTTAAATCACCTTTATCTCCTCCTACACAATGCCTGTATGTATCTGTCTATCTTTGCTTAAACTACATTTTACCCTCAACCACAGAGAAAACATCACCACCAAAATCCTTCCTACTGTCCTCTCAAAGACCAGATTTGGTGACAAGAGCATCACAGGTAACACAAGACAAGTGATCCCTGTTTTCAGTTCAACGGACCAAACTGGCTGTAGGCTTCAAGAGGGTGTCAAGAGGATGGGGCTAGACTTTTCAGTGGTGCCCAGCAACAGGACAAGGGGCCAGGACACAAACTGGAACGCAGAAAGTTCCAGCTAAATGTAAGGAAAAGCGTCTTTACTTTGAGGGTAGCAGAGCCTTGGAAGAGGCTGCCCAGAGAGGGTGTGGAGTCTTCTTCTCTGGAGATATTCAAAACCCACCTGGATGTGATCCTGCCCAACCTGCTCTAGTTGAACCTGGTTTAGCAGGGGGGTTGGACTAGATTATCCCCCAGAGGTCCCTTCCAACCCCTACCATTCTGTGATTCAGTAGCCTGCAGCACACTAGAACATGGACTGTTTTGCAGCTTTGGGTGTTTTTGTTTTGGAGGTCTTGGGGGGGCAGGAGGTGGTCAGGTTGCCAGTCTATGAACTTGAAAGAACTTAAACTAGTACTTTTCTGTGGGGATCACCATTAAAAACTGCCTAAACATAACTGCACGCACCACAAACTGAAAAGCCCAATGCCCTGCAATACAGTAAATCCTTGCTTCAGAAGAAATGGGAGAATTAGTGCTCTTTGAAGTTTTTAACAGCAAGATGATTCACTTAGTCATTGCTTCATTTCTGTAAATACTTGAAAATTTTCTAAAATAAATATAGTTGAAGAACAGGCCAAGACTCAAAAAGGTTTCAGCCTGTTGTGATTTGGACACAGCCCAAATGCTGATTTACAAATTTACCAACTACCAGAACCAGGCTAGGAGGCTCGTTCTTGTGTAGATAACCTTCTCAGTCATAAGATTGCCGTAAGAAAGATGATTGCCCCCCACTTCTCTTTCAGGAAGGAAGCCGAGGAGCATTGCATGCAAAAATGGTTCCACAGAATCTACTCTGTTCCAAGCCTGTACATCTACCACAAACTTAGAAAGATAACACACATGCTTATTTTACTCATCTGAGAAGATATTAAAATGCTGAAAAGAATGATTATTCACAATGATTAGGAACCTGAAGACAGATTAATTCTGTTCCTTTAATGAAATAAGGAATGGATGAAAGTCCAAGTGCTACTACTATAACAAAATTTAGAAATTAGTATTTTCTAGAAGCCCATAATCTCTGTAGCTTCGTTTGAAACTAGTTTTCATACACCAGACTATATTTTGCTTTGCTATAACCTTCAAATTTGACACTGTAGCCTGCCTTCTCCTTGGCTATGTTGTCACTGCTATCTATAACCATCCAAAACATCAAGAACTCTTAAAAGCAGTATCTTGCTTTGATTACAGCACATAAAACCTTCACAAGATCCGAGTTCCTCCCTTTTACTTTTTTTTTTAAACCTGACCACTGTTATCACAGACCATTTCTCAGTTGCTAAAGAACAAAGGGAGTGATAAATGGAAATAGCTGCCATCGATAACACAACTCATGGTACTCAAGGAAAGATATGGAAGCACTGCAACCACCAAACTCAAGTATTACTGAAGGTGACTTGGAACTCATTTTGAAAGTCTTCTCCAACTGAAACTGTGGGGATTGCTGCCAAGAGACAAAGCAACTTACTCAGTGTAGTTCATTCCTACTATTCAAAGTTGAGAAAAAAAAAGTATCTGCAAGGGATTTAAAAGATGACATAGAAGGAAAACAGCACAGTGGCACATCAGGCTTCAGTTTGAGTTTGGCTGTGGTTTTTGTTTGTGGGTGAGCTTTTTGTTTTGTTTGGTTAGTTTTTTTTAAAACTAAAAACACTTTTGCATTATTTCAATTCATGTTGCCGAAGCAGCAGTCAAAAGGAGAACCTATGTAAAAAAGATCCAGGCTACAATTAGAAAATGCTTTCCAATATCTTGCCTTTATGAAGCAGAAAGAATTCACTGAAAGCCTCACTAAAAATTAAGCCTTTTGATTCTCTAGTTTCTTTAGTTTGGGCACTACCACTCTTGTGAAATCATTCTGGTCACTGACATAATTAAGTACTCTTAGTAGCATAGTGAAACAAGAGAAAACTAAATGGCTCTTCTGAAGATAGTCCCCATACTCTAAGCACTGTGTTGCAGCATAAGTTTTTAAGATGCAAGAGGCATTTTTAATGCCCAGAGAAGAGACTGTTCAACGTGGGCCTGAGAAGAGGAAGAAAGGACCAGTTGGAATCTGAATGAGAGTTAACTCTGTATCTCAGTTATTTCAGTAGCAACCAAGTCAGGTTTACTGTATTCCTGTGCTTCACCAGAAATTAACAGAGGAAGTAGAACAGAGGACCTGATGGAGAGGGTCCAGAGGAGGGCCACAAGGATGATCAAGGGGATGGAGCACCTCTGCTACAAGGACAGGCTGAAGGAACTGGGGTTGTTCAGCCTGGAGAAGAGGAGGCTCCGGGGAGACCTAATAGCAGCCTTCCAGTACCTGAAGGGAGCCTACAGGAAGGCTGGGGAGAGCCTGTTTAGAAAGGCCTGTAGTGACAGGACGAGGGGAAATGGCTTCAAGCTGGAGGGGAACAGATTTAGATTGGAGATTAGAAGGGGGTTCTTTACTGTGAGGGTAGTGGAGCACTGGAACAGGTTGCCCAGGGAGGTGGTTGAGGCCCCATCCCTGGAGATATTCAAGGAGAGGCTCGACGAGGCCCTGGGCAACCTGGTCTAGTTGGGGGTGTCCCTGCTGACTGCGGGGAGGTCGGACTAGATGACCCTTGGAGGTCCCTTCCGGCCTGGGAAATTCTATGATTCTATGATTCTATAAGTAATCCTACCTCAAAACCCTTGAACTGCATCTTAGGTTCTTCTAAGAAAAACCATCTCCTATTGTTTTAACTGACCGCTTTCATGGGTCCTTTTTTAAGGCATTGCCTTCTCTTTTTCAACCATTAATCAAAACATGAGTTGCCCTATTTAATAATCCAAAGTAAAAGGCTGCCTTACAAAAGAAAGTGTTGATACCCAACACAGAAGAAAAAACAAAAATATTTCTTGCTTGTACCATGTATAAAGTCAGCTTAATTTACAGTTAAGTGAGATAGTCTTTTGTTTGTATATTGTTTGTGAAGTTTCACTTCATTAGTTAAATTATAAAGCAGTGTTGTACATCATGGAGATGATAGAGAGTTGCATCTCACATTTTAGTTAGACAAGTCTTATGGACAAGAATATTCCTGTGTTCAGATACAGCACGAAAGAGCACCCATCGTGCTCTAATGGCAACTAAAGATAGTACCTCACTCAATATCACTTAAGCCTTCTAGGCCTCAATGGCCAAACCCTTACTTCAGTAATTGATTATTTTGCCATAAATACTTAACATTGCTCTAATGCAGGAAACTCTTTGATGTCAGCCTCTAAATACTGTAATAAAGCAAGTCAAAAGCACATCCTGTACTGCGCAGCAAGGCATTTGCTGTACTTAAGGTACCAAAGTGGTCTGCAGCGAGATACAAGACATTAGTATATGCACATAGAATCCCAACAGTGTGTTAAGTAACAGTGCTAACACAATGACAGTTTCAACACTCCAGAGATTCCAGATTTTCTAGGTGAGCAGGTGTGCTAATTATACGTCTACAATAAATATTAGTCCTCGAGCAGGAACAGCTCAAGGAACTGGAACATCTCCCATGGAGCAGCAGTTGTTGCAGGGAAGAGAAAGGGAGTATAGTCCCAGGATTAAAAAAACCACAAATGGAAATACCATTTGAAAACAAAAAAAAAAGGTACGTATTAAAGGCATAGCTTCATAATAACTATTTCCAGTTCAGTTCCACTTAAGATGACAATTTACTGTATAAGTTAATGCCCTCCTCAACCAACATCCCTGAGCTTCACCATGACAGCCACTACAATTAAGCAGAAACAAAAAAAAGGGTGTGTAGCTGTTATTTATAGAAATATTATCCAAATGCTGGAAACTCGGTTTAGAAAAAAAGCAAAAAACCCCACAAAGACAAGATGCACTTTTGGACCTCTCCCCAAATAAAGACAGGTGGGAGATGCTGTATTCAAGTGCAGTAGCTACTAATGACTGACCGGTGCAGTCATGAAGTATGTAAGCATAACTGTGTGCACGAGGAGTTAAATTTGAAACACAGCTGGTGTCAGAGACCTTCAGGATGCTGAGAAGGCAATCAGCAACTTAAGTCCTCACCCAAGCACAAAAAAAAAAAGGTGATTTTTAAGCCAGGATTCTCTCTATTCTGCAGACAGTTTTACCAACCAGTTTTTCTTGATTAATTGGAATGAGAGCCTCACTACCATCCACTAGCTTGCTACCTGAAATAGCTGTTTGAATTTTATAATTTATTCCTAATGATACAACAGGAAGTTAAATGTGTACAGCAGCAACATAGATGACAACTACAGACAGCAGCTTTCAGGTTAATAATTTTCCCCAATAAATGTTGGCGTGACTAAACTGGTTCCAGCAGAAGCACAGACACTAGACATCAGAATTTTAACCTGTATCACCTGAACTTGATGGATGACATTGGTCAAGGCGAAAGGGTTTGAGTCACTACTTTTGATAATGTGAGAAACACAAGAGGTTTGCGTTGAGAGCTAGAACCTGCAATTGGATGCGCAGAAGGGGACCCCCCCCAGAGTGCTACAGTGAAGTCCAATACAGGGCCACCAGACTACCCAGGAGAGGCTCAGTTGCAAAATCTGACCTTTTCACAGCAAGAATGAGAAGTCAGTTTAAAAAAAAATAAAAATAAAAACACAACAGCAAAACCGAAACCACTAAATTCCCGAACTGAAGTCTAACCTGGATTTCTCAGCAGAACATTCTCCTTTGACCTTGCCAATCTAGTAAGCTTGACTCATCACCCAAGTTATGGCCTTATATCGTAAAATGCTCGGTAGAAAGTCTGCAGTCTGACATCAAGTCACACAACTTGGTGTGATAACAGCAAAAAAACACACCCCTATTTTTCAGAACAGAAAACAGTTCTCTTTTTAACTTTATGAAAAAAATCACATTAAACTACATTTGACACAGCCTTGTTCTAAAAAAAATCAAAACTTAGTTTTAGATAAGATTAAACTTTAAATGAGAGAATGCTCTACTAGACTGTATCCAGAAGACAGCTTTCACTTAAAAAAAAATTCTCAGTAAGGAGGACTGTGTACGACACGCCACAATTGCTACTCATACAGCTCACCTTTTCTCTTCTGCAGGCAAAAAGATCGCACAAGTTCAGCTTAAAGACAGACAAACATCATTTAGGTGACAAGAGGGAAGGGAAAACAAACAAGCTTTCTGCCAAATAAGCAAGCCTTTCAACCATCACTGGTGATCTTACTCTCCAGTGTCTCCGGTGTCTGTGTACCCTCACATAGCTATCTAATCAAAATAAGGAAAGAAGCCCAGCGATTTTTGAAACATGTAACAGCATTATGACAAACTGTTTATACAGATCTCTAAGAAAGATTTAAGTATGTTTGCTCTGACTCCAGAGAATGACTGTCAAATGAAATTTAACAGAGCATTACGTACAGTTAAATCAGGCTTAAAATTCACTTTCAGATTCTGCTGCCTGAAAATGGCACCAGTAACTCAATTATGGAGCTTCAAGCTAAATATTTAGAGGTCAAAAGCCTGGGAACGCCTTTAGGACACACAAGGACATTTCACTGCTTCATTTCAGACAGCCACAGAGAGTCTTATGCTCGGAACGATTTTTTTGGGGAGTTTGCACCGGCCAGTGTGAGGGCTTAGAATGGAAACGCCTCTTCAGTTTTAACTTTGCATGGCTTGGGTTATGTAACTTCTTTCCCTGTATAAAAGGCAGAGAGCAAACATCTGGCACAGGCCGGTTCAAAGGGTTACATTCTCCCCTCTTGTTTTAATGAAGAAATTGCACCAGGAGGTCTGAGTAATTTACTTGGAAAGTCACAGGAGGAGTCCCCAAAAAGTTCAAAAATCATCAACTGGCACCAAAAGCACGCCACAAAAAAAAAAACCAACCTGTCCCACCAAGGGCCGATGGGCAAGTACGCTCCATGAGCCCTTCTGCCGGCAAGGGACACGGCCTATACGTTACACTGCTGTGCATTACGCTTTACATCGGCGTCGCGGCTGGGGTTTCCCGAGAGTCACCCCCAAAAGGGGTGTGTGTGTGTGGGGGGGAGGCAGCCGGGGGTCCCCCGCAGGCCCGCCGGGGCGAGAACGGCCGCCGGCTCGGCCCCTGGCGCCGGAGAAGCCCCTCACGCCTCATCCCCCCCCACCCCCGCCGCCCCAAGAGGGGAAAGGGCCACGGACACGCCAACCGGCGGCAGCGCCTCCGCCCGCGGCTGCGCTACCGGAGGGAGGCCGAAAGGGGGATCCCATCCGCGGCCAAAGTCCTCCTCCTCCTCCTCCTCCCTTTCCTCCTCCGAGCCCTCCGCCCTGACCCAGGAAAGCCGGGGCGCGGCGGGGCCGTGAGGGGAGCGCCAGAGATGCCGTGAGGGGAAGGTGACGGGGGGGGCACACACACCGGCGGCCGTTGCTCCAACGGTCGGCGCCTCCCCTCCGGCAGGTGACAGAGCCGCGTCCCCCCC
>NW_015090782.1:233544-340423 GCF_001431845.1 Calidris pugnax | reverse complement strand
TCCCGGCGGGTCACTCACAACTTCAGGCTGGCGTAGGCCGCCGCTGCCGCCGTTCCTGCCGCCGCCGCCGCCATTCGTCCCCCTCCGGCTGTCTCCGGCCGCCGCCACCGCCGGCTCCGCTCTCGCCCCCTCCGGCCCGGCCGCTCCCCCCTCACGGCCTTAAGGGACGGGAGCCCGCGCGGGACAAACCTACTCGGGCACGTTAGAGGGCGCCACAGGGTGGGGAACGCCTAAGTAGGCGGGGGGCGGGCCTGGGCCGACTCTGCGGCCCCGCGATTGGCTGAGCCGCCCCGCTCTAGGCCCCGCCCCTCGCCCGCCGAAGGGAGGTGTTGTGACGAAGGCGGTGGGGATTGGCCGGTGCGCGGGTGGGGCGGTAAGCCACGCCCACCGCGAGCGCTGGGAGGGGTGTCGGGGTGGGGTGGGGGGATGTTTGCTTTGGATTGGCTGCCGTGCGCGCGGCGGCCCGGCCCTCGCGCCGCCTCTGTGGTGAAGTGCAGGCGGGCAGGAGCTGTGTTTCGAGCAGGGCCAGTGGCGCAATGGATAACGCGTCTGACTACGGATCAGAAGATTCTAGGTTCGACTCCTGGCTGGCTCGGCTGCTCTTTTTTTTCTGGTTTACCCTTCTTGCCCCTTCTTTTTGTTTTTTTTTTTTCCCCTCCTGTTCTGCAGCAGCCCCGCCTGGGCTCTGAGCCCAGCCCTGGTGGTCGGCAGTGAGCAGGTCTAGGGGCAACTCATGGCCAGTTTCCCGCTGGATCCAGCCCTCTAGGGCATCATCCTCCAGTTTTGGGCAGCTTCTTGCCTCAAGAAGGGGGAACCCCAAAGTATAATTCCAAGTAATGGTTATTTATTCGCTTCGTTTTAGCTTGTAGCCCCGTGCTGCTGTGGTGCTGCTCAGCCAGCAAGCGCTTCGGCGTCCCGTCCTCAGAAAGGAGGCCTCGTGTTCACCCACAGCAGTGAAACAATAATTATAATCTCCTGCTTCTACAACAGTTAAATTTGTTCCTGCTTCTGTGAGACATTTTTCTCCAGATCACAGAATCACAGAATCTTCATGGTTGGAAGGGGCCTTTGAGATCATCAAGTCCAACCACAAAAAAAAAAAACAAAAAACGAAAAACCCCAAACAAACAAACAAAAACAAACAAACAAAAAACCCCTCCACAGACACAAACCAACAGTCTTGGGCACTAGAGCGTGCCCTGAAGTGCCATGTCTACATGTTTTTTATATACCTCCAGGGATGGTGACTCCACCACCTCCCTGGGCAGGCTGTTCCAGTGCCTGACCATCCTCTCAGTAAAGTAATTCTTCCTAATATCTAATCTAAACCTCCCCTGCCCCAACTTCAGACCATTTCTATATTATTTCAGTCACATTCTATATAAATTAGAAAGTTTGCTGAGGTGTTTTTTCTCTTCCATGATGGCTGTGATCCTGAGAACTCCTTGCCCCAGTGCCAGACCCCTGAGTCCTTCCCCTCCTCCCGAGGCCGTAGTGCTCACAGTGTCCAACATTTGCTGTCCCTGCTGGGAGTGCACAGCTTCCTGCTGACAGCATGGAATGACTATAACCCTTGTATATTTTATATTGGGATTGGGATCAATATTGGCTCTTTAGTGCTATTAATTATCTAGTCTTATTCTATTACATCTGTTTGTTTCAATCCTTGGGTTTCCTTGTTTCTCCCAATACCCCTTCCTGGGTAGGGAGGTGTCATCAGGTGATTGATAGAATAATCATTTTAATGGCAATAAATTGTTGTGGGTTCTTCAAACCCTAACACCCAACACTGCAAAGGAGACCCCCGTGCTGGGACCAGAGACTGCTCCCACCCAGATCACTTCCCAGGGTCTCCCCGGAGGGACACGGGAGCAGGATGGCCTCAGGTGGGGCCACATCAAATCCCAGCTGACCATGAAGGACTGGACATCCCCAGTGAAGCCCCACAAAGAAGGTTTCCCTCCACCAGTCCCTGCTTCAGCTGCTGGGGTAGTGGAGGGGGTGGAGAGGAGGAAGGCAGATGTTGGGAAATCATCACTTCACAGTGCGAGTCCCTCCCCGTGATGACAACCATTGTCATTTTAAGAAAGACTTGACACTGAGCACTGCTTTACAGTATTGTCTTTAATCACTGAAATCACAACAGGCCAGCGGCTTCACCCCCTCTGCCAGCCTTCACTCTTTATAAATATTTAACAGCACGGAAGAAAAGAGGGCTGTGTTCACAGGTGGCTACGGTTAGTTACACCAGCACAAATCCTAAAATACCCCTCTCCTGGAGTTGAGCTTTGAAGGAAACATTAAAAAAAAAAAAAAAGTAATTAGTACCGTTCGGTTATCGTTAGCCAGGCTCAGGATTTGCTTTTGGGATACAGAAATCCACCCACAGCCTATATGTGTGTGTGTGCCCGGGTCCCCGTGGGGCCGTGCACCGCAGACCTGCTGCTGCGCGGGGACCAGGGTGGGTGACAGCAGGGCTGGGAGATGCAGCTCCGGGGCCAGGGGGGGACATCCATCCCTGTCCTCTGCCTTCGGGGGCTCTACACCACCTATTTTCACCTGGGGACAGTTTCTTCCCGCTTTCTTCTCCTTTTTAGCAGGCTACCAATGCATGTTGCCACGTGAGCTTCTGGCTGCCCTGGGAGAAAGCAGGGTGAGGATTCTTATGGCTCAGAAAAGCCTTATTTCGCTTTTCCTTAGGATGGGGGAGCAGCTCTGGGCTCTGTCTGGGCTCACGACAAGAAGACATCTGCCTCATCATCTCCAGTAAGGAGACCTAGTGCCACTGCAGCCAGTGAGTGGCAGGACGCAGAAAAGGAAAAGAAAAATAAATGCACAAATGCAGTGTGATGAGAGTCAAACCTTCTCCCAGCTTCTCCCAGTGATGCAGGCACTCAGCTTCGGAGGATGGGGGGGAAAGAGACGTGTATCTGGCCACAGTCTTTCCCTGGCCATAGGTACTGACTCCAGAGGTGTTTCTCCAGCATTATTGCTGGGTCAATTTGTCCTCACGCTCACAGGCAGAAGGTTGCTCAAACTGCCCCTACAAAGAGGTGGCATGGGCAGAGAGGTGTGAAAGGCAGGTCCCTCGCAGGCAGCACGTCCAGGAGCTGACAGCACACACGATGCCAAGAGCAGACACAGAGCAGGGCAGCCGAGGCTGACGTGGGAGAAGCACAGCATCCAGACCAGTGGCTCGTCCTCGGGGACGTCTCCTCTGAAATAAAATCACTCTGCCCTCGATCCAACACTGAACTACGCACACACATGGATTTTCCTGTACGTGGGGAGCCTTGTTGGTTTCACGGGGCTGCCTGCCCGTGCACGTCACAGTTTAATGCAGTTGAAGTCCTTCAGGCCATTTTCTTAGCAGAGGAGTACAAAGCTGCCACTCCATCGACCAGCACCAGGCTGATGATATCCAGATAATTTGGGGGATCAGGTCAAAGCCTTCAAGCAAGGATGAAGAGTGTGTGTCCATTTTCCTTTAAACGAGAAGCCCTTCCTTTTGAGGGCCAGCCAAACCTGTACCAGCTCTTGCGAGCCCAGTTCCCCCCTTTCACATCTGCCATAGCACACCTGATGCTGATGAGACTCCACCATTTCGAGACCAAGGAGCTATTCGCTTCGTAGCAAAAAAGATCTTCAAAAAAAGTCATTTAAACCCTGAAAAGACTGGGAAAACATTCTAAACTCAGAAACGGAAAAGCCACAGACCTCATCAAACGCTCCTCACCAGGTTGTCTGAAAATACTGTTCACTGTGTTTAGCGTCCACACAGTTTCCTAAATCACTTTGATCACAGGGGTTTCTTACACTTTAAATTACACAAAAATGGCTGCTGCTTCTACAGCTGGGGCTTTCCCCCCTGGCTTTTATGCAAAAATCCCTATTTAAATGAGCTTCAGTATTTTAAACAATAGAAATTTAACAGCACGATCTGGATGAAAATACCTATTAAACTCTCGATCCTGAAAGCAAGTTTCAGGGAATTCATTTGAATATTTGCATGTGAGTCACTCGTTACCAGCACAACGGGACTTCCAAGGGTCCCTTACCCTAAAACCAGTCAGAAGAGCACACTGGGGGAGGAATTACGGCTAATTCTTGTTCTCAGCATCTTAATAAATAAAAAGATAACAAGGTTCAAGCAAAACCCAGAGCATATCAGCCAGCTGACAGGCAGAATTTAGCACATTTTCTGCAATTCACCTCCAGAGCTTCCAGCTGGCCTGTTTTCCCTCTTTGGGGGAGCTGCCTGAAGGCAGGCAGTGAGGGTCTGCAGCTCCAGGGGTGCCTGGTGGGGGGCCAAGAGGAGGAGAAGCCTCTCATGTGCGGGATGCTCCCACCACCCCCCCCATCCCGCACCCACCGCCAGGGCTGGGGACAATCAGCCGGGACTCAGACACCCACAACCTAGGAGAAATAACAAACAAGCTTAAAAGAATTCAAGCTCCCAAAGATAAAAGCAGTGCAAGCCAGGACACACAGCGGAGCAGGGCGACGCAGCAGACGCTGCAGCTTCAAAACCACAAACTCAACGGCGCTTCGTTTTCAACAGCTTCACGTTGTCGCTTCCAGCTTGTCACGAACAGAGGAAAGGAGAACGTGGGCACTCAATAATTCATACGGGACCTCAACACTGAAAGTAGGGCAGCCTTCATTTCCCCGGCGCTGAGGGACGCGGGATGGATGACACCAGTAACAAGACACCGTGTGGGAGCAGCGGCCAAACTTTCCGTTGATGCAAAGGAGGCTCCTGCAAGACAGCTTGCTGCAAACGGGCTGCTCCAGGCTTTCCACGCAGGAAAGCTGTCCTTCTCCCCCTCCCCTTCTTGCCTGATTATTCTGGGGTTGTGGGGAAGGCTCCAAGAGTGAGACGGTAGCTAACACCCCATATTAAAAGGAAAATATCAGCCCCACTAGTGTTTTCAGCTCGTTTCCCAAAACGGAGGCCAGAAAATGGGCATGAGGGGCTGCTCTAAAATCAAGAGCTAGCAAAAGCATGACCCATGTGGTAGCCAGTCTCCCAGAGACAGAATAATAGACCAGGGCTGGTGTTTCCAGCTCATTTCCAGAAGCCTCTTTGATATCTCACTGCCTTCCCTGCCAAAGGAAACTCAGGGAGGGGAACCGCTCGCCCAGGACTATGTGAATTATTCACCAGCAACACTCAGCTGGCATTATCTCCCATCTCAGTCCCGTTAGACACTCTTGAGATCACAGTTGCATCTTCAGACACCCTCCCACCCCATGCCCAGCTGCGTGCCCAGCTGACATGGCCCTGCAGGATCTGCCCTGGGTGCTCTGCTGCCACCAGTCCATATTGCCTAGATACAGCACCAGTTATTAATCACAGAATCACAGCATGGTTAGAGTTGGAAGGGACCTTAAAGATCATGGAGTTCCAACCCCCCTGCCATGGGCAGGGACACCTCCCACCAGACCAGGTTGCTCAAAGCCCCATCCAGCCTGGCCTTGAACCCCTCCAGGGATGGGGCAGCCACAGCTCCTCTGGGCACATTAATCTTGTGTTGGTTCCTTCCCATCCCTTCGCTATCCAGCATCTGGAGGCCAAACTGAAGGCTCCAGGGAGCTCACATATTTGGGGCCAATTTTACCTCCTCTAAAATCACAGGTAAAACCCTCTGAAGATACACGTGCCTCAGAGCCATGCACACTGCAGCAGGAAAGTGCCCCCTCTCAAGCTTTCGGTCACTCACTGAGGGGTTGCATGTCCCCAGGAGAAACGGTGTCACAGAGCCAAACTACACCAAAACTGGGGCTCTGGATGGTTTCCAGTGTAGGACTGCCCTCCAGCCGTGTGCCACCATCCCCATCCCAGCAGCAGCAGACAGACACACTTAAGGCCTGATGGGCCAGAAGGCGGGATGGTCTGCTGGACCGATGAAACTCCGTGCCAATTCCACCAAGCTCCCCAGGCAGTTTCAGATGGTCACATTTCAGACAAGGCAAGCTGATACAGATGTGCAGGAGGGTGCCAACAGGCCACTGGTCTCCATCTGTTTTACAGCAGATGTTTGTACATCTGTGCTGCTGTTTAATACTTCGCACAGCAACTTGCACCATTCAAGAGTGGAGTCCCGTGGTATTTATCAGCCCAGGCAGAGCCAGGCTGCACCTCACACCTGTATTGCTCCAGACAGGTACACGAGGCAGTCCAGCTACATGGTGTGAAGTTCAAGCACCTCTCCAGCTACATCCATGGTCTGGGAAAAAGAGGTCTGGTTGAACCATAGTGGGTCCTCAGCACAGGCTCATAACAGGAGTCCCAGCACCACTGCTGGGCTAATTTAATGTAGTTTCCTTGCTAAAAAGATCTTCAAGAATGTCATCCTGTCCCCCTATCAATCAGAAATTTACATCCTTAGCATGGATACAATAGGATTTAACTTGTTTTCCACACTGTATGTAAGAACGGGTAGCTAAGATCCCTGATTGCATCTGAGACGTTAAATTAAAAGCTTCTTCTTAGACAAACATTTTGTACCTGTACACGAGGGGCTGCACAGCTTTGGTACCCATAGAACATACACTGCAGGCACATCTATCTTGTATGTAACACCTACTGGGGGAGATTTCTTTGACTATAAAGCAGGGGGGGGTTCAAAAAGAGAAAGGATCTGCCTTTCTCAGCAGAACACAAAGCAAGGGCCAAACTCAGTAACTCCATTCTGGGATAAGCTGTTATTATCCATGGGAGCAAATCTGTTTATACCAACATACTCATTTGAGTTACAGGTTGTGGAGCCGAGCTCCAAATCCCTGTGTAACAAAGCCTTCATAACGATAACGAGTTTGTTCCCAGAGCTCTAAATAAGCACCATTATGAAATGGCTTTGTGCTGGGTAAACACCATGGAAAGGAGTGGCCAGGCTAGGGGCTGAGCCGTGGGGACAAGCTGGAAAACTCAGGCAAGTGTCTGTGTAGGGAGAGCTTTTTTTTCCAAAGTGAGCTCTGCAAGCAAGGACGAGGCTGATTTCCCCGTGTCCACACTTCCAGCATCCTGACCTTTCCTTTCCAAATATAATCCACTATCCAGACTCTGATACAGCAGACTGGCCCCACGGTGTATCAAGCTGATACGCAAGCCCAGGCCCCCAGTCTACACAGTATTTTAACCTAGTTCCAGTTTTTTGTTCCGTTTGATATGGGATGTCAGCCTCCAGCTGCCAGCCAGCACGCCCGGTTTGTGCTCGGAGAGTTGGTGCATTTTACAGCCAGACTTGACACCAGAGTTTGGAGAATTAACTGGAAAGTCCGTTTTGCATAGACCTCTTTCTGTTCTTTTCCTAAAAAACTAATAAAAAGAGTGAGAGTGTCTAAAAAACTCGCATTAATAGGTTGATGTCCTTCAGGGAATCTGATGAAATGTGCTTGTCAGGAAACACTTAGCAGGCTGACGGGATGTCCCCAGCAGGCAGGCAGGCAGGCAAGCCAGCCTCTGGCTTTTTAATTGTGCATGGTCTGAGTTCATAGGCACGACAGCAAATTGTGCTTTCACTGAAGAATCTTCCAAAATGAGCCATGAGGAATCTCCAGAGAGCAGAAAAAGGCACGTAAAAGTAAACCGATCACTTTAGATAACATGCCACATTCTTGGTCAGGTAGATCTGGTTTGATAGAGCTGGAGCTCACAAGCATACAAACTCGGGGAATCCAGCAAAAAACTCTCATATCCTTTCACAGGAACATTGCCGACCGGTGAAAAACACGCACAGGAAATCAACTGGGGCTGGGGAGAGGGAGATCTCGTAACGAGTCTTCTCTCCTGGGTCCCCCACCTCGGCCATGCTGCCTAGTAGTGGTGCTGGTACACAGCTGCTGGGGTTGTGCCGTTCTCTATGTGCTTCAGGTGACAGGAGTGACAGAGCAAATGTTCATCTAGCGGGTAACAGCGATGCCCGTCTTCGTCGTTGAGTTCCATCCCACAGTCCTGCAAAGAGAGGCCACGCCAATTATTAGAGCACATGTTCATCTTCCAGGGCCAACCGGCCTCTGGCTTCCAGGAGGGTCATTTTGTGACAAGGGCAGAAGACAACCAGCCAACAGCTCCCTCCTAGTAAGTCCAACATTTACCACGAGAAAGAAAGCACCCGACATAGGCATCTGGAGGTTATGCAGCCTTGCAGAAGTTTGCCTTGAGCAGTTTTATTGAAGAAGCTTTACCTTGTGGCGAGGTGTAACCCTGTGTATTTTAAACATGCCCGTGTTTCCTTACACTCACAGGTAGGGCTCATCTCTTCATGTTAAATTAATTGCAGTCGTACCTCGTGAACCCAGCCTGCTGAGTCAAGGCTCTTTCCACCACAGTGGAAAGACCACAGTAAGAGAAGACATCTATTTATCTTAATTCACAGAGCAGAAGTATGCAGGCTCTCTGGGAAACCCTGCATGGGGAGCAAACGGTGTTTAAGAGCTGGCATCTCTTGGTATTTTTTATGCAACCATATCTTCTCCCCAGGCCTGACCACACATTTATTTCCCATGAGAGTGAAGGTAACTTACACCGGACAGTATCAGTCACCACCTTAGCATTTTTGAACAATCTGACTTGGAAATCAGATACACTAATGTGATCTGGAGATCAAGGCTCTGAAAGGGAGCAACAGAACCTTAGTGAGTCACCACGGCTCCTTCATTAACAAATAAACTGCCAAATTTAAAAGTGATAACTAACTCTTTGCCCATAACTTTATGGAAGCAAATGAAATCACAGCTGAGACAAACTGGTGGAAAAACTTTTCTCCTCCAACTGGAAACTTCTCACCCACTGATAGAAAGGGTCGCAGAATGCAAGGTTTGAATGGCTCATCTACAGCCACGGGAAAGGGACAAGATTTATTTCCACCTTAAAAATAATAGTAGTTATCATTATTACTCCCCGAAAAAGCTGCTGACCCACCTCACAGTGGTAACATTCCACATGGTAATCTTTGTCCATGGACACAACCCGGATGGTCTCATCAGACCCCTGTAAGCATTCAAGCAAAAGAGAAATTGCAAAGGATTACAGCAGGATCAGACACGTGCACTCTGTAGATTGCTTCGTGCAACAATGTGAATATTGAGGAAATGCATTTGAGCTGCTGGCTGGACACCACAAATAAATCCTGCCACCTGCAGCTATTTTTACAGTAAAGCTTCATCACTGACTGCAGGTATCCTCTGAAATGTAACATCAGAAATGTTAAATTATCCATGTTTTACAGCTGCATCTATCCCAAGTCATCCATTAACGATTTGGTAATTTCAATATATCACATTTCTCAGCATCTCAGATTGGTTTTTCCCAAGACACATCTCCTCCAAGTATTAAAATGAGTTAGTCCCAGAGGGGCACTCAGAGGTCATTCACGAGCACCACCAGCATTTACTGCCATGAAGGAAAGGTGCCCTGAACATAAAGCTGACAGCAGTATAACCCTGCAGGAGGTGAAAAAAAAGCAGCCTGGCTCAGCAGAAATAACCTTCATTATTGAGCAAAAGAAGGGTCACATCTCAAGGGCAGCGTATGGTCAAAAGGTTGCAGGCTGGAGGAAGTGATCATCTCTCCCCATCCCCAAGGACATCCGACTTGACACAGGGTCAAGTGTGAAAGTCAGCAAGAGCAGAGACACGACGCTCCCTCCCCAGAGTGGGTATGAAATAAAAGGCTCTCACCTCGGAGGGCAGAATGGGAAGTCCACACGCTGCACACTTTGGAGCTAAAACTCTGGAAGAGCAAGGAGAAAATGAAGGCAAGTTAGAGATCAACATAAAAATAGAGGCCTGCGTGTTCTTGGCGATAAGATGAAAAGATGCAGCTGTAAATAACTTACCCACAGGAAAGCTTTGCATCCTGAGATCATTAACTCATTTTAGCATTGATTGTAAGAAATGCTTGATACATGTTGCTCAACCAGGCAAAAAGAGACCTTACGTCTTACACTCTGTGTCAGAAAAAAATCCAAAACCCACTGAAAAATTCTTGGCTGCTCCTGAGAGATTTGGAAGAGAGAATGAGGAGAAACTGAGCAGGAGCATCCCCAGAAAAACACATCAAAAGAAGGGGCAGCCTTGAGGCAGGAAACCTCAGAGAAAATACCGCATGACTGTACTGTTCCTTAAGGCCTTAGAACGCAACGTAACACGATAAATAAATACTTAAATTAAATTAAATCGCAAGGAAGTATGCATCATTTCAGAACAACCCTAATCTTGGCACAACACGGAACAGTTCCAGGGGCTGCCTGAACAACACTTCATACTCTGCCTGCTCAGAAAACTGAGCAAGGAGCAAACCAAGCCAGATGGACGCTCAGAATGTGTGCAGCTCTAATATCACAAACAGCAAGGAGCACAGCCATTCTATTTTACTGTCTAAATGACAAGTGATTTTTTAAGGGGATTTATCGGTTGTTTAAGTGAGAGCTGGATAAGAGTTTCACTTCACACGTTCAGTGGGGATTTCCAAAACCATTCTTGAAAAGTCGAACTCAGTCCCACAACTACTCAAAAAGCAACTCACATTCATTTCAACAGGCATTCACAGTCTTGCTTTAGAGAGGACTAACTACTTGCATCACTGAACGCTTCCCGAGCGCTATTTCTCACTATATCTGCTCTGCAGAAGGGGCAGCTGAAGCCCAGGGATTAACTCACTTCCTCAAAGTTACACACAAGTCTACGGCAGGGCAAAAGGAGAGACATCAAGAATTTCTAGGGCCTAGGCCCACCCTTAAACTTCTAGCTTCTAACCCGGTCCCTATTTTGCTAATCTGCACTTCCTAATTAGCCCAGAAGCTAAATTACAGGCTGGTTGATTGGAACATCACAGAATCACAGAATCATCTAGGCTGGAAGAGACCCTCGGGATCATCAAGTCCAACCATCTACCCTACTCTAAAGTTCTCCCCTACACCATATCCCCCAACACCACATCTAAACGGTTCTTAAACACAGCCAGGGATGGTGACTCAACCACCTCCCTGGGCAGTCTATTCCATCTCTGCTGTTTATTTTGTCCTTACTTGTGGTAGTCTCTGACACAGTAGATTTTGTTTTCAGAGTCTACAGTGAATGGCACACCATCCAGACAGTCATTGCAGACCACACATCGGAAGCAGCCTGGATGATATGATTTCCCTAGAGCCTGCAGGATCTGCAACAAACCAAGAGACAGGAAAAACGCACGTGAACAGCCAGTAAAGGTGAAAATAATAAACACACAGCTTCACATCAGACAACGCTGCATACTCATCAGCAGGGCTGTTTCTTTTTTTCAGGCACCTCATCTGAAAAATGAGTTAACAGGGATGGAAAGGGCAGCTGGAATCAATACATATCACCTGCTTCCAGTGAAATTAGTTATTAGCGTGGGCAAAAAAACAATTTAGAGTCTCAGTCAAGGTATTTAGCATTACAAAAGATAGAAGTGACAGAATTTAAAGGAAAGAAAATAATTTCTGAAGCCAACAGGTGGAGAATACTAAGCAGGATCACAGGGCAAGACATAGCAAGCCAACAAAAGGAAATACATCTTTATATTCTCCATGAGAGGCTGAAACAAATACTATTGCTAAGTTTTCGTAATGCCTTAGATATGTAAGAGCTCTGTACCCACTAGCCTGGCTTTCCAATTAACACAGACTACGGAAAGTGTATTGAACTCAACAGTTGCAATTCACCTGCTGGCTTTGGGGCAGCTATTACTACCTGGAATATCACGGTCCATCAGCCAGGTGATCACACTTCTGAGTATAAAGTAGATTTTCCAACTTTAACACTTTCCACTGTAAGATAATTAACGATAAGGAAATCTTGGGAGGTGTGCTCTGTGTGAACTGACCACCCAGAAATTCCTGATTTCTTTGCCCCAGCTGTATTTTCACACCGCCAGCTACATGACCATGAATTCATCTCCCTCTGAACCACCCAAAACTGAATACTGCCTGGTGTTGACCCCCTGAGCTGTGCCCACCTTGAACGGATGGTATCTGTTGTAGGCTAACGTGAAACTGCCTGCTTCAGCAGGATGTCCACCCATCTAGTGAAGAGCTTCTAAGGACGTGGGAGGATCTGAACTGAGGTCTGGATCACACGCTCTGGGTGAAACCTGTTCCCCAGAGCACCAGCACCCACAAAAAGAGGCAGCAAGACAGTAGTTTCATCCTGAAGGTACGTGGGAAGCTACAGCTTGACTACAGGAAAGACAGGCTCAGCACAACCGCACTGATGCCCCACAGCACCGGAGCACTGCAGAGCCACGGCACTTCTGAGCAGGAAGCATCGACGGGATTACAAATACACTGTCCAGGGGAGCCCGAAAGGAGATGAAAGAGCTGAAGGCTCTGATTTTCAATTTGCACTGCAAACCGGCAGAGCAAAGTCTCTGCGTCGCATACAGCAGGGTGCCAGCTTCACTTCCTCGCAAAAATCAACACAAGGCTTAGCGGATTTTCTCTCTGCTACCAATCTCACACTAGGCAGACTACCAGATGATAACAGACAGCACTGGACATGAATATATTTTGCTTTTGATGTATTCTTCTGAAAAGCTGTGGGATATTTTCTCCTGAAGCAATTATCACTTACCATGTCCATTATCAAATGACCACAAATGAAACACCTGTCAGCTGACTGCTGGAAACCAGAATACTGCAAGGACAGAAAAAGAATTGGCTTAAAATTTCACAAGGCTAGTCGAGCATAAACAACAGCATATTATGGGTTGTTATTCGCTTGGCCTTTTTCTGTACTCCTGTCACAAGCTAAACTTTCCAGTGCTTTTTTCCAGTAAATGAAGCTGTGGATGGGTCTGCAGAGGATATTCTATAAAGACATCAGACTTCCATGGTTCATAAGGAGTACAAGTCCCTGTAACTTTCAAGTCCTAAATTTAAGTATATAAGAAAATACCATAAAGGCACATACAAATAAAGCACTTAGGATAAGACTTACATTCTTATTTGATCATGTGAATCTACATGCCAGGAAGTTATCTCTGTTTATCACAAATTCACATCACAACATCTGAATATCTAGGCTTAGAACGCCAAATTCTTCCTTCAGTTACACCATTACAAGTCTACTGGAGCTTCTCCAAGGCCAGTGGCATTGTCCCAGCTCTATCTCTGGTAGTCTAACATTCAGGTTTGGCCCAGAGTACCTTTCTTGCTGCTATTGCTAAGATCTAATGGTACGGAACTGCCTGTCATGCCCATGACAGGCACCTCAGGCACAACACATCATCTGTCTAAGGTTTCAGTCCTCTCAGTCCTGCCTGAATGGTGGAAATGCAAACTGGAAAAATGAAATGATTTAGATGCATTTAACCAATCTTTCCATTTTCAGCCTGTGTACTATATACTGATGGAAGCGGAGAAGATAAACTCACTTCTCTCTGAGAGAAATCACTAGACTTCCCCAATAAATAGGCAAATATGACTTTTTCAAGTCTCAATGAAGGCTTAATCTATGAGGGCCCAAGGGCAAGGGGGTATGTGGCCTTTTACTTCCAGCAGCCAAGGAGAGGACCATGGGGTTGCTTCATGCTCAGTTACGTTCATACAAAATCCACTGAGGGCAACCTGAAGATATCCATTAAGATGCTCAAGCAAAACCAGTTCATTGGAAAGGGAAGTTCAACTCACTGATTCTTCAGTAGCTGTTCATCTCACACCTGTCTCCACAGCGTGGCCACAGAGACACGCTTTGAAGGAGACATCGCGAGAGGCTACGGCTTCAACTACATGCTCTGCATTGCAAAGCCATGGTCTTCCACTTGGTTGCTTCCAGCACCACGTGTGGGTAGCCACCACAGCTGGGGCTGGCTCCAGGTAAAGGGGGAGCAGAGGGGCCAGGCAGGATGCTGGGCTAGAGCCCCGTGAAACATGGGCAAAGCTGCTGGGCAGAGAGGCTGGGTGTCTGCCAGAGAGGCTGAGACATGCCACCAGAAGGGTCAGCTGTGTGCTTACCAGGAAATCTTCTTCACAGAACACCTTGCCATTGACAAAATAAAAGGCTTTTCCTCTCAGCTTTCGACCTGAGGAAAAAAAAATACAAACAGAGAGAAGGGAAAGGTCAGCAGAGAAAACGTGAGCAAAACCTGGATGCTAATTAGCGAACGACAAAGGCATCACAGCACGGCTGCCACACAGCTGGAGAAGAGCACCCAACCCCAGCAGGGTCTTCCCAGCCTCTAGCATGACTAACCCCATCTCCTCTTCCACTAGTGGTCACTGGTGAATGCCAAGTGCTGGATCCAGGCATCAGTCCTACCTCTGGGCAGGAGGAGGCAGCTTTGCAAGCCTGGACCACCTCATGACAGACTACAACAGGAAATAACCTGGCAAGAGCGTGTGAGGTCTGGGCAGGAGGAGGCAGCTTTGCAAGCCTGGACCACCTCATGACAGGTTACAACAGGAAATAACCTGGCAAGAGTGTGTGAGGGTACTCTAACTCAAACTGGGAAAAAAAAACAGCTGAGGAGCGAGGAGAAGAAAGGGTCTGCCTCCAGCAGGCTGTAACACCGGAGCAGTGAGCACACTTTTCTCTGCTCCCTACCAGCATACTCATTACTGCAGCTGCTAATAGAAATGTGAAAGCATTTCAAAAATATGTATTTTTTTCAAACCAGAATGTCCTAACAGAGATAAGATGACAAAGTTTTTCCAAGAAAGGGCTCTACGCATGGGGAAGATTTATGTTTACTGTAGCTTTTGTGTTTACGCCTGTTTTCAGTTCCAGATAACTATGGCAACACATGCTCATGCTGCTGCTGCTGCTGCCATGCAGAGGGTGATCCATACATGACATCGTCCCTCAAAATGTCACCTCCCATGCTCTTCCACGAGAAGGTGCCTTCAACCTGATAAGCCCCTACCATACCTGCCTCCAGCAGACTGTAACACCGGAGCACCGAGCACACTTTTCTCTGCTCCCTACCAGCATACTCATTACTGCAGCTGCTAATAGAAATGTGAAAGCATTTCAAAAATATGTATTTTTTTCAAACCAGAATGTCCTAATAGAGATAAGATGACAAAGTTTTTCCAAGAAAGGGCTCTACGCATGGGGAAGATTTATGTTTACTGTAGCTTTTGTGTTTACGCCTGTTTTCAGTTCCAGATAACTATGGCAACACATGCTCACGCTGCTGCTGCTTCTTCTAAATGTCCTGCCTGCCCCCTGGAGAAAAGGGCTAGGTTTTGCTTGTTTATAAAAAGCTGCTCCTACCTTTTTGCAGCCCGGTTTCCCCATTCAGCCAGGTGTTTGGGATGCAGCCTAGCACTGGAGGGGCTCTGCTTGCTCTGCTCAGTCGAGGACCCCCAGGCGAGTGCCCGGAGGCAGTGCCCGGGGCAGGGGGAGCAGCACTTGCCTGGGCACAGATGGAGCAGGACCTGCCACAGGCTGGTTTCGGGGACCTGCCAGGCGTTGCTGGAGGGAAATCAGACCCGAGACAGCAGGGCCCAGAAGCCTCCTACTTGGTATGCGTGTATCATTAAAAAATGATCATCAGCTGCTTGGTGTATAAACGCAGAAGACACATGGGACTGGTCTGGAGCTCACCTCTGGGTGCTTTATGGCATGCACCCACCTGGCAGCTTTTGACGATTAACCACGCTGGCTGCAAAGTATTAAGAGATGAAGGGAGCCAATTAAACCACTTCAATAAATTAAGAATTTTTACTGTCTCCTGCATACACCAGAGGGCACTCTCAGGCTGGGAAACAACTCCCACCGCCCCTCGGGAAACGGAGATGCCCCAGTGAAGCTCTGAAGTTTTGCCAATGAATTAAGCCAGACCAACGTTTCACCAGTAGCCCCTGGGTTTCAGCCACCAAGGCAGGCAGAAGACGTGGCAGTGTGTTTCTCCAAGGAGCAAGCCCCAGTCTGGACGTGAACAGCTTTGTGGTTAAGCTGCAGGCATTTCTCAGCCACGTGTTTACGGGGCGGCGTAGGAGCCAGAAGCACGCTGCCCTGACATGCTCATCATTCCCCCTTCTCCTCTAATCCCCCCTGGGGACAACCACGTTACCTGCAGGACAGCCCATCCTTGCACCAACATGGACATTGGATGGGGCACGGAAGAAATCTGACAAACCCAAAAGCATCCTGCTCCGATTTCTCTCACCCACCCTCACACTTTGCCAAAGTTGCCAACACGAAAGTTACGACCTCGAGCCCAAAATAAAAAGCATCTAATCTTAGAATCATAGAATTGTCTAGGTTGGAAGAGACCTTTAAGATCATCCAGTCCAACCATCAACCTAACTCTGATAAAAAAAAAAACATCACTAAACCATGTCTGTAAGCATTATGTCTACCTGTCTTTTGAATACCTCCAGGATGGGGCCTCAACCACTTCCCTGGGCAGCCCATTCCAAGGCTTAATTAACCCTTTCCATGGAAACATTTTTCCTAATATCCAACCTGAACCTCCCCTGGTGCAACTTGAGGCCATTCCCTCTTGTCCCATCACCTGGGACTTGGGAGAAGAGACCAACCCCCCCTGGCTACACCCTCCTTTCAGGGAGTTGGAGAGAGTGAGAAGGTCTCCCCTCAGTCTCCTTTTCTGCAGGCTGAGCACCCCCAGCTCCCTCAGCTTCTCCTCACAAGACTTACTCTCCAGACCCCTCACCAGCTCCATTGCTCTTCTCTGGACCTGCTCCAGCACCTCACTGTCTTTTTTGTGGGAAGGGGCCCAAAACTGGACACAGCCCTCGAGGTGGGACCTCACCAGTGCCCAGTACAGGGGGACGATCACCTCCTGAGTCCTACCTTGGATGCATCCTATCGTGGATGCAAGTCCTATCTTGGATGCAATAGCTTTGGGGCCCATGACCCAGGTTGCCTATTTGTGTGATAACCCCCCCTGTGTGCCTGCAGGTCCACAGGCAAGCCCAGCACACTCACCGGCAGTCACAGAGTCCCAATTTCAGAGGAGGGGAAGGAGAAGCATGGGGATACCTGGGATTTGCATTGACCCTTGCCAATGGTGGTCCTGAGCAAGTAAACAACAAGCCTAATGCAGCAAGAAGTGACCCCCAAAATCTCCCACTGATTTAAATACAGCGAAAAATAAACAAAAAACATTTGACTTTGATTTTAAATTCCACGGTAGCGCAGGCTCCAGTTTAGCACAACAGGCAGGTGCCCAAGCAACTTTCCACCTTTATAAAATGCCTTACAGCGAAAAATAAACAAAAAACATTTGACTTTGATTTTAAATTCCACGGTAGCGCAGGCTCCAGTTTAGCACAACAGGCAGGTGCCCAAGCAACTTTCCACTTTTATAAAATGCCTCCCTAAAGACAAGCTAGCTGGGGTCAGGAGAAACACACGCCTGGAGCCACGCAATGAGGAGACATCTCTTTGGTGATGGCCGGTGCACGAGTAGCAGCCGTTGCAGCAGAGGGGACGAGGTCTGGATCGCTGCCACCATGTCATTCTTCCACGGTGACAAAATCAGCATTTACCGGCCATTCTGCAGCCGGTGTATTTTTAAACCTGTGACATTAGCAGGTCAAGATTGATGGCAACAGACCTTCAGAGAAGGTGCCACAGCCGGTGTGCTGTGTCCGGGCTTCTGCTGCAAACTCACCCAGCAGAGGGACAAACCCCTTTATAAAGGATTTATAATTTGGCTGTTGGCGTTACATGGGCCCGTGGGGAAGAGGTGCTGACACCAAGAGCACTTTGAGGGAAAGGGGGTGTGTGATTTAATTACTTACTTTAGGGAAGAAGTGGTCATTTTGTCTATTTTTAGCTCCCCTCCACAACTCTCTTTAAGACCCTGGAAATGGAAATTTGCCCAAAAAAGCGAGTAACTAGGTACCCCTGCAGCCGTCACTGGAGCATGCAAACAGAGCCAAACTTCTTCCTCTGCTGCTCTTCAGCCTCTCCCTGCCCACATCAGGATGGACTTCTCCTCCCACCGCCCATCTGAGGCGAGGAAGCATCTCCTCATCCTACACATGGGAAAGCAAGATGCAGGAAAAGCTCACTTCCCCAGGCTGTGCTGAGGACTGTCCCGGCGGAGCTGGGAAATTGCACGTCCTGGCTGCAGCTGCACCAGTAAAACAAACCATACTGGGACGGCCCGACAGCATGGAACGGGGTGGAAGTGGCTCCTGTCCCTGCGCTCAGCCCCCTGCCATGGCACAGCACCTTACCTTAAACAGGTCCCTCTCAAAAGGGGTACTTGTGACTGTGTGCCTGCAGAGGCTGGCAGGGGTTTCGCTTCAACACGGAAGATGCCGCTGTAATTTCACCCAGAGGAAGAACCGAGAACTTAGGAAGGAATCACATATTGATCACTGTCTACTTTAAAAATGCATCATGATGACTACAGAGACGATATCCTCTGACAAAGCCAGGAATATTAATGTGTGGTTTGCCGCTTTCAGGATCAATCGCTCTAGTACACATCTTAAGCTGCTGGCTCCTGGCCATATTTCACTTTCACTTCACCCTGAATTCAGCTAATCTCTCCCCTGAAAAATTCAGACAACTAAAATTCTCCAGCATTTCAACCCTGCCATTTTCTTTCCTTGTTACGAGGTTTCTTGTGCCTTTTCCTGACAAGAGGTTTGAGCCCCGTGCTTTTATGCTCATCCCATTTTCTTTCCTTGTTACGAGGTTTCTTGTTCCTTTTCCTGACAGGAGGTTTGAGCTCTGCTTTTATGCTCATCTCTAACGCATCTCTCTGATCTGTTTAGCTATCTCATCTGTTGCAGGATGACCCCGAGGCCACTGAAGCACCAATTTCAGAATATTTCCATCTTAGTCACTAGTGCCTTTGGGCTAAAATAAACACACTTTGCTTAGCAGCTGATAATGGGCATACCACCAGGCCGCACTCCCAGGATGCTGGTGCTTCTGTCCATCGTATTCTCAAAGGACAGCTCTCTCCTTCTGAAGTTCATACAGGGAGGGATCCACCAGGGACTTGCAACGGCCCAAGGAGGATGCCAGGAGGTGCACCATTTGCTTGCTAGGGAGCTGGACCCCTTTCTCTTTTGGAGTCATTTTTCCGTTATTTATTAAAAGCACAACGGGGTCACCAACCCATGTTCAAAGACAAGAGATTGCTCTCAGTACATGTAATGGTAGGGGGCCACGGCCAGACCCCAGGGCTCTACAGGACCCCACATTGCTGAGCAGGCAGTGTGGACCTCACTATCACCTATCTGAGCACCATGGAGCTCCCTGCAGCATCTGCACAGCAGAAGGGCAAGAACCACTGCAGACCAGCAGCTGCTCCCGGGTCCCTTTCACACTGACCACCCTGGGCCTCTGTCACGACAAAAATCAGTCCTCCTTAGAGTGCCACAGCTGTAAGATAAATTTGGACACGTGACTACCAATGGCAGGTTAAATACAATAGGATTTCAGTTTCCGGATTCACTGGATGTAACCTCCTGACAGGCCAGTGGGACAGCAGGCTGGGAACACTGCCCATCTAGCTGCTACGGGTCAAAACAACCTCCTCCTCTAGTCCTGGGTGGCTCTGGCCCCAGCTGCAGACCTTCCCCCAGTTCTCATTTCCCCCGCGTAGAAGAATGAGGGGGTTTGGACCGAAGAACCAACTCTGGTCCCACCACACAGAGCCCAGAGGCCTCAGCTATCCCGTACCTGTCCTGGTTTGAGTGACACAGGATTCATTTCTCTTCTAATGCTTGGGAAAAATGCACTTTTAGAAGACTCTGGGTGTCTCAACTGGTGAAAATATTTACTTTATAGCCAGCTTTGGTAGGTGGGTTTCAAGCCCTCAGTGTTTTCAAGTTACCCAGGTGGGGGAACAAGAAGCGAGACCCGGGCACTCGACCCAAGCTGCCAACAGGATTATTTCGGGCCATGAACATCACGTTCAGTATAAATTAGAGAGTCTGCTGCATAGTGCTCTCTCTTCCTTGGTGGCTGTGATCCTGAGAACTCCTTGCCCCAGTGCCAGACCCCTGAGCCCTTCCCCTCCTCCCGAGGCCGTACTGCTCACAGTGTCCAACATTTGCTGTCCCTGCTGGGAGTGCACAGCTTCCTGCTGACAGCATGGAATGACTATAACCCTTGTATATTTTATATTGGTGTTGGGATCAATATTGGCTCTTTAGTGCTATTAATGTTAATTATCTAGTCTTATTTTATTAAATCTGTTTATATTTCAACCCTGAGGTTTGCGTTGGTTTTTTCTTTCCTGATTCCCCTTCCTAGGTAGGGAGGGGTCATTGGATGACAGAATAACCATCTAAACGGCAATCAATTGTGGGTTTCTCAAACCTTAGCAATACCATACAGAAGGCCCTGTTGCCCAAAGGCCAGCAGATGGCTCGATGGAGTGCTCCATGGCTGCCCACAGGCAGGACCGTGTACCACCCCACGCAGCACGTACCCACCAGGCTGAGCATCAGGGAGCTCCCTCTTAATTTCTGCCACCCGTGCTGTTTGTGTTGGCCACCATTACAGCTGGATGCAGCGCTGAGCTTGACACGCAAGCGTCAATATTTCCAACCCACTCTGGAACCTAGGGGCTGCACGAAAAAGGTCACTTTGATGACTGCACACCCTCCAAATTAGGTAAACTCAGACCGTGGTCAACCAGCAAACACCCCGCATCAAAGCTTCGGTGAAATCATGGGCAGGAGGATAGGATGTCTCTTAGAAAAAAAACTGTGCTAAGACACAGTAGCTTCATTACCATTGAGATGTTCAGCCCCTCTCTCAACTATGCCAGCTGTACTGTAAAATTGCAAAAAACGCCCTCTGTGCTCTCACCACACGTGTGAGGTGGTAAAAAAAAAAAAAAAAAAAAAAAAAATTTTGAAAAAACAAACAGGGGGGGTCTCTGTGCCACCTTATGAACACATGTTGTGATGCACTAAGGTAAACTCTAAGCTCCAACGACCTCAGGAAACATTAATTGCATCAAGATATGAACTACTACTTACTCTGACTTGCTTGTGCTTCATTCCTCCAAGCAGAGCTGTGAAAAAGTAGAGGGAAAAAAAAAAAAAAAAAAGAACAGCGTGGTGAGGGGGAAAAAAAAAAAAAAAAAAAAAAAAAGAATTTCTGAGAAAATTATCTGATGCCTGAAAGCCAAAAGCACACTCTGGTACACATAAAGAAAAGGTCAGCGGCCTCTGAGGGCAAAGCCACCACGGGTGAAGGCAGAAATGGCTCCTCAGGGGGAAACGCTGCCACAGCACAGTCAGCTGAGCAACACCTCTCCCTTGTGGAGGGCAAACCCTTGCAAGAAGATACTCAAATGTTTTTCTTTTTAGGGTAAACCCCTCGAAGGTTCAAAATTCAGAGATAAGATAAAGTCACCCCAGTACAAAGCAGCGCTTCGACCTGGGGGGGTCCCTGCTGAGGTACCATCCTTCAGCCCAGTGCCCAGCCACGCTCCGTGTCACTGCGGGGACGGCTGTCCCCTTCCCCAAAATCCACTAAAACCAGAGGCAGGTGTCGGAGCTGGACTCCCACCCCGTCACCCACCAACCCTCATCGAAACGCACGGAGGCTCGGGTGAGGAAGGAGGGGGAGACGATCTCTGTGTCCTCAGTGAACACAACTCTACATGGAAACCACGCAAGAAAGCAATTTTTAAATTTTAGGTGTGGAAGAGGCCTCAGTGCTTACTGAGCCGCTACTCAGAAAATTATTCTTAGGTACCATTAAAACATCATAAGAAACCCCCTAAAATCTCAATAGCACAATTAATCCTATCCCTGTTCTTAACAAAAAACCAGTACTTTGAAGATGACATTATAAAATGTCAAGATGACATGAAGATGACAAAATAAAAAGACCAGAAAGGACTGGAAATCTATTCCATTAAAGGTTTCAGCCTTTTTTCTCACATTGCCCTCACGCTCTCAGGCTTTCAGCCAGCACCAAAACACACGCGATGGACTCAAACCACCAGCACTGATAACACCCTGACTGCATCTCCTGCATGGGAGCTGAACCTTCCCAGCAGGGAGGGACATCTACTGAGGACGCTCGGACCATACCAAAGCCTCTTTAGCTCAGACCCCAAAGCACTGCGCCCCAAAATCTGGCCAGGAGAGGAACAAGTACCATCATCCTACCGTGAAAGCTGCCCCGGTGTTTCTCATCTATGGCAAGCACTTCTTGTGCCACACAGCGGGGATTTCTCAGCAGCCAGCTGAGGGACTGAAGACAGAGAGTCAGCAAGAACAAATTTGCCATTTAGAGAGGAGCGGAAACACACACTGATGCCTCCCCTGCCTCCCAAACTGTCGGTGAAGCCAGGCACGGCTGAATCCTTTCTCAGATTACATTTTCTAAATAAATATATTGTTTACTACGTGGACTGTTGCATGATAATTTTATTAAAGGGATGCTGAGGAGGGATTGCCTGCAGTACTTTGTATTCCCCACTCTGAAGACCTGCAAATTTCTCATGCGTGTTGATCAGTCTATATAATTGGTTTTATACCCAATTACAAGCAGTAAATTCTGCCTCTACTAGAAGAGCTGGTAGTTTCTTCATCTGAAGGTAAATCATACATGTGCTGTGGGAAAATTCACTTGGTGAGGCTGTCTCTCCTGCAACGTTATTAAGATTGCACTTGCAGAAAAAGGTGATCTTATACTCCTGGAGTTATTTAGTGATACCAATGAAAAACATGGTCTTGTTTTTCCAGAGGTGACATACCAATATAGGGAATGCTTATTCAATGTAACTATCCGTACAGCCATGCTGTACAATCACTGCAGCAAGACTAATTAGCCCAAGCACAGGGCTAAGCTCACAGATACACTGCTTCAATACCTTAGCTATCTTGTTTAGTAAATGACCCTTGATACCTCTAAACACAACTACATTGTGAAATATTAAAAACACCACAAATATCCCCAGAGGGCGGCAAGAGACAGCCAGCTCATGTTATTTCAAACTCTGCCACTGGAACAGCAGGCTGTTACCCTTACACAGACATCAACATTAATCTGAGTTTACAATCAAAAAAAAAAAGAAAAAGAAAGTAATGTAGTAATGCTGACATGCCAAAGGTCGAATTCTGTAATCTGGCAAACATGCAAAGTTTCCACCTCTTTGTAACAAGCGGTCAGAATCTGGTCCTCCCTTTGGACCTTCTGCTTCAGTTCAAGATCAAACCCTCCTCACAACCACCTTGCAATCAGTTCTTTCTTTCTGACTTCCTTCCTCGCCTACTGATTTCCTTCACAGTCATCTCTGACACTTCCCTTGCACTTTTTTAGCTTTCAGATTTCCTCTGAGGACCCAGGGGCTCAAGTACAAGACCCTTCTGCTCTAAATTACGCTGCCAGCAGAGCTAAAAAAGTCTGTTTTCCAGGCCAGCTGCGGCACTCGGATATCAGCCTGGCTGAATCCTGGAGAAAATACACTAAAACACCACAATAAGTTAGAGCGATACTTTCTAGTTAAATCTGTATCATTTATAAGGTCTCCTTACTACCTAAACAATAAATATCAGCACCTGGAAACACCTGTGTTCTGAGGAACCATAAACAGGTGATTCAACTTAAATGGTTAATGTGTAACAGACAGTTTGATAACTACAACTGTTTGCCCTACAAACTGAAAAAACAAAAACCAAAACCTAAGGCGGAAACAGACACCTTGAGCTCGCAGGAAATAGCCATATGAGCTTCGAGGACTTTTTTTTTTTTTAACCTACTTTTGTGGCCCCCCTGTAAAGCAAATACAATTTATTACTAATCCTGCAAGAAAGAGCCCCAAGTTCTTTCCTCTCCTTCTCTGCAAAAAAGCTGCCTTGTTTGTGTCTCTGCCCTATGACAAACAAGAAGATAAATGAGACATTTATGCCAAAGCAATCATTCTAAATCTGTTGTTTTGACCTCTAAGCCAAATATTCTGCATTACATGCCACTGGCTCAGATAAAACAGTACATTTTTTTCCTGACAACCGAACCCTGTAACGTAATGCATAGCTCTGCTCAACAGATTGCTCGATGGTTTATCTCTGAACATATGTGTATCAGGAGACACAGAGCGTAGGAAATTCGGCACCACGAGGTATCAGCCCCCCTCCCCTCCTCAGACCCTCTCGCTTTCCTGCTTCTGGGAAACTAATGCACATTTGGACACAAATCCAACTACAAGCAAAATTAGAAATCCTCACTAAAATGAAAACAGCAGGACAGCAGATATAAATATCTGGAGGACAATATGCTTTACCTTAATAGGTAATTTTGTATATTTTATTTATTGGAGCGGAGATACTCAGCGTTCCACCAGAGCAGAAATCTTAGGATTGAAATCACGAGCAACCTTGACTTCTCAAAGACAAGACTGTACTGGATGGTGTCCAAGACGAACTCCACTTGACCTTAACAGCACTACTTACTTTTTAGCTGGAAAACCAGAGCTTCCACAGAGGCTGCTCACGACGTGCTTTGCAGCGGGGCAGATGAGACCGGCCGGACAAATATTTATTTTTCTGGCAGATAAAAAATGGTCTCCTCATATTTACCCCAGCGACACAGAAGGACAGCAAGCCTGCAGAGAGGCATGTGCTCCCTTGGGGTGAGGACAGGGCTGTGTGTGCCCTTCACTCCTCTTGTGGCCGATGGGCTGGGGGACCGGGAAATTACCGTGGGTCTGCGAAAGGTGGGGGGGATTCCCCTGGGGTACATTTCCTCCCTGAGCGTGGGGCAGGACAGCACGTACCACCCCAGCCCTCAGTTAAGCAGCCACAATGCAAAGAGGCTTGGATGAATCATAAAGTCAGCCCAGCACAGCGAGCCAAAGCAGGCTGCTGGGAGGATGGGAAATACTAACGCCCTCCCCCAGCCTCCCGAGCCCCCTGGAGCAAACAACTCCTACACAAAGGGTCCTGCAGACCGCAGTGACAGCACAGGAAACCACCCCCTGCACTGGAGGGTTTCTCCTGAGCCTTGCCACTTGTAGAAGTACATACAGGTAAGGGAAACACCACTACTGTGGAGGCCTCCCTCGGGCATTGCTCTCCTTCGAGTACCAGAAGTCCCACACCACCACACAGCCTCCTCTCCATCCCTCTGCACCTCCTCTCCATCCATCCATGCCTCCTCTCCATCCCTCTGCACCTCCTGTCTATCCATCCATGCCTCCTCTCCATCCATCCATGCCTCCCCTCCATCCATCCATGCCAGCCACCGCTGCATCCAGCTCCCATCTTAGTACGGTCGTTGCCCCAATGGGAGGGACTTGAGCTTTCATGAGTAATTAATTACTCTGCTGCACGTAACAATCCAAAACAGGCTCTCACGTCTACTCTTTTTTATCTCATATGGAAATACAGCATTTCCTACTCAGAGAAATATTATTATTACTCTCCTCCTTTCTCTATCCTTTTTTTTTTTTTTTTTATTAGCTTTTCTCTTACTTTCCATTTGAAATGGTTCTCTCCAGCACATCTCCAAAGAGATTCCTCAGTAGCAGCCCAGGTAAGAGAGAAAATGAGCTTCATTTTGCTAAACTTACTTTCTTTTTTTTTTTTTCCATCTTTCTAAGTCTCACCTGGCACCCAAACCTTTCCGTCTTGCGTTGGAAACCTTTGGAAAGGGTTGCCTTTTAGAACGAGCAGCAAATAGCTATTCTTTCAGCTCTCACCAACCCAACTTCTTAGAAATGGGACTAAGCTAATTTTTAACCAGACACTAACAAACATAAATGTGAGTAACCACTGCTACCACAGTAGCCACAAGTACCTCTCTAGCACAGGTCTTCAAATAAAGATGGTAAAATCCATTCTAAAGGGAGGATCAAAAGTGTTTCTTTCTAAAGCAGCAGTTGCACAGTAGTAATTTTAGAAATTTAAGACAGCTCGACCCTGCTGCTGGATTATTTTTAACAGGAGCTTTGTGTGCAAGGGCAGTTTGGAGGCTGCCCGGCCACGGAGGGTGAGAGGTTCCTGAAGCAAAGCCCTGGAATCCTCTCCACAGGAGAATAAATTAATTTATAAGAGAGGACAAAAGAGTGAGCTGCCGACTTCTGAGCCTTTAGGAAACTACCACCACGAGCAAACAACACTTTTGCTTTCCATTTTGCCTGCCTTTGGTCAGATGATGGTGAAGTGCTCTACTGAAAACATAGGTGAGGCAAGGCAGCTGGTGTTGGACAGCTGGGAAACGAGCAGAGTTCAAGGTTCAGCTATTATTAAAAAGCACACACATCCTTCTATATTTATTCCCACTTTACAGCTCCAAATAAAACACATGCAGTCCTGATGAGTTTACAACTCTAAATACAACACAGGAGAAAAACACTAAGACTCATCTGGGAAAACCAAACTGATATATACAAAAGCACTAGAAGGATGATTATTATTATTTTTTCTGCCGCCACATATACAACTTCATTTCTAAAAATATCCTAGGGTTAAACATAACAAAATAGAAAAAAACCCCACTGTCTTACAAACACAGCCATGATGTGAAATGAAGCGGTCAGTTCCTTACTCCAGCTCCATCACAGACCTCCTCAAAAAGCTGCTTAGGAGCATCCGTACATTGTGGCACACTATACACTCCAGCAAGCTTCAGATGTGGGGCTGACAAGAGGTGTGGGGCTCAGTGGGGCCAGCTGAAACATCTACCCCGCTTCCCAGGCGGATTCCACACGGCTCGCCATCGCTGCTCCCAACCCAACACCTCTGGCACAATAACAGGAGGAAGAACAAGCCAGATGCGTAACCTGGGTCATTCATGCACTTAGATGCTTTGACCGGAGCTCCCTCAAGAAGGGCAAAATTATTACAGAGAGAAAAGGTAACACCATCACCAGAATGACCACGGAGCAGCTCCGTCTGAAAAGGTGTCCCCGGGGCTGGCAGAAATCACTGCCCGTACTCGCCTGCACCCTCGGCACAACACCCACCCGGCAGCTCCCCCCGGGGTCTGCGAAGTCTGACATGACAAATAAAAAAAACCCTAAAAGCCACATAAGACATATTCACTGCCACTTGGAAAAAAAAAATGCTCTTATAAGTAAAAAAAACAAACCCATAGCTGTAACGGAAAGGCAGAGGAATGAAAACAACCACCCCCCACACTAGAAAGTAGATGGCCGGCACAATCCGAACGATCTTTTCTACCTGCCTTGCAAGAATCTGTCCAAAACCAAACAGCAACCACCACCACCACCAAGACACACAGCTGCAGCAGACTCCAGCTGGCAGGCAATTCAAAAACCACCTCTATTTTTTCCCCTTTTAAACCAGAAGAAAAGATAATCCTGAAGCGTTTGCCCCAGGGTCCTGCCCCGGCGGCAGAGCAGGGGGTACTCACTGCAGGCTCCACAGGTGAAGCAGCCATCGTGGTAGAGGTTGCCCATGGCCTGGCATGCCTGGTTTGCTCCATACACCCCCTTGCTGCACTTCACGCAGGTGCCTGGAAGAGAGAGGAGACAGAGGTCAGAAGCGGGACCTGGAGGGGTGGCTGGGGTCACTGGTTGGGTGACCACACCTGTAATTCAGCATGGTGGCTTGGCATTTTAGGAACTGGTGGTTCATTCTAGCCCCAAGATGTAGGTGACATCAGCATCACCCACTCTGAGAGATGCTGTTAATGGTGGTGAGATGGTCATCAGACCTTCACAGTGAAAGCCTTCTGCCTCTAAGCCATCCCAAGTGCAAGTCCAAGCTGCTCCCCACACACAGGCTTTCCTGCCACCACCATCACCTGAAGACCAGGGTCAGCTCTGGAGCTCCAGAGGAGCGAGAAGATGCCTGGGCTCGGCAGTTCAGTTCAGTTTCTTGCTGCCACAGTCAAGCACATTTCCACCAGCACCCGTCCCGATGTGAGGCTCCAACCCAAAACCCAAGAGAGGCAGACAGCCCAGGGTGAGGACTTGAACCTCACAAGGAAGCTGGTGGAACCCTCCAGGCACAGACCTGCCTGATCAGGGCTGGGAATGGCAGCAACTGGGCAGATGCATGGTGGTGGCGGTGGGGAGGGACCACAGGGAGAAGACCTTAGCACTGCAGGTTCACAAAGGCTGTTGTGTGCTCACTTAGGGCCTCTCCAATCTCACATCTCCACCTAAAACTATTTCGATGAGTAAGAGGTGACAACCGAGTTTCACAACCTTGACAGCATTCACTAGCAGGACCTGCTCCCTCCATCTTGCAGGGAGAAACAGTGAGGCTGCTCAAAACCACTAATTGTGGCTGGGGAGAGAAAGTTCCTTGTCCAAGGAGAACACCACATCAAGCCCGTTGACTTACTTCAGGCATCACCCTGTGATTGCAACAGACAGGGTTTTAAAGCAGCATGACCCTTCAGCTACCTCTAAATGAGCAACTTTAATGCATGTTTCAATAAATAAACATGGGTTTGTCTACCCAAAAAGGGCAGCGTGAAGGACAAATCCAATATATGCTTTCCTCTCTGGTGCCATGGATGTAACTTCACCTCCAGGACTCTCCTGCCACTGCGGCTCAGTCCCATTCACCCCCGCTCTTAAGCTCCCTGGGGCCTTTGGTCACATCTCACTCCCGCTTGCCCAGGAAGATGGACAACATCATTTTGCTGGAGATCTAGTCATGCCACGGTTAACAAAAACCTCACTTCCTTCGGGGCCCTGCAAGCTCCAGAGTAATTGGAAAGGTCTGGGGAAAGTTGGGAAGAAACCCAAGGTCCTTAACGACAGCGCTGAAAAGTACCTCCCCGCCCCGGGAGGCACCAGGCTGGCAGCCCCAGGGTGGTTAGCAATTTCTTCCTGTGGCCATCAGTTTTACACACAACAGGGCTAAAAACACTGAGGAGCCCTTCACAATAGCACACACACCACTGCTGAAGAGAAGACAACTCCATTTCCTCAGAGCAGCCACCTGCCTGCATCCAACCAGCCGGCCCAAAGCCCTCCCAGCCCTGCTCCAAGCCCCGCTGCGCTTGGAGTCACAGCCCAAAGCCACACAAGGCTGGAGAGAAGGCTGCAGAGAGTCATTAGTTTCTCTGTTTTGTCCAAATCCGACCTGAACTGAAGTGTGTGAAGTGCTTGGCTGTGGGCCCTTCCCTCCCTGACCCCCAGCACGCAGCCTGGCACCACGTGAGCACAACTTGGTGGTTCTTTTTGAACCGAGCAGATTTATCTCAGTTCATGGAATCACAGAATTGTCAGAGTTGGAAGGGACCTCTAGAGACCATCCAGTCCAACTGCCCTGCCAAAGCAGGGTTGCCCAGAGCACATCACTCAGGGCTGCATCCAGGTGGGTCTTGAAGATCTCCAGAGAAGGGGACTCCACACCCTCCCTGGGCAGCCTCTGCCAGGGCTCTGCCACCCTCACCCCAAAGAAGTTCTTCCTCATATTTGAGTGGAACTTCCCATGTTCCAGCTTGTGCCCGTTGGCCCTCGTCCTGTCACTGGGAACCACTGAAAAGAGTCCTGCTCCATCATCCTTCAATCCACCCTTTAGATACTTGTAAGCATGAATAAGGTCTCCCCTCAGCCTTCTCAGCTCTCTCAGCCTTTCCTCATCAGGGAGATGCTCCAATCCCTCCATCATCTTTGTTGCCCTACACTGCACTCTCTCCAGCAGTTCCCTGTCTCTCTTGAACTGGGGAGCCCAGAACCGGATGCAGGATTCCAGTTGTGGCCTCACCAGGGCAGAGCAGAGGGGGAGAACGACCTCCCTCACACTCTTCCTACACAGCCCAGGATTCCATCAGCCCTCTTGGCAACAAGGTCAAGGTGAGCTATTCATTGAAAGAAACATAGAATCAAAGAATCATTTAGGTTGGAAAATACCTTTAAGATCATCGAGTCCAACCATAAACCTAACACTGCCAAGTCCACCACTAAACCAGGCCCCTAAACACCACATCTACGCATCATTTAAATACCACCAGGGATGGTGACTCAACCACTTCCCTGGGCAGCCTGTTCCAGTGCTTGACAACTCTTTCGGTGAAGAAATTTTTCCTAATATCCTTTCTAAACCCCCTCTGGCACAACTTGAGGCCATTGCCTCTTGTCCTGTTGCTTGTTACTTGGGAGAAGAGACCAACCCCCACCACCTCACAACATCTTTTCAGCTAGTTGTAGAGAGCATACGGTAAAGGAAACCCTAAACACCACATCTACGCATCATTTAAATACCACCAGGGATGGTGACTCAACCACTTCCCTGGGCAGCCTGTTCCAGTGCTTGACAACTCTTTCGGTGAAGAAATTTTTCCTAATATCCTTTCTAAACCCCCTCTGGCACAACTTGAGGCCATTGCCTCTTGTCCTGTTGCTTGTTACTTGGGAGAAGAGACCAACCCCCACCACCTCACAACATCTTTTCAGCTAGTTGTAGAGAGCATACGGTAAAGGAAAAGATAAATCAAGCAGGCATTACCCAATAAAAAAAAAAAAAAAAAAAAAAGGAAAAAAAGAGACAAGACAAAGATAAGAAAATTTGGCTTTTCCAATGGCAGTGTTCTCCCAGGAACACGCACACAGCCTGAGATACTGTGCAATAATCGTCTGACACAAGAGCTAACAGCTACCTCCCAAAATTCCCTCTCCACTACAGCGATGCCGAGCGGAAAATTTCTGAGTGCAGAAAACTTGCTGATTCTGCTGTTCGGAGCCTTCTTTCCACAACATTCACCAGGTTCTCCACAGAACTGATGTATTTATTGCACGGCAAGTGCTGCATTTTTCCCTTCTCTGTGCCAAGGAGCGGCTGCTCTAGAAAAAAAAAATAATAAAAAAATCACCAAGCCTGCTCCGATTTCCTCCTTTCCAGAAAGCAGCCCGGGGGAGACTGCATATGGATGAGCAGCAAGAAGAAGCAGGAGGCAGAAGGGGAGGAGCTGCACAGTGCACCGTAAAGATGCTGCAGGCATTAAAGACGATATAAAATACTCCAATGCAAATCCCACGGAGGGCAGAAGTTGCCCCTGTTGTCTCTTCCCCATCCCATTTAAGCTTCGGAGCGCAGGCGCTGCCTGAGTTTTCCCCAATGGGACAAAAAGTCTGGCTGGATCCTACAGGATGTGCCCAGGCTCCCCCATCCATACCCAAAACTTCCTCCACCTCCCGCCCCTCGACCGCCCCCACCATCCTTCCCCCTTTCTTTCACTGCACCTTCCATTTCATCCCTTGCTTAACCCTTTTACCCACTTCCTTAAATATTTAGGCTCTAAAGACATGGAAAATAAAGTCATAGAATGAAAGGGCTTTTAAAATAAATTGACAATGTTGTCCATAAAAACTATACGTGCTAAACTACCCAACTATGTGATAACCAGCCATGCTATAAATATTTAGAGATGCCCTGTGGCAACGCTGACAGCTGAAAAATGGCATTATGGCAAATCTGCGGAGAGTTTATGTTTTAACTTGCATCTGCCAAAACTTGCTTGAAAGCCCATTAAATCTCAGCAGCTATTGGAATTATTCTAGACCTCATTGCTTCTTCCAAATATAATAGTCTGAAGTATCTGAAGCAGGATACTTGACCCTTCATCTCTGACTTTCAGCACACCTGGCCTGAAAGGGGGAAAAAAGGTGATTTTTATTGATTTTTTTTTTTTTTTTTTTTTTCCTTTTTGCTGCTCACTCCCTGCTGCCACAATGATCCTGTTCTTTGGGCTTAGGCTCCGGAAGGGAAAAGCAAAACCTGCTGATGAGGGTGGCCGGTCACCGAGCTGGGCAACACCAGCACAGCCCACACCCAGCCCCATCCTGCCCGAAAAAGGGTCTTTGTGGCAAAAAAAACTTCCTCCACGCCAGCTCCCACGACGATTTCCCGAAAGAGTGCTGAGCCTGCTTTCTGCCAGCCGGGGCGTAGAGTTAAAAATGTCAGTCCAGCCCCACGCGCTGCCGGTGCCAGCCAGCAAGCAGCTCAGGGTGATTTTCTTGGCATAACGTAGCATTTAGCAAAAAAAAATAAATAAAAATTTCCATCCTCAGCTCGAAGCAGAGGGATCCCCAAGCACCCAGGGCTCAGCGAGATGCCCGCTCCCTGCACTTGGTTACTTTGCTGCGTGTAACGAGCACCTATGCAAGCACCCATCTGAGCAGGTACCCCCTCCAAAATTGTGGTTTTTAACCTCAGATGGCATTATTAAGGCATTAGTAAGGAGAAATGAAAGGTTTCTCTTCTGCCACCAGGATGACAAGCCCAAAGCAGCACACATGCACGGTGCTGGTAAATTCAGGCTGGAGCACACCGGCTGAGCGGTGGCCAAATTCGGAAAGGGAAAGGGATGGGAATTGCTGATTTCGGCTCGATTTCTGCCGGTTGGGGCAGCCGGGCCCCGGACAACAAAGAAATCTCTGTTCCCTTTCGCATCATGCGGCAAGAGACCGCCTGCGCTGCGGCTGAGAGCCCGAACAAAGGGACCTTTGGGGCAGAGCTGGGACCAAAAACATGCCCTGTAAAGCCACGTCCTGGCACTTGCCACCCTCCCATCTGGGCACTGCAGACCAGAAGGAGGGCTGCCCCCAGGAACAGCCCCGGCTCAGAAGGTCAAACAGGTACAATGTGGACCTCAACAGCTGTCAGAAACGAAGGCAAAGCCCAGTCTCAAACGCCAGTCCCACCATCAAAGTTCAACATGTGAATTTCCATTTACTGTCAGACTCAAAGCCTTTAGAGATGTTTTGCCCTCTAAGCATTGCTATTTCATGCTCACCAGAAGGAGCTCGGATACTTAGTGTATTTCACTTGCTAAAAATTCAATGCAAACCATGCTGAACCACAGCATTTTCTGGGACTGGTCAGTATGATCTATTTCCACATGCCAGACATCATCTATCTACAAACCAAGAACACAGTTGTGGGCTTTTCCAGCAGCATCCCCCTTCTCAGCAGCATCCTGGACAGCCAGGCTTTTCTGCACAAGCTCCTGGTTGGGTTTGCTGAAACTGTTGCTGAATTTTAGAGGGCCAAATGTGTTGCTGTGCTGCTTCAGTGGTGAGATTTCCTTGCTGTGTCAACCTGGTCCTGGATAAGAGGAATGCAGTGGCGGGATGAGGGGAGAGCCTGGTGGTGTGGGTCTGCATGTGTAGCTAGTCCAGAAACAGCATTCAGAGGAGTAAATCTATCCTACCCCTTCCACTTACTCCCTGCCAGCCATATTTCCACGATCAGCTTGACTCTTCTCCACCACACATAACTCTTTTTTGCCCTCTCCTTACAGGAGGCTGGATTTATGCTGAAGAAGCCCCGGTCGCATTTGGAAGAAAACCCCAGAGCCTTTGCATGTAAATACCTCCCATATCATCTTCTCCGTCTCCCCAGACACGCACGTGGCTAATCCAGAAGTAGATGCTGCTGCCTCTTGGCAGAAGCTGTACCTTCATGAGGATCAGAGCAGGAAAAGGGAACAAGGTAAGAGGAAAGCTCTTGCCCTGCTCCCCTTTCCCACTCTGATGGGGAGGACCCTCGTGAAGGTACAGCTTCTGTGTTTCTGACCCACCGATTTATTCCAGGAGAACCAAGACCTCCACTTACACACACGTTTTTCAAAGACCATCTGCTGAAAAAACAGACTTCACCTTGTCATACCCAACGTGGTGCTGAGTTCTTTGGGTTTTACTCCAGAGCTTCTCCAGAACCTGATGCCACCTCCCCGTGGCTCACTTTAACCCAGCCACTCCTATACCAAACCCTAAATGAGCCACACCATGTGCCTCACTGTGCTGTTATCAGCTACTGTGCAGTCACACTTGCCCAAGGGTTGGTTCCAAGGAGATCTGGAGACCTGTGTGAGATCGAGTGCCTGGAAAATCTGGCAGTCCGGTCCCATTCACCACTGGGTGCCATCACTCCTGTCAGCCCCACACTCTCACTCAGTGGTAGCAAAGAGGTGCAGGCCCTCCCTGCCCAAAGAACCACAGTGGGCAAATGGCAATTTTTCTGTAGTGTTTCTGCACGCCATGTTCTTGACCCCTTGACTTTGCTCTAGACAGTTGTGTACACGCTGCCAGCGAAGTACAGAATGCCATCAAACTCACGTCAGTGACATTTTAAGTACCTTACAGCGATGTCAGAGATTATGCGAGTTCCAGTGCCAAATGAATGAGGCTCCTTATTCCTTTCACTCCCCACTGCCACAGCATCCTGGCTGAAAGACCTATTGATCCTCTGCCTCATCTGCTTCCTTTTTCTTTCCTTTCGGTCCAGATTTTCCCTTAGCTTGCAAACCCAGCCGAGCTCCCAAGAGGAAGGGAGGAGAAGCGCATACAGCTGTAATCTTGGAGAGCCCTATCCCAGGCAAATACTTACTTGCTTGGTTCCTTACAGTTGAGATAAGCTTTGCAATCTGCACACACCCACTAATCCACTTGTCGTGATCCTTCCAGCTTTCCTTCTTCCACCAGGACCTGCTTTGCCCTGCCTCACCCTCCTCTCCGCTGTAGGCAGGCATCTCCTGACAGCCGTGGTGTTCTCCCAGGAGCAGGTCGCAAGGGATGCCTCCACTCATTCCCAGTGGAAACAATGCCATTATCATCACCCATGTACAAAACAAACCCCATAAGAACTTTCATTTTAACCAGAAATTCTCCACTCGGCAGCCCTGAAATGACCCTCATTGCCACTAAAGCATCCTGGTGCATCATCACCAGCACTTTTGGTAAAGTCCGCAGGTGTGTACAGCTTTAAAGTTAAATGAATTGTGGTTTTGGCAGTGCTAAAACACTAACTTCATTATGCACAAAACTCTGGAAGAGCTCTGCTGGCCTTCAAGCTGATCACACCCATTCAAAGGTGCTGGGGTTCCAGGTCTCCATGGGGTTTCTCAGCTACCACTCTGCTTCTGCCCAGGGGGAAAGAAACCTGCAGACTTCGCTAGGAGATCTTCTCTGCCCGACTGCTGGTAAGCAGCCCAGTATTTCGCTGCAAAACAAGACGCCTGGGGCCCTCCTAAAACACCTGCAGCTTACCAGCTCTGCTCTAAATAATAAGGAAGCCAGAGCTCAATAAATAACAAATATTTATAACAAGAAAACCATTTATAAAAACTGATTTTAAATTAAAAGACTCTTGGTAAGGGTGCAGATCGTCTCCATCAGATGGAGATTTCCATCTACCTATATGAAATGCAATGCTACACATAGCACCTCTAAAAGCATCCCTCCGTGCCTGCAGACCAAGGAACCACACGGCGCCACAGGTTCTGCCAAAACAAAATGGCAAAACCTCCCTGGCAGACCCCAATGCCTCTCAGCCAGGCTTCTCCCCTCCCAGGACTGCAGGCAGATGCTCGGGCTGGTTGTGCACCTGCCTGGCTAAAAACTCATCCCGTGCAGTCCTCAGAATGGTGTCACCTCCCCTAAGCCAGAACATCCACATTGTGCTGGGTGGTGCTATGGGAGGAACTGCAGCCCCCTCCAGTCACTCCTATTTAATTAATCCTCCTGCTCACTAAGTGGAGATGAAGGCTGGTGCATCCGAAGGAACACCAGGGAAAATGAGTGGGATTCAGGCACCTCACTCCTGGATGTTCCCTGGAAACAGTACGCCAAAAACCTGAATACAACCATGAGTGGCTTCCAGCAGCACCTCCTGGGACCTGGGGCCCGTCTCTGCTCCATGGGAACAGGCATCTCTGGGGAGCAGTTTCAGGATTTCCCTCCCCAAGCGTAAGACCTGAGTGATACCTGAGGCTCCCTACGTCCTCCTCGAAACCCACATAAATCAAGTCAGCACTTCAAAAGCGCTCCTGGAGAACCCAAATTCCTCCAGAGACACGTGCAGCCCAGGCTGCTCACACACAGGCCACTATTTTAAAAAAGGAAATTCTTGGCCTTGTTTGCTTCTTTCCTTTCACTTATTATACAAACTCTGAGCAGACACTTGGATTTTGTACAGCAAGTTGGTGCTGACAGATAACCAGACTGTCTGTTACTCCTCAGCAGAGCATCCTACCTACATTATGCCTGGTCCCCAGCTTATCCTCTCCTAGGCCTTCATTTACAAATGTTCATTTTCACATAGTGAAGGAAAAAACAGCTCCTTTACTGTGATCAGAATTAGTTGTTCATGGTAAATATCTGGCCTAGACAGAGACAGGCGGAAGGACTGTATGTTACCAAGACAGACAGACCCATCTTAAAAAGTCTCCTCATTACAAAAGCAGCACCCAAAATGAGGAGAGCTGAAAGCATTTTAGATAAAACACTTTGGTCATCTGCACTTCAGTCCTGGTTTCATTTCCTGGCTGCGATGTACTGTAAAGCTGCTGCATTAAACTTCCCTTCAGTGGGGGAAAATCTGCAACAAAACAAACTGTTGATCCTTTTCATCACTACTGCATAAAAGTATTTCTTTTCTGTCCTAAAGTTTGCTAGCTCGAGAGCAGGGAATAGCAAAGATAGATTCAAAAGACCAGATGGGCCCTTTATTCCTCTAAAGGAAGTAAGGTAATGGTGGAAAAAATGAAAATAAAAGTGAGAAAGAAGGGGGGAGGAGGCGGCCCAGAATTAAAATACCTCAGTACTTGCCCCTTCCTGCTGCCTGCTCCTCCACCAGGCAGATTTGCTGAGCCTTCCTCCAGAGCTGAGGCTCCACAAAACGTTACCTCTTCCTCTGCCATGGCTGCATCCTTGTGTTTTTCCCTCTCCTCTGTCACTCCCCTCTTTCCCCAATTTCTCAGACACTACATCCTGGTGCAAAACCTTCTGCCAGACATCAGGAGGTCAGAAGACCTCACCGGGGCTCAGGCAGCCTCCATCTCTCCTCCCTCCCCGGGGCTCGTGGAAACTCAGCCGCCTGCCCGGCGGGACTCTGCGTGCCACCAGAATCACTCCTGCTTCCCCACCAATTTCCCACAGGACAAAAGCCTCCCCATGGCACTAAACCTCTATTTCGTGACAAAAATGTAAAACCAATCTAACCACCAACCAGGTCCCTCTGCCCGTTTCAGATGAGGTATGACCCAGCTGGTTTACTGGCACCATGAGGAGAAGAACTCAACGCAGCAGGGGCTGCTCCAGAGACCCCCCAACACCTCTCTGGTGGAGCTGAATGCCGCCTTCCAGGGAAATATTCCTGTTTTGGAGCACCGCCTCCCACGAGACTCTTGTCCCAACCTCATCTTCGTTATCAGCTCCTCGTCACAGCGTTCAGACCTCCCTCCCCCCCCCTCACCCCCCCGCACGACGAGGCTCCCGGAGCTCATTCAAACCACACGCTGCCTGCACGGGATGGAAAGCACCAAAACACGTTTCCAGGCCAAAACCACTCCAAGTACAGCAACTCCACACCATCGCTTTTCGGCAACGGAATAAAAACCACGTCTGCCCTGCCAACGGGGCTGAATCCGGGCTCAAGATACCGAGATACACAATGGCAGCACAGCCCTCTGCGGGCAACTACCACCACCTGATGCCGAGACACCCCTTTCATTGTGCAACCTGCAGCTGAGCACTTGGTGGTCCCTCCAGCCACGTCCCCAAAGCTTGGTGTGAAGCCCACAGTGAACCCCCACCAGGCAGCAGCTTGAGATGCAAACCCTTCCTCTGCACCAGGCTGAAGAGTTTAATCTGTCCCTGCTCCTGCTTTTGTGACCGTGGGTCTAAAACCGTGAGGAAGGTCCATACACTGGACCTGCCCCCATCGTTTGTCAAATTAACCATGGAGTTCTCAGCCTTCCCAGCAACTTCAGCTTTCTTTCTCCCAAAAGCTGAACTATCTCATCTGCCATTAAATTGCCAAGTGGCACGGCAGGGGAAGGAAACGCTCGATTTGTCCCTGACCTTCTGCTGCCCAGGGGTGGTAAATCGGTTTAATCCAGCAGGACATTTAATATCCTCACTGGGAGATCCCTGCACGTCAGCGGTCCCTTTCCACTGCCCAGTGCCAGCGATAACCTCTGGTGGTGGTCTGGCCTGCTCACAGACCTGAGATTTTGGCAGGAATGTCCCTACCGCCTGTTTTTTTGCCCTCTTCAGGATGCACTGATCCTTTCAGAGCTGACGGGGACCAGCACCTGGGGGCGGGGTGGGGGGAAATCCTGGCAAGTTTGGGAAACCACCACCCTTCCCATCTCCAGGCAACTCCTCTCCAAGCCATCCCACAAGCATGCCTGGCCACGTCCACCTCTATGGGGGGATACCACCAAGGCTCCCCTGGCTCTGTACCCTACTCTGTGCCCACAGAGCATGCAGGCACAACCCCTCCGTGGGCTGCAACACTGCCTTCCCGCTCACACAGGGTCAAGGCAGAGCACTTTTAAGACACAGAGAGCCAGGAGCACTGTCAAGGAAAGGTATAAGCGCCTCCCTGCTGGCAGCAAAGGACACTTCAGAAGATGCTGGTCCAGCTTCTTCTCAGCACGGTCCTCCCCAGAGCTGCCACACCACCTTTGCTTTAAAACTGAAGAGGTGGGATGAAAGAAAAAAAGCGGCGTTGAAGAGCCTCCAGTCCCTGTGATAAATAAAAGTTAAATAACAAAAAAAACCACAACAAACCACCAAAAAAACAGACCCTGAGCAACTGAAAAAGCATAATCAAGCACATGGAGACATGTCAACCCCGCGGTAACACTTTGCAACGAGCCCCTTGTCACGCCGACTGCCGGATCTCCTCCTTACCAAAGTAATCGGCCTTTGGCCGAGCGTCCATCTCCTGCTCCAGGCGCTGGGTCAGGGCCTCCAGCTTCAGCTCGGCGGCCGATGGCCCTTGCTCTGGCTGTGGATGGAGGGTCTGGCAGGGCAGTTTCACCTTCACCGCACCGGAGCCCTCCGGGTGCCCACCGTCTGACCGCGGGACGTTCCCGCCCTCTGGGAAAGGTGGCTGTGGAGCATCCGGAGCCATTGGCCCATGCGAGGCCAGGCGTGAGGAGCTGGGCTCAGGGCCCGTCCCGCTGCCGTTGGGCTGGTGGCTCTGACCGTGGGCTACGAAGTGGCCGGCTGGGCCAGGGTAGGCAGTGGCGTGCTGGTAGTCCGCACTCGGGGCGGTCGGCGTGGAGCTGGGGGAGAATGAGAGCGGGACGCCTTGGTACCACAGCTGGCTGCCATCCCCTCTGGCCCTGGGACCACAGGCCTCAGCGGGGCCCGAAAACCCTCGGGCAGGCTGCACCGAGGGGGTGGAGAAGGAGGAGGACCTCTGCTGCCCCAGGGTCCCTGGAGCCCCCTCCTCCGTCCCCGCTGAGGGTGCTGGGGGGGCCCGGGTGTGCGAGAAGGAGGAGGACCTCTGGTCCCCACCACCCCGCCTGCCCTCGCCGCCGTTCTCCTGCCTGCCGTGGCAGGGCTGGGGTTCAGAGGAGCTGCTGGCCAGCTGCTCCCCACGTCCCACGCCGGGCCGTGTCAAACCCCCAGCTCTGGGGATCCTGTCGGGCTCCGATTCCCAGCTCCGGCGTCCAGCCTGGCTCCCCGAGGTCTCACTGAAGCCACGCTCCCCTCCATCATACAGCCTCCCGGTGGAAGCTGGGGGTGGTTTGGCCCCCCGTGCCACCGGAGGGCTGGGCCGGGGGGCGCTGAAGGCAGCCCCTCCTCCGTTCAGGGTGGCCATCAGCATCTCCTCCTGTTGCTGCTGCTGCTGTTGCTGCTGGAGGTGGATCTTGGCCATTTTGGTGGCGAAGACCCGCCGGGTCTCCTCGAACTCGGGGTTGTTGCCGGCCGCTTTGTCCACCCGAAAGAGCCCGTCCTTGGAGGCCTCGTACATGTTGAGGTCTTCGATGAACTTGCTGGCCTCCAGGCCCAGGTCGTCGTACTTATCCATCTCCTCCCCCCACCCCAAAACCCACTCCCTTCTTCCTCTTCTTCCTCCTCCTCCTCCTTTCCCGCCGGGATCGGGACTCTCCAGCTTTCCTGCAGGCCCGTTTTAAGTGCTGGAAAGCTGCTGTAAGGTCTCTCTGAAGTCTTCTCTAGCCTCAAGAACCCCAACTATCTCAGACTGTCCCCACAGGAAAGGTGCTGTTTGACACTGTGTGCTGCGGAGCCACAGAGTCATAGAACGGTCGAGGTTGGAAGGGACCTTTAAGATCATCTAGTCCCACCATAAAAAACCCCCAAAAAAATCCCAAAACAAAAACCACCCCCAAAAACCAAACAAAAAAAACCCCAAAAAACCACACACACGGACGCTAAAGCCTATCCCCGAGCACCGTGTCAATTCGTCTTTTGAACACCTCCAGGGATGGTGCCTCAGCCGCTTCCCCGGGCAGCCCGTTCCAACGTGCAATAACCCTTTCTGTGAAGAAATTTTTCCTGATATCCAACCTGAACCTCTCCCAGCGCAACTTGAGGCTGTTTCCTCTTCTCCTATCAATCAGACTTGGGAGGAGACCGACCCCCATCTCTCTACACCCTCCTTTCAGGTAGCTGTAGAGAGATCATGATTTTTCCTGATATCCAACCTGAACCTCTCCCAGCGCAACTTGAGGCTGTTTCCTCTTCTCCTATCAATCAGACTTGGGAGGAGACCGACCCCCATCTCTCTACACCCTCCTTTCAGGTAGCTGTAGAGAGATCATGGAGTTCCAACCCTGGGCAGGGACACCTCCCACCAGACCAGGTTGCTCCAAACCCCATCCAACCTGGCCTTGGAACATCTCCAGGAATGGGGCAGCCACAGCTTCTCTGGGCAACCTGTTCCAGTGTCTCACCACCCCCACAACAAAGGATTTCTTCCTGAGATCTAACCTAAATCTCCCCTCTTCCAGTTTGAAGCCATTACCCCTCGTCCTATCGCTTCATGGCCTTGTAAAAAGACACTCTCCAGCTTTCCTGCAGGCCCGTTTTAAGTGCTGGAAAGCTGCTGTAAGGTCTCTCTGAAGTCTTCTCTAGCCTCAAGAACCCCAACTATCTCAGACTGTCCCCACAGGAAAGGTGCTGTTTGACACTGTGTGCTGCGGAGCCACAGAGTCATAGAACGGTCGAGGTTGGAAGGGACCTTTAAGATCATCTAGTCCAACCATCAACTTCTGACAAAAACCATGTCCCTCAGCACCATGTCTATCTGTCTTTGAAACACCTCCAGGGATGGTGCCTCAGCCACTTTCCTGGGCAGCCCATTCCAACGTGTAATAACCCTTTCTGTGAAGAAATTTTTCCCAATATCCATCCTAAACCTCCCCTGGTGCAACTTGAGGCCGTTTCCCCTTGTCCTATCTCCTGTGACTTGGGAGAAGAGACCGACCCCCCCTGGCTACACCCTCCTTTCAGGTAGTTGGAGAGAGCGAGAAGGTATCCCCTTGGCCTCCTTCTCTCCAGGCTGAACACCCCCAGCTCCCTCAGCCTCTCCTCACAAGACTTGTGCTCTGGACGTCCTGCAGTGAGCATGACCGGAGGACTCCAGCTCGTTGCAAGGAGGAGAACCCCCACCCTGAAGAATCACAGACACCCCTGGACGCCCAGGATAACACCAGCACCTCAGACCCTCCAGCACCTCTGTGAAACCCTCTCCTATGCCCCAAACCTTTCATGCAAAACCCAGCTTGGAGGTTTGGGGGCTGTGATGGGCCCCCTGTGCCGGGCTCGGGGGAGAGGCCAGTCTGCAGGGAGCCAGGGTGCCCCTGAGTACACAGAACCGGTGCAGCTGATCCTACGAGCCCAGGCACATGTCCTGCATTCCCAGGATCTGTTGTTTTATTCTCCCCCAGGCACCAGGAGACAGGGCCAGATGTTCAGGAACGTGGAAACTCGCTGCCTTTTAATAATCGCCAATTGGGCTGTGACCAAAACCTGCCAGAAACCAAAAAAAAAAAAAAGATAATAATTTAAAAAAAAATCCCCTCCCCTTTTTGACCGGTTCCTGTACGGAAGAACTGCTGAGCATCTGCCTGGGTCTAACACAGCCCAACCCTTCCAGCGAGTTTTGGCCTGATGCGCTTAAAAATAGTGGCACTGGGAGCCCCTGGAGAAGAAAAAGTGTGTGTTTTCTCCCCAAGGCAGCTGGCAGGCTGTGAGCAGGACCCAGAGGCTCATCCTGGCAGCCACAGCCTTGGGCTCGAGCTTGGGCTGATGCTGCTTGACATACCTTGGACCCACAGAAGTTATCCCGGCCGTCATGCAGGGTTAGTCAGAGACGGGGCTTTATGGTTTCTGGAGAAGGTGGGTTGGGGGGCATCACAGCGGCCGAGCTCCTCCAGTCCCCAGGAGGCAGGGCAGGGGGACTCCAGCTGCCACTGACCATGGCCTGATGAGTGTAAAAGGGGTCAGTAGTGCTGGAGCTTTCACACAAGCATCGGGAGAATGGCCCGATCTGTCAAGCATTCCCATCTGTCAAACCTTTCCAAGCCTTCCTCTGCTGGGGCTTGTGGGGAGGGGGGGTGTCACAGCCTCCACAAGCCCCATTTCACTTTGAGTGGTGCCTTGGGGCCAAACCCCATTTTGCACAAGCCCCACCGGTTCAGGAGGGTTTAACTTGCATCTGGACATCCCTTGTGCTGGGTCTTCTGGCCAGACTGGACCAGGCTTGCCTCCCATTTCATAGCAAGAAGAGGACACGATGGCCCACAGCAGCTGCTTCATGGTGGGTGGGTGTAGGCTCAGGCCACCAGAGAACCACTGAGACCAAAAATAACTACCTTTTTTGAGGGGCTTGGCTGAAACTGTTGAAGCTGAGGTTGAGCTCAGCCAGGGTGGTGAAAGCCAAAATTTGAGTTTCAACGTCTAAAGAGCATCCTCGGAAACGGCCAATCCAAGGCCAGTTTTGGCAACGTCCAGAGTGGCTGAGCAATGGGTTGCTTGAATCCACATTTGTACAGCTCAGGAGAGGGACAGAAAGGAAACAGAGCAGCAGGTAGATAAGGGTGGGAGCATGAGTCCCACCACTGCTTCACTGGCAGGAGGAATCTGCCACATTAGGGGAGCAATCCAAAAGGAAATTACACATTGCTCTCACACCTTCACTCCTCCTCACCAAAGGATGTCAAGTTAATCCAGGGAAGGCACGCTCCTATCCAGCATATTGGAGCATATCCAGTGTCTATTGTGTTTTTTTTTTTTTTTTCTGCAAACATACGGAGATGAGGCTCTTCAGACCTCGGGGAAACAAACCCTTTGGTGGAACAGAAGTATTTGGGAATAGACGTCTCTATTTTCAGCTTTCAACAAACCAGCCAAGGAAGAATCTGTAGCTTCCCTCACACCATAGGGGGTTTTTCTGACTTTTTTTTTTTTTTTAAGGGTCGCGCATACATTTTCTGCCATGACTTTTTATCTGTAATCTAGCGCCTGTAACTCATTTTGCCGTCGAGCCCACAGTAGCTCCCCACCTCGGGGTGGGAGAAGCAGCCTTCTTGCCCAACGGCGGCTGCGGGTGCCGCTGCCCCTCACCACCAGCTGGGTGAAGCACGTTTCCTTCCTGTGCCAAAAAGGCTCACATCAGCTGTCTGCGGAACAATGCTCGCGCCGGGAACGGGGAACAGGCCCCCGAAGCCCCTTTCGGATGGGGAAGCGTCGCCCTGGGCTTGGCCTCCTTCCAGGCTTCCGCAGGCGTCAGCAGACACTTGTATGGCGAGCGCCGTCGGGGAGGTGGGGGGAGACCTCGCAGCCAAGCCATCCAAAGGCATCTCAGCGTTCCCTTCGGCAGCCAGCGCTGGGCAGCAAAAGACCTCCTTTGAAGTTCTCCTGCTGGGATTTATTCTTTCTGTGAGAGTCGGGCCGGGGGTATTCCCAAAGCCAGCAGATGATTAACTTGAACTTTCTACTGGGCTGGAGATGTAACGCCACGCTGACTTGAGGACCCTTCTGCTGCCGTTAGATATGGTCCCACAGTTTTATAGCTCCTGTGGGTTTTACAGCCCGTGCCTATTAAGGAAAAGAAGGGGTCCGTGACTGCCGTCATAGCCCAGGATCAAAATCTACGAGCTTATTTGAATTAACTTATTCTAAACCCTGTCCCTGACTTTTTTTTTTTTTTTAAGGGTCGCGCATACATTTTCTGCCATGACTTTTTATCTGTAATCTAATGTCTGTAACTCATTTTGCCGTCGAGCCCGCAGTAGCTCCCCACCTCGGGGTGGGAGAAGCAGCCTTCTTGCCCAACGGCGGCTGCGGGTGCCGCTGCCCCTCACCACCAGCTGGGTGAAGCACGTTTCCTTCCTGTGCCAAAAAGGCTCACATCAGCTGTCTGCGGAACAATGCTCGCGCCGGGAACGGGGAACAGGCCCCCGAAGCCCCTTTCGGATGGGGAAGCGTCGCCCTGGGCTTGGCCTCCTTCCAGGCTTCCGCAGGCGTCAGCAGACACTTGTATGGCGAGCGCCGTCGGGGAGGTGGGGGGAGACCTCGCAGCCAAGCCATCCAAAGGCATCTCAGCGTTCCCTTCGGCAGCCAGCGCTGGGCAGCAAAAGACCTCCTTTGAAGTTCTCCTGCTGGGATTTATTCTTTCTGTGAGAGTCGGGCCGGGGGTATTCCCAAAGCCAGCAGATGATTAACTTGAACTTTCTACTGGGCTGGAGATGTAACGCCACGCTGACTTGAGGACCCTTCTGCTGCCGTTAGATATGGTCCCACAGTTTTATAGCTCCTGTGGGTTTTACAGCCCGTGCCTATTAAGGAAAAGAAGGGGTCCGTGACTGCCGTCATAGCCCAGGATCAAAATCTACGAGCTTATTTGAATTAACTTATTCTAAACCCTGTCCCTTGAAGAAAAACAAACCAAACCAAACCACCATCGCACGTTTAATCTGGTTTTTTGCTCCCATGGGCAAGGCTTACCCGCTGCATTTACTCATGCAAAATAAGGCTGACAGCTTCTAACCCAGCCCTGCTCCACGTGGCGATCCATCGTGGCTGCCCCTGGGGCGGAGGGAGGCAGTGATTTTGGGGAGAAGCAGCCCCGAGCTGTGCTCCCCCAGCTCAGTGGGGGACCATTGCTGTGGCCTCGTGCCACAGCCCTCCAGGGCCCATGTCAGGCTGGGGCAAAGTGCTGCCTCCCCGGGTAAACAGGGGATCTCCTGCCTTTATTTCTCCCTGCCACGTTTGGCTCCGGGCTCACGTTGCTGGAGAAAAATGTGGATAAAGCCCTTCCCCCCACACACCTCCCAGAGCATTTTTTTTTTTTTTTTCTGTCTAGGAGAAAAAACATCCTCAGATTTTGAGGGGCGACAACAGCGCAGGGCTGGAGAGTTTATGGCAAAAAAAAATAAATATGATTAGGAAGTGTCTGGGTGATGATGTATAGCTAGATCTCTCCCCAAAAGCAACTATGGTATACTCACTATTTGCACGCAAACCAGCAGGAGGAACCAGCAGCTGGCAGCACACCAGTTTCTTTATGGACATTTCCAGGTCTAATCCCTGTGCCTCTCGGGGGGGTGGGCTGTGGCTGTCCCAGGCAGGTCATTTCCCTGGACTACGTGTGCCACCCTGAAATGCCTGAGATAAGGGCTCTGGTGTCTTTTAGCAGGAAAGCAATAAAGGCTTCAGTGCTGGAATTTAAACAGAGTGAACAATTTATAAGGCAGAAGTCTTTCCAGGATGGAGCCAGGCTTGAGCAAAAGCATCTCTCAGCCCTCGCAGGGTCGCGTTGCAGCATCCCTGAACCCTGCACCCACTGAATCACTCCGGGAAAGAATGAACGGCTCCCTCTGGCTTTCTAATAGAGGTTTTCAATAAATATGCCATTTATCTGCACCAGCTGGGTGCTTTATACCCTATTGCACAGGGCCCGAGGGTAAATCAGGGGGTGGTGGAGAGAAGGATGGAGGGAGCGGGCAGCAGGAGGTGGGTCTGGGGGTGGCTGCAGGCAGGAAAGCCAGGCTCAAGCAGGGGGGCCAGGCTGGTGAAAGGGACGCTGGGGGGGTAAAGAGGCAGAATCTCCGTCTCTGCCTTCCGAAAAGTTTGCAGGGAGGCGGCAGGAGAGGGTTGGGAGATGTTGTTCTTTCCCCACTGCGGCTGCCCCAGGCGCCTCTGCATTCCTGCGGGAGGCCTGCCCTGCCCTGCCTGCTGCCTGCCTGCCTCCTCCCGCCCTGCCTGCCTTTAACCCCCACCTTGCTGGCTGGGTCAGGGCAGAAACGAGTCCCTACTTGGGTGTTTTCCTTCTGTTGCAGTACGAGTGTCTGCTATGGGGCATGATCTCTGCCGTAAATTACACGCAGAGGCATTTAATTAGCACTAACAGCACAGAAGGGCCAGGGCAGCACTGGGACAGCTTTCCAAACTGCTTTTCTGGACCGGTATGGACATTTCGTGGTAAGGCTTTCAGGGGCATGTTCCTTAAATGACTACACCCTGCAGCAGCAGTTCAGTGGGGATGCTGCGGGCTCTGCTTGCAGGTGGGTAAACTGAGGCAGGGAAGGGTTACCTGGCAGGGCACACGGTGGGGAGGCGAGAGAAGCCACAGGGAGTCACCGAGGTCCCAAACAGGAGCCTGGACAGAAGCAGAAGCAGGAGAAAAAGCCAAGGATCCCCCAGCTGCGTGGGTTCAGTCTCCCCGAGGAAAGCCAGAGCTGGGTGCTGAGTTCTCGGCTGCTGCGCCAGGGCAGAGAACACCCTTCACCTTCTTCTCTTCAGTACCTCCAGGTGCCATCATCAGTGGTGGAGACCCTGGTCTCCCTTCACCATCAGCCCACCAGGCCAAACACTCGCTTTTGGTGGCATCTGGGTTGCGCCAAAATAACGCCGGTGGCCCTGGTGGTTTTCCTACCCCTGCTTGAAAGAATATGGAATAGTTTGTTTTCTGCGTTCTACCAAAAAGAGCCTTTTTATGGGGACAAGAACTCCCCTGGAGAATTTTCCAGCTCCGTTTCCCTGCCTCTTTATCAGCCCATTAACACAAAAGGCACTGTGACCTGTGTAACCAACGTATGTGGCCTTTAGTAATCCTCGGCTGGACGCAGGTCAGAGGACATCCTGCCATCAATCACCGGCCTCACGTGGCTTGGTGGACTTGGAGTGGACTTGCCAGATGTGGTCAATGCATCCACCCCGTCCTTCCATGCATGTCCTAGGAGAAGCTCTCTGACTAACAGATGTTTTGAACTGCTCTTTCACGTGGGAAAATTGGGAAGTATATATTTTTATGGCACCCTTGCTATTTCATCCTGCCACGTGGATCTCCAGGGACAGACACGTACTTAAGAAAAATATTCATTTCTAAAAGCTTCTACAATTTTTTTTTCCCCAAAACTTTCTTGGCTCAGCCAGCCCTGCAACGCACACTCGTCTTTCTATTTTGCAGCAATTAGTGAGATTTACTAATTACGCTGCTGCGTATTTAAAGACAATTGATTTCCCTTTGCAGCAGAAAACAATTTCCTGTTATGCCAATTCTCTTAATCTTCATCAGAAACAAAGCCAGCAGTGCCAGCAATGTGTCATGCTCCCTTATTAAATCGCTGTCTTCTCTGCCTGGGTTTTGTGTCCCGTGTTTGTTATTCCCTGTTGGCACCCTGGATCACAGAATCACATGGGGTTGGAAGGGACCTCTGGAGATCATCTAGTCCAAACCCCCTGCCAGAGCAGGTCCACCCAGAGCAGGTTGCACAGGAACATGTCCAGGTGGGTTCTGAATGTCTCCAGAGAAAGAGACTCCACCACCTCTCTGGGCAGCCTCTTCCAGGGCTCTGCCACCCTCACAGGAAAGAAGTTCCTCCTCATGTTTAGGTGGAACTTCTTATATTCAAGTTTGTGCCTATTTCTTCTTGTCCTGTCCCCAGGCACCACTGAAAACTGGCCCCATCCTCTTGACACCCACCCTTTACATATTTATAAGCATTGATCAGATCCCCCCTCAGTCTTCTCTAGACTAAAAAGACCCAAGTCTCTCAGCTTCTCCTCGTAAGGGAGATGCTCCAGGCCCCTCATCATCTTTGTGGCCCTTTGCTGTACCATCGCCAGCAGTTGCCTGTCCTTCTTGAACTGGGGAGCCCAGAACTGGACCCAGTGCTCTGTGTAGGATCACCTACAGCTGTTATGACTGTATGTATTTCGCTCCGCGTATTTGTTGGCACCGGGCAGAGCCACCAGAGAGCAGCTCCCCACGTGTGGCAGCTCCTGTGTCTCTTCTGGCAGCAGGAGGTGGGTGTTCGGGGAGAACCTCAGACCTCTGATGCTTGGTTTTGGCACGTGTCAAAAACTACTGGTATATAAGGAAGCTGAAAGCCTTAGATGTGAGTGTGGGCCTTCCCCTTGCAACCAGCCCCAAGAGCGTGCTGCATCTAAGATGGCGAGCACAAAGGCAGGCATTTCTCTTCGTGTAAATGTACGTGTTCTGCTTAGAGCTACACTGAAGAAGATCAGGCTCTTCAAATAAAAGAACTTCTTACGCCCCAAATGTCCCAGGCTGAGTGTCACAAGTAAAGGCAGAAAGGATATGGATATTTAGGTCAATATGCTTAAGCCTTTTCCATTTATATAGGAATCATAGGATCATTTAGGTTGGAAAAGACCTTTAAGATAATCAAGTCCAACTGTTAACTGAGCACTGCCAAGTCCACCACTAAACCAGGTCCCTCAGCACCACCTCTACATGTCTTTTAAATACCCCCAGGGATGGTGACTCCACCACTTCCCTGGGCAGCTGTTCCAATGTTTGACAACCCTTTACAAAGCACGTTCCTTTGCTGACTGAGCAATCTGGCAGCCTGAAGCAGAGAACAAATCGGCATGGCCAGGCAGATGAGCATCCAAGGAAATATCCTGGCCAGTATCTCTGGGTACTTTTGGTAATATTCCTGTGATCAAAATCTCTCCTGGGTTTGGGCCATGTTCACCTGTCAGTAAATACAAGCATCCACCTGAGCTCAGCCGAATTTCCAGTCTCTCACTGCTGACAGAAGGCTGGTGGACAGGACAAGAGCCATCAGGTCTCCTCTCTGCCACCCTGCTACACCCAGGCAAAAATACTCCCATTCAGAGACCTCAACAACTTCTAAACCCAGGAAAACCCGTTCGAACTTTCTGATTACACATAACACTAGAGCTAATTTTTAAATGGAAGATGCAACTCTCCGGGGGTAAAACCAGACCTGAACCCGTCCAACCCAAGGCTGACCTGAGAGAAGTGCTGCAAGACACGAGGGTGGTGTGTGAGCCAGGGCCTCCTGGGACAGATGCCGTTGGGGAATTGCAGAACGCTCTGCGGTACCGGAAAAGTCGCTTTAATCAGGAAAGAGAAAAAAAATCCCACCTTTCCTCCGCGTGTCAGGCAAGATCTCTTTTATCATCTGGGCTGCAGATGAGAGCTCTGATCCTGTTCCGTCCTGCGCAGAGATAAAGCTCCAGCTCAGCTCTTCTCTTGCTATGGCTGGGAAATGCTAAAAACTGCCTCTGATCTACTGTGATCAGCTCCACGCTCTTTCTTTGAGACATAAACCCTGTTTTCATAAAAAAAAAATAACACGGCTGTAGTTCCAGCAACATTATTTAAAAAGTCAAAAGTGGACATTACCTGGACTGATAGAAATCAGTGGGCTAGTAAGTATATTCACCGCTTGAGTTTTGATGATAGGTCTGGCTTCCCATGCAAGACTTCTCTTACAGCACACTCCTTTAATACAAAATTACCTCAGATCCTAACAGGAGGGAACTAAAGAAATAAAGCAGCAGAAAAAGCATCCAGCAAAAGCAGCGTACATACTGTTCCAAGTTGGTAAATATACATAAATAAAACAACTCCCCTCTCTGTAAACTGCAGCAAATATTGCAATACTAGAAAAAAAAAAAGCCAGTGATTTCTCCCTGTCTTCATTTATAGCCAAGCTTTTAGAAAAATCTTACATACTGCAAACTGCCCTAGGAAGGAACAACCAGCAAAGGGCTAATTAACATTCTTTCTAGTTCATGTTGATTGTAAAAAGTTTAGAGAAGGGGAATAGCTTTCTGTGAGGTTTTACACTGAAGAAGGGGAGACAAAGAAGAGGAGCTGTATGACCTGCATTGTCTGTGGAATGTCTCCTTCCACAAGAACAAGCAGGCTTTTACAAAGTCAGATCAGAAAAAGCCATCGTTAACCCCATGTCAGTTCTGAGGTGCTATGTAAGTCAGTAAATCACAGAGAGAGAGAGAGAGCACAGATTTCATTTGCACCAAATCTCCATTTGAGATTCAGGGGAAGGGCATGGAAAAATACACACTTGTTTAGTAATGCCCTTGTGCAGGTTTTTGTTTGAAGTGTAGGGGGGACAACCTGGCTGGAGACCTTCCTTAGCTAGTGACCCAAGCTGCAACACTCTTCCTTAGCGTGATGTTAAAAGCCCTACTGCCTGGCTGCAAAGCAGCGTTGGTGTGTCCGTGTCATCTCATCTCAGTCACTGGAGATGGCTACAAAACACCCACGCCTAAAAACACTTTTTTCTACACTGTGGTTTCCTCTGTCACGTTACACTGTCCCCATCTCCCCAGCATCTGAGATCCTTCGCATGAAATCAGCAGCATCAGAAAAGTATTCGGTGACCTCTCAGGACTTTGCCAATTTTTATTTTTCCAGGATCAGCTGAGGGCTGGACACTGTGGAAATTCAGTTACATGAATGATTTAGGGGTAGAAAGTGTACCAGTAATTATTTTTAAAATTTTCTATTATTTAAAATAGAAACTTGATACAGACTGGATCAGTGACCAGTCTGTTATCACTGAGTCAGAGGATGCAAGGAATGCCCCTTCCGTGTCATGGACCCATTTCTTGGAGTAGTTCATCCTGGGTCTATCCCACTGGATTTAGCGAATCTCCCACAACTTTGGCTCATGGCTTGGTGCAATAAGGACAGTGGCACCATATCCATTTTAACGTGTGTGACAAGGACAGCGCAATTTGATTCATTGCCCATCAGCACCTTCCCTTCTTGCTCCTCAAGTATCCCTGCCCAGATTTAAAACTCCCACACTGTTTAGCCACTGAACTCTTCAAGGGCACACAACCTGTGACAACGCTTTGTGCCACCTTCAGCACACAGATGCATCTGTACTGAGCCGTAAGTAACAACTGTTAAATAAATTTGATTATCATAGAATGGTTAGAGTTGGAAGGAACCTTAAAGACCGTGGAGTTCCAACCCCCCTGCCATGGGCAGGGACACCTCCCGCTACACCAGGTTGCTCAAAGCCCCGTCCAGATAAATTATTTTAAAAAGGCTTGGTAAGAGGTTACAGCCTGTGTATCAGTATCTGTCCCATCCATGCACAGGCCAACCCTGTGAGTCGCAATTATCCTCAAGACAAATGGCAACTGTGCCCCAGAGCAGGTCGACCTGATGAGAAATGTCAGCAGCTGTCAGGACAAACACATGACTCCACAGCTGGCACCTCTGGCCTCTTTCAAACACACACTGACCAGGGGACCAGAGCCACTGACCTGGCTCTGCCAGGCTTCCTGCATCATCTCCCTCGCTCATCTTCTCGCCACTTTTTTTGTACCCTCTGGACCACACTGAATTTCAACTTACTTACGCTTTTTGTGCCATTGCTATTCACTACTTTTCCTTTTTTAGCCTGTGGAAGTCCATTCCTTATTTTGATTTTTGCCTGAATCACCGAGTGACATCTACAACTCACTTCCTCCGGCCAGAGCAAATACCCGCCGGTGCTAACAGCAATAAACACTGTGGGCTGCTGCTCGGCCCTGCACTGACTGCAGCTTTTGTTTAAAGGCACCGTAGGGCTGCTGGGCTTACAACATCTTTCTTCAGCCTTGTAAATTTGAAAAGTTTTTATTTACACCAAACATGTCACCTTCCTCCCGAAGCAACACTTTGGTTAAAACGCTTCCACGGGGTGCGTTAAAATTTTTGTACAGGAAAAAAAAGCAGGACTGTGCTGTGCTAGAGACTTTACTTTAAAGGATCTCTTTCACAGTCCTTTTAGGGGCTTCTGAACAGGAGTTTTATGAATTTATAACAACATATATGTCAAGCAGACACTGGAATTCAAATTATTTTAACTCCAACTAAAGGCCTGTGTTTGAATGTCTGAATGCATTCCTTTGTGGCTGAGAATTTTGGAGTCTTAAAACTGCAAAGACCGTATCTTCATTATAAATTTTCCGTTCCATAGTCATTCTTGTGTCCAAGGAAGAGAAAATCTGCCTGCCTAAGTGTGCTCCAGGAGGAAGCAAAAATCAGAAGAGTTTTGTTGGGAGAAGCAGGGATGTGTCGAGCTGAATCTGCTCGCTGAGCCTGGCATCTCTGCTATGCAGCCAGGTTTTTGGTACCAAAAATGCATAAAACCAAAATGAATATGGTTATTGCTTAGCTGGTACTCACACTGCGATGGGATCCATCTTGATCCTAGCTGCTCAGCATCTGTTGGACTTATTTACTGTTAAAAGCGAGATTTTTGTTGGTTTCCTTTTGGTCTCATACAGAGTCTGGGTGACTGCTGGGCTGGAGGGTTAATAGTCCTCTCTATTTGCCTGGTTCTTATTGCTGACTTCTTTACTGTCAGAACGGCTCATAAATGGCTGGATTATTGGACTACTTAGTTTAATGGCTGTTAAAGAAAAGACATTTTTACACAATGAACCCTGTAATTGTCTCTTTGGAAACCCTTTTTCAAGCATTTGCTAAATACAATAAACATTTCCATGTGGATATAACAAGCAATGCAGCCTAGAAATAAAATGGTTGAAATGAGGCGTGAGAATGGCTGTGTTTTATGAAAGTCTGATTGATTTTTAGAAACATGATGGCTATTTCCACTTAATGAACCCGTCAGAAAAAGAGAAAAAAAAAAAAAGGAAGAACGTTGATTCAAGTTTTATGATCTAGGCACTCCAAGAACTAGGAGTAGAGGCAAAAAGCATGCTGTCTGCCTCCCCCACAGCTGCCCTCTGGCAGCTGACTCTTTCTTGAATCCCCCCTGAAAGTCTCTGAGATGGCTCCTGTGTAGGAGCTACCTTCCAGTCTCTTCTGTGCAGAAACAACTGCCAGCACTTTGCTGAATCTGAACCTCTCATGTATGAGCCAACAAAAATATGCCAGCGAGGAAGGAGGATCCTGGCTAAAGCAGGGCTTGGATCATAATCTGACCTTTTTCTTGGCTTGGCTCTGAAATGTATGTGAAATCTATCAATCCACCCCATTCTGGCTACCTGCTGTGCCCAAGGCCAGCGCTAAACAAATCCTTTTTTAATTTAACAGTCTGCAGTAACGTTTTCTTACAACTTAAAATGTTAGTTAATGGTAGGGTACCCAAACATGAGCTCTAGGGAGCAAAGACTGACTGCAGCTCACCTAACATTTGGAGTCGCACGTACTCAGGGCACTTGTTTAGTCCTGGAATCATATTTATGCTTCTGCATTTAGTCAAGCCAACTTTCCAACAGGATATATTCCCGAGGCTGAAACGAAAAACCCCTGCACTTTATATCATTTACATTCTGTTACAAGCATTTTGTTCTTCTGTGCTTCCTTCTCATTCTCCTCCCAGAGAACAGGACAAACAGCACCTTGCTGTGACCCGGCAAGAAACTTTAATTCCGTGCATTTCTCCACGCCGAAATGAAGATTTAGCAGCAGCCTGATTTTAATGACATTTCTTCCCCACTGTTACATGAGATTTAAACCACCATTATTGGTATTTTTGAATCAGTTTTGCCTCCAAAGATTCCAGTTCCCTTTTACAGCCCAGCAAAGTGCTATTCTTGCACTAAGAAGTTGATAAGGGCAGTTCTGGGAGACAGAAAGGCCTTTTTAATGGTTCGTCCCTGGAGATGCTTGACTCCAAGTTCACTTTGAAGAACTAGCTCGTGGACTTCTTCAAAATTGCGCGCTGCCTGCTGAGGCACTAAAACTTTGCCGCAAGCTTTGTTATTGATCTGAAAAAGAGACATGAAAACACAAAAAAACAGAGGTTACTAGACCGATTTATACAATTTCCGTTCCTTAATCCAATCCATCTTGTTACATAAGAAAGGGGGGAAAGCGGATCAAACTCTCTTTTCTCCAAAACCAAACTTTCCAAGTAGAGGATAAAATTCTCCATACTTCCTGTCCCTCTACCATAAAATAAGAGCATGAAATTCTGACTGATGATGCTCAAGGAAAATTGAAGTAGCCATAGAAGTCTTAGTTTCGAAGACAGCGAGCAGCATGTGACTATGCAACGCGGCAATCTTTTAACTTTAAAAACATGATAGTTACATAAGCTGAATAATGAAAGTAAACATAATGGTTTGTCAGGTGGGAATCTTGGTTTGTACATGCTTCTAGGCTGCAATTTGGGTTCTCTACATTAGGTGATCCCTTACAGAGATTCAAATGCAAGATTTTTTAAAATAAAAATATTTGTGGCTGAAAAGATATTTGAAAGCTTCGTCATTGCTCATTTTCAGAAAAATAGGCTTTAACACTGCATTCTTACTTAAACAGATGACTCATTAAACCAACACCGACCACAAAGATGACAACCACTCATGAGGTGACGCTTTCCTGTGCGTGGCTGTTTTTCAGAGCAGCTCACATTCTGGTTTTGCATCAGCAGGGTAGAATCATGGAAGTAAAATTGAGTAAGGCCTTCAGTGGGAATCATCTTAATTTATAAAATGGTCTTTTAAGTCTTTTGTCATCCAGTGAGAGTAGGTAATGGACAGAGACTATGGAGCTCTACTGAGCACCTTTCTGGAATTAGCATAAAATTCATTATTACAAAAGCTTTCAGATGAATATAAAATACTTTCAGTGGATTAACGAAAATAACATCAATCCTACATTTAGCAAGTGAAATAATTTGATTTTTTTTAAATCCAGTTCTATCAAATTACTTGCATAAAAATTTGCTGCATGTAGTACAGATCTTTGACCTGTGGACATCATTGGAATGAGTTTTCAATCATCTAAAAGTAGCATATGTTGCTTCATACAGCTTGGACATAGAAATGCACATAGCTTGGTTTTCCCCTGGATTTTATCCAAGATACAGGTGTGCAACACACGGCAAATGAGAGAAACCTATTTCATGTGCCTAGTTTGCCTTTTATTTAAAATAAAATAATCTGTGCAATTCTCTGAGGAAGTTGGGACAGACTTTTAAGGAACAAGATGAAATCTCAAATGCAGCTGGGATGAGTAATTTCTGGTTTTTCACTAGACTTGACATTAATTTTCAGTGATAATGTAGGTAGGCTTTTAACTATTCCTACATGCATCCAAAATGTGGTATTGTAACAGGCTGCCTGTGTTAAACTTTACTTATGGTACCTTGTGCAAAGTAAATTCCTTGGAAAACACAGAAGAGTTAGTTATTAAAGCTTTTTGTGAAAAATAAATACAAGTAGTTCTTTTTGGCAGAGCGCTTCAGGGAAGAAATATATTGCACAAGAAAAAGAAAACAGTAAAATCCAAATGGAGAATATAAAGCGAGCCTGTGAGCTCGCTGCTAGGACACACAGCCTGCAGTTGAAAACCATGCCTGGTTAGTTAAAATGTCATTCACTGTCCTCCGTGATGCAAATTAATACGTCCCAGTGGATGGATGTTGGCAAGGGGAGATGTGCAGCAGCTCGCCTATTTGGTGCTGTGCTCAACAGAAAAGCCAACCGGTCTAAATCAACATGGTAAATAAATGGTTGTGTTTTCCTAGAAAGGTCGAGGAGCCCAGGCAACCTGACACTGTGTACCTTCCCACAGCATCTCTCCTGAGCTTCCCACACCGTGCTGTGAGCTGAGTCCACAAATCTCATCAAACAGCAGATTGGTTATGGGTAACGAGCATCCTATTCACCTATCCTTTTAGTCGAGGGGTTAGATTCTCAGCAGGACAAATGTCTTCTGCTACACCTCTGTCTCCTTCTCTGTATCTCACTAGACCAGCAAAACCCTCGGCAGCTCCAGGTAAAAGTGCCAGCACAAGAAACGTGGGTGTTGGCAGCCTTGTTTCTCTGAAAAACCTCCATGGCCAGCTGCAAGAGGAGAAACAAATAAGGCTTGGGTCCTTGAAGGAACCTGCTTCTTTTTAATTTCTTTCCTTTATTTATTTTTTTTTTTTAATTTGCCGTTTTAGACTGTTTTGGACCTAGAGAGAGCTAGAGGGAACTAAAGAAGTTATGAAGGACAAAATAAAATCACAAAAGGCTGGAAAATAAACACCTGGAGGCTGTGGAGAGGAATTATTAGTTCAACTCAAATGTTTTTTTTTTACCATCTTTCTTCTGAGAAGAAAAAGGAAAATAAACATCTGTGCACTTTTAGGTCTTCCTCATACTCCAAAGCAAGAAAAATGACACAAACTTAGCTTATTTTTTTTAAAAAAAACATCACTTGTAAGACCACAGCTGCTACCAGTTCTGCACCTCCTTGAAAATGTGAGGAGTGCTGGTCGGAGGTGTGGTCGTAGGGTGAAACGCACACTACACTGGGGTCAGATTTTTCACAGCATTAACAATATGTGGTACAACTGAAAATATTCGACTTAGCAGTAACCTTTAGAATAACAGATACCGTGCATACACAGTGAATTTAAATGTCTCTCTCGTAGACAATCTGTATTGTGAGTTGGTTGCTGCTTTGGGTTAAATATGGCAAGACGTAACTCCAGCACAGACAGGAAATAATGAAGTATTTTGTGTCAAGGGAAATAAAACCATAATGTCTCAGCAGGCAAACCCCTGGCAGCCTGAGGCGGTTTGGTGTCTTGAGAAGAATAGGGTTGTGGCCCAAAGACTCCGTGTGACTGTGCAGCCTTGTGAAGAGACACTGCCTCTTTGCAACCAACCAATTCCTCCCTATGTCAAATGTTTCTTGGTTTAATGAGGGCAATTTATTTTTACAGCCAAACAAAAACCTACAGTGTCCACAAGATTTTAAAATATTCACATTTCTGGTGATTTTTCCCCGCTTCCCCGTATTTCTCTTTTGCCTTATTGTTACAGTAGAAAGCCAGGCACCCCACGCCCCCAGGCACTATTTTAAAGAATTATTCCCAATTCAAAACTGGAACTTGTCCCTTTGGTCTTTAATTCACTTACTTTCTCAGAACTAAGGAAGGTGTTTACATACATAATATTATTCCATGAATACATGGCTGAGCACACAGGCCTTGCTCTTTCTCTTATTAGAGGGCTTCTACACAAGGCTATGGCTTTGATGAAATGAATCAGAAAAAGAAGCAAAAATAATTTTCATAATGGTTGTTTAAAGGCAAATTAATGTTTATTCTTCTGTTTTCCTATTTGAGAAAGAAGTTTTAATGTCAGCAGAAAAATATCAGTGAAACGTTTGCGTATTTTTATATTCAGTTGTACAATCTTAAAAACATGGAGTTCAGAGTTTTCCTTGTATTGCTGAACTTTTTATTTTAAAGATACGTTTAATATAATGTTTGCTTTAACCACAATTGCAAAGAAGTTTCTATATTTACACAATTGCTCATTCATGACGTCCTTATAAACTGAATACTGGAATTTAAGATGTTTGCTAGCTGTGCTTGAAGGTAAAAGTTTATTTTAAGCTTGAGCAAAGTGATTATACCCAATGAAGATTTTTGTGGTTATATGACCTTTTCACTGGTATAAATACATGCTTAGAACTTAAAGAAAGAAGGAAAGAAAGAAAAAGAAGCAGTAAACCCACAGTGAATATGAGGCTAAGTCTGTTATTAACCCCAGCTGGCACTCGAGTCCTTCTCCTGGGTTTGGGAAAAGATGCCAATTGAAAATTTCCTTGACAAAGACATTCTCTGTATCTTCTGCTAGGGGTGTGTGTTGAACACTAGGAAAATATTTTAGCAGCTTTTCTTATTCTGTTAAAGTGGACTGAGAGATCTGGGAAGATACAAAATTATTTGCAAAGATACTTTGATTAAGGAAATCTACAGCAGCACGAGTTCCCTTAAATGCAACCAATCTCTTTCCTTCTCAAAAAAACCCAGCTGAACAAAAATAACCCAAGTGCCTTACTCCTTCTACCCAAAGGAGTCAACAGAATAAAACACAGATAAAATGCATTGCTGTTTCTCTTATGCACACACTGAGAACATGCAGTTCTACATGACCAAATGACATTTCTTCCTAGACGCTCCGTCTTGTTCAATGTCCAGAAATACAAAAAGTGTTTAAGTTGAAAGATTTAACTTATTTTGAAACATTTAAGTTTAGAATGTCTGCATGACATATTGAAGTTTATTCTTTGGTGAACAAATAAAAAGGCAGGACTCCTGCGGATGTAATAGCACGCAGCTATGTAATTACAGACTATCATAATGCCTGAGCATGAAGAACCTGAATACAAGCTGACCAGGAGTCAAGTTCATGGAAGAGCTGAGACCCTACTCATGGATCCCACCCCCTTGGCTTCAGGCAGAACCTCTATAGCCTGCAGTGGTTCCATCTAACAATAAAGCTTTAGGATGCCTGGGAGCATGCTGAATAGACTAGTTAATTAGAGATGTAGGAAAAAGAGACAGTAAACCACACAGTGCATACGCACACACATGTTGGAAAATTACAAGTTAACTAAATGTAGTTATATATCCACTCTTCTACTGACCTGCCAGCTCCTTCCCTAGCCCACAAAGGTAGTAGAGATCAAAGAGAAACCAGAACGCACATATAACATTAGCAAAGACAACTTTTTTCTTCACCCTCCTTCCAAATACGCTCTGCTGAAATGTGCCTCAAGTTCAGCTCCAGGCAGTCAGGAAACACCGTTTGGCAAAAATCAAAGCAACTTAACCCAGCGTATGATAGGTTGTATTAGGCAACCATAGCACTACAGGTACCACAAGAAATGTCACCCAATTATACATTTTTGTACAGGGCCAAGATCGTAAATGCACTGTCAGGCAAAAAATCTGGAGGGACCTGTAATTTGATTGTAGTTTTGTCTGTACCATCCTTATCCACAGCTGTTCATTGGTCAAATCTCCACAGGTACTAATATGCAATCACTCAAAAATATTTGTACTTCTATCATCTCCCCTCAGACTTGCTACATTTTATCACTTAGGAAACCGTTTTAATTCCTCAGCACAATGGTAATTGCAGCTTATGTTCAACCTCTCCTTTCACTGAGCCACCAAAGAAGGGAACTGACCTCCACAAGAGCAGAAATTTCGTCATCCCCTGAGCTCGTAATGCAGTAATTGACCACCACTGAAAAGAAATGAAAACGCTCTTACCAGAACAGACATCTCCACGACATCCGATGGCTGAAGGTACTCGGGGTCTACTTTGGGCCAGGACTGATGCAGCACATCAACATCCCAGCCATGATGAGCACAGAGTTTATTCTGCATATGTGCCAAACCTGGAAAGTTAAACCAATCCAACATTCAGCTGTGCTGTAACCAGAACACTCGATTTTTGGAATTTGCTCTATAATAAGATCAGAATAAAGCTGCCTTTAAAATCAAGTCCCTTAGGAGGAAATAACATTATTTAAATTAGCATACAGCACATTATAAAGAGAAATATATAGATATCTATCTTTGACGCGCTCGTTTTATACCGTGTGTAGGGATGCTAACATGAATGTATGCACATTTCAGATTTGGATTAGCACTCCAAAACTTTGCCAAAAGCACAGAAGACCACTGTTTATTATTTTAAATTGTAATACTGCAACGCACCTGGCCTCTAGTTCTAGAAGTCAATCATAACACTGTGGGGAGTTTTCAATACCACCACCAGTTTGATTAAAATTTTACTAACAACCAAAATGATACACAAGTAAGTATGGCTTATTATTTTACCATCTGTAATATGCTGAGTAGTTTCTAAATTTGCAAGTGAAGCTACTTGCAAGATTTTATCATATTTTGTGTAGTATCTGTTTTCTCAGAAATTAAAGATGCTACGTAAGAATACCTTGCACAGCTTGCTCTCCTTATGATATGTACATTCTGAAACAGTTTATCCTTTGATTTTATTTTAAAAAAAGCCTCCTAAAATGTCTATAAATGGTCTCCTTTTATGAGACAGGCTTGCTCTCCGCAAGACAATTCATTCTTGATTTGTTTAAGTAATAGGAGAATAGGATGCAATTCATTCTGAAGCTGCATTCTCTAACTAAATAAAAGCTTCTGAGTGGGATTTATGTTGCTGTTTACCCCAGCTGTAGGACAAAATAAAAAGATCTCACTTAACAAGAGGCTGTCAAATATGATCAATATTGATGATAATTGCTCTTGTGATTCTCACAAAGCCAGGGGATTTTAAAATTAAAAACATTCTCTGTGTATGAATAAGAACACAGACTACATTTTTTTTATAAGCACATGCTTCACTCAGAACTGCAAAATATATTTGAAATCTCATCTGGTTTAGGGAAACTCCAGCAAGAGCATAAAGAAAACCCATGAAAACAAGATTCACTGTTGAAACTGAAGTACTTGAAGCTGTTCAAAACACTGCACAATGGCAGACACAGGAGCAACACCAACCCGTGCATAATATACACATGAATTTAACCAGTTGGATTGTTTAGACTAATACAGTGAGTAACAGCAAACAGAGACACAAAGAGAATGCAGCTTCCTCCAGAAAAATCCGCCTGATTTTTGTCAGCGCTTTTTCAGACAAAGCACTTTGGCAAAATGACACACAGACTTGCTATTTGCTGAATGGTTCAGAACGGGGCAGCGAGGTGGGCCAGTGGGAGCTATTCCTAACGGCAAGCAAACACCTGCACATTTCCAAAGAATAACAACTAAGCCACAATCTCATTAGCTAAATAATTCATTAAACACTTCAATGGATCTGTTTTCATGCATTTCGCATTATGTTTTTTTTCCTGTTGCAACAGTAGCTCAGAAACTGAAAGAGCAAAAGCTAGGCACTCGAGTGGAGAAAAAAAATCTTTGCATTGGTGATTCATTATCACGATGACTTTAAAGACAACAGCTGCTAGATTCTTCCCTTTTTGGCATTTGAACATCCAGATGAGCTCATTTCTTTCCAACTGATCACATGCCTTGTGGGAGAAGCATGCATACTGGCCACTCCTAATTTTCCTGTTGAAGTGGATTCTTCAAACTATTTAAAAAGCACTTTCTGATATAAGTCAAGAGCTTCTATCTACGAAAGCAAAACCTGGGTAATTTTTAATCCCCATGGAGGCTGCCAGTCCTAAAAAGGCTATTGCTAAAAACCAAAATTAAAATATATTCTGAAGCAGAAAAACGATGACTAGCAAAATATCTATCTTTTGGTTCGTTTTCTTGCTATAAAATGAGCTATGAGCTCATCCGCATTGAAAAGAAAACTGCAAAAGTCAACAGAACTAGTTTCAGAAAGCGGAGTTTGTCAGGAAACCAAAATGAAGGTTTTAGTTATGTCGACTGTTTGGCTTCCTGCCTCCATTCACATTTTTGAGCTGCAGAACACAGAAAACACAATAATTTGGTTTGCATTTTCAAAATGCAGCACAGACAAACCCAGAAACTTCATCGCTATGACACAGAATGGTGATGGTCACTTGTCAGGAGCTGGGCAGACCCCTCCTGCAGCCTTCCAGCTCGATTCTGAGCCTTCACACAAAAGCGCTGTTTGACAAGTTAAGAACCAACCACTTCACAGACTTATATTGTGAAAACATTAAAAACCTGTTTTACTGTCTTATTGTACTGGAAAGCGCACAGTGAAGTGCATATTATGAAGCACCATGCATTTTGCTTTACATTTTTCACATACTGTGCTTTTATGGCTATAGATTCTCTTGCAGACATAGGACAGAAAGCCACCTGAGTATAATTTTTACTTACTGTAAGCTGTTTACTTATATGTACATATCTGTACAAGGACAGATCAAGGACAACACTTGTGCTCCATCTGAAGCCCTGATCCTGCAATTGGATCAGCTTCAATGGACTTTTACTGAATATCAAACTAATACTAAAACCAGGTGTCCCTAATGAGTAACTCACAGCCTTGGAGCCCAAGTAAAACCCCAAGTTAAACCTGTATCATATGACTGTAAATTGAGTGATTTGAGAGAAGGAGGGGACAGGACAAGTCTAACAATGTTTCATGGCAGTGTTTTATTAGCATTTAATGAGTATTTCATAGGCATAAAACTTCCCCATAGGTGCTATTCTGGGGAGAAGAGCAGATTCTCATTTTAAAGAGATTTAAGAAGGAAGGTGTAGAAGCAGTCGTGTATCAGTAAGGTAATTCCTGTCTTACAGAAAAAAAAGCACTAGAAAAAATTATCTGTAAAATTCCAGCAATTGCACAACTAGTTTGACACAAAATTATGTAGGCAAGAAGAAAAAAATGGCATCATGGAGTAAACTGAGTAAGAGCTGGCATGGGACAAGGGCTGGTACAGAGAGGTTAACAAAGCAGGAAAGGCAAGGAGGACGGAAGCCTTAATGGGCGATAAAAGGAAGTGAATGAAGGCATCTGAAGCAGCGCCAGTAGCAGAGTTTAAGACCAGGCATTTTCTAACAGCAGCTATAAGAAGATCAGAGGGGACAGTATAAGGTGACTATGGAGGTGTGTTATCCAAATGTTGGTAAGTTTTGGATTTAGCAAGATCAAAACAGTAGGAATCTGTCTCAAGTGAAAATCCACCACACTAGCAGACAAGCAGATAAAGTTTTTAAAGAGCTCGGAGCAGGAGTGTGTAAGGGTAAGTGGAGATGCATTCTGCATCAGTATCTTACTCGCCTCTGCAGCCTCTTCAAGGACAAGACTGTCACCATGTCAGTTTGTTCTTGCTATGCTTTTTTACTATTTAATCAGTATCTTACTCGCCTCTGCAGCCTCTTCCAAGGACAAGACTGTCACCAGGTTACTTTGTTCTCCATATGCTTTTTTACTATTTAGTGAATCTTTCTATTTGACAGATTCAGGCAAGTTGCATATCCAAAATACCATTCTGCAGCCCAGGAGGAATGTGCCTGCCAGTTGTATCTGAAATGGTCTGCAATCTCAAAGAAACGACAGCGACACAGTAACAGCTGTTTCCAGACAGCTCTAAGAAAAACTGTATCATACTACTGGTACAGTAGCACAGAACTGCATAAAGCCAGGAAAATTTACATTTACTCAATACAGTACTAGGGGATTCATTTTATATGTTCCCTAGTGACAGATGTAGGGCACCAGGGAGGGCTTTGAAAGGCCACAGTTACTAAAAGCCAACTCCAGAATGTGTTTCCAATTCAGTAAACCCCATGTGAATCCTTTGAAGCTTCTGAAAATGATCTGCCCTCCTCCGTTTGTAAGGACTCACTATCCTTCACTTCGGGTTATTACTCTTGGAGGAAAAAAATATTTTTTTTTTTAATTCCAAATCATGTTTCTTCTTGGATTTGTGAAGGCAGAGTTCTGCACTCCAGATTTTCAATTAAAATCTCCAACATCAAGTAGCTTCTACTCCGCTCTGTTCTTTACAGAAGCCTTCTCGAGCAAGGACTGGATTCAGAAAAAGAAATTCTTGCAAGAGAGCCATTGCAGTGACAGTTAAAACATCGCCAAGACAATTATACCATTAGAAATTCCAGTAATTATGTTTCATTTCAATACAGCTGAAGATGTGTTTATCATCAGTGTATATCTTTCATGTGCTTGCTCTAATAAAAATGTAACAACTCCCAAAAAGCAGTTTCATATCCTTGTCCGGACAGCAAAATGCAGTATTACTACAAACAAACTAAAAAAAACCCAACAAACCAACCCCGTCTCAAATGGTGTCTGTATATTCCTCAGATACAAGGTTTCAGGAAGGAAACAGATTTCCTCATCCTGTTAGTGTTCATGAGCTGCCAACATGTCAGCCGGATGAACTCTTCCCACACTGAGGGGCTACAGTGGCTTTTTTATGTTATTAAGTGATAAACCAGTGTATTCACTGCACAACTGAGACCATTAGGTTGACACACCAAAATACTGAAAACTGCTCCTCCTCTCAGCAGGAGAAACAACTCCTTCACACACGAAATATCAAAGCACTGGGTTACCATTGTTCAGCTGCTGAAAGGTGAGGCACTTATCAAACAGCATTCAAGCAGCTTTTCCTTTCACTCCAACTGGAAATATTTACTGCCAATGCTGAACTACGCTCTTCATCCAGCTCACAAAGGACCAAACTCTTCATTCCTACCTGATGCGTGACAACAAGATGGTCACATATAAACTAAACCCCATGGGAGAATAATTCTTTAGCTGCGGAAAAAAACCAACCTGCCGTACCTTGAATCTATTTAATTTTACTTTAATTATACTTAAAAGCTGCACGTTACACCAGAAGCATCTGTGTGATATCAAACTGCAGTTCAGAGCTGGCAATGTTTATCAACAAACTAAGAAAGAAAACGGTGGACTAAAAAGCTAAAATTTCAAGCAAACTCTGATGCAGCTTGCAAAGCAGGATAGCATTATTATTACAATTATTACAATCAGAATTTCTTACATCACCGATGCTAGTCAGTGCTTAAAATGTCAGGCAAAGCACCTTTAATTAACACTCTAAAATGAACTTTGTAATCTTCCTAATATATTCATTATTTGGTAATCATAAAGACGGACGGATTTGCAGTTAAACCCAGCTGTAAAGAACTTTTGATAAGCAGATACCTACACACGTATTTATACATTTAGCAAGGTTTTAATTTTTACAACCTATTGTATTAGAAAACGCTGATTTGTCTTTTTTTTTTTCTTCACATTTCATTGCAATCTGCATCAAACAGCTTTTCGATTTAAATGGAAATAAATTAAAAAGCAAAAGAGCATTTTTTGCTATTTAGATATTCAGTATTTAAGTATTTAAGAAAATTTGTTAGATACTTAAAATTTATCATACCATGTTTTGCAAGCTAAACGTTATTTTTTTGAGCAAAGGAGAGCATTTTATGTAATTACGAAACAAAACTAACTATCAGATATTTTTGGACATCAGAGATTTCAGGACTTTATAGACGCTAGCTTCTTTTGCTTAGCTTTTCATTCCAAAACTACACAAGTAAAAAAGCTTAGTTGATTTTTTTTTTCAATTTACAGCACACCTGCCATTTAAACAAACAAAAAAAATACTATTTGCACCTGCAGAAAAGATTCCAGTTGTCAAAATTTTATTACCTCCACAAAGCCTCATTCCAGGTGCCTAGCCAGAAAATTCTATAGTTCTGAGGGTTAGTTTTCTTCAAATCTTTGGCAGAATTAATGTAATATAATACATTAAGCCAGGGTCTTATTGTAGGTTGTCGTTATTCCACATCTATTGTAAATTCTATTTTAATTTCTTCTTAAATGTTTCTTGACCATAATCAGTGATAAGAAAAGCATAAAAGGAGAGATCACAATGCAACAGTAAGAGTATTATTCATCCTGTGAAGTACAATGCAAACAGTCAAAATTAATGAGAATGTTCTTCTCTCTCTTTTATGGTTGTAGTAAAATTGATATTGGGCACATCTCATTATGTAGTAAACACTTTCTAATGAGAAACACTAATAAGAAGGCAAAATCCTTTTTCTTCAAAAAAAGCTTAAGTACACAAGGAAGCATAACGTGGTTCAGAGTTAACACAAGTCACTGTTCCTATTCAACTGCAAAATTATCTGTTTGGTATTAACTACGTGACTTCCAAATTCCCAGTTTCATTTTCCCCTGTGGAAAGAAAAATGCTCCTTGTTTTAATCACGCAAGCAAACAAAATGTAAAGGCTGTGTATAAGTTATTTTTGGAATGAAATGTCAGTATTTAATTATAAATACGTTGCTTATGTGTTGTTTATTATTGGCATTACAATAGCAGGGAGTGGCTTACATCAAAGCGCGGGGGTCCACTGCTATAGGTGCTATTTATAGAGCTAATAATATACAAAGTCCTTTTCCTGACTAGTTTATGAGACAGGAAGCAGCACTATCCCTACATTTTGATGCAAAGCCAAGGAACAAAAAGAGACTTACTTTGAGTGTGTTTGGAGAACTAATGCACAAAGAAAACTAAATATTTAGAAAGCTTAATTTTTATATTGAAATGATTTGAAATACGAAAGCATCATCACCTATACATAATAAAGTCTAAGAAACCAGTTACATCAGAAGAACAGGAAGACTTGGTGGAACCAGAGTGCAATTCAGAACACGAACTCGGGGAATCTTTCTCTAATCTGTAGTTGGACATTTTTTATCAGAAATCCTAATCCCAGGTACGAATTGCTAGATGTTGGCTCAATATAGTCTTCTTACCACAACACAGCAGTAAAATGTACTTACATTCTCCTGATAAAATTGTTTAATAACTTTGATGTCATATAATGATGACCATGCTAAAAGAGATTATGATTTTCATGGTTAGTCATAAAATTCTTCAGGCATTAATCACCACACAATGTTTTTGTATGCTACTTGCACTGAATGACAATGCACAGTCTTGGGATCACACAAGGAAAATTTTGTATTTAAATGCAGACAGAAGCTGAGGACAATACAGTCCAACTTTTATATGCTTCCTTCTCATTCTTAAATCAGAGAGAGATCCAGAAACTGTTTATCATTCTTATTCTCCAGTGACTTTAGTAGTGAGAAAAGACTTCCTTCTCTGACATTCAAAACATTACAGGATTAAGCTTTATGTTTGACAAGTTACGTTAACTAAGACATCCTAGTGTTCTCTGTCATTTTATCAAACATATTTGATAATTCTGTATTCCCTAACATGTAGTTGAATTTCAGGTTCACAAGGCACTGTGTGTGTAATTGGCTTTGACCCATTCTGCCTCCATCTCAACCAGTGGGGAAAACAAAGTCATGGCAATTACTTCCATTTAAGTATAATTTTAATTGATGGTACTTCATATTGTAAGTGAATATTGACCAGAAGTAGCTTTCTCCAGATGGATCATGTCTGATGCCACTCTTTATTCTAAACAACTAAGCTTTTATTAAGACATCTTAAGAACATTGGAAATGAAAACACAGAAAAACCCCGCTCTCCCTAATGGATCTTGCCTTTTCCAGAGTCCCTGGCCCTGTGTTATTGCTCCAAACAAGAGCAGCCTTTCTTTGGCAGTTACCATTATTACAGGGCCATGCACAGCTCTCAAATACAAGCTATTAAGTAGCTCTGCTCTGTAAACACTTGAATGCAGAAAAGTTTTAGGATAACTGTTGAAAATGAAATTGTTAAAACAGCATCCAAAAGCTAACACTAGGTCCCCAACCACATAGCAATTTGTGGCCAGTCTTAATGCAGAATATATTCCTACCTTCCCACATACGTCTTGGGACTTCCCCCAATAAACCTTAAAAACAAGTGGTGAACTCTGGCATGCACATCCCTTATTTCACAGGCTCCAACTGTAGCTGCACCACACAACTCAGCCCACTTTGGATTCAGAGCTCAAGGCTTACAGCTGTGACAGATCTTAAAAAAGATTTCCTGTCTACCATTCCCATTCTCCACACAAGGTTAATTTGCAGTGTAACATCCCTCAGTCTCTGGAGAATTTTATATGATTAGGGTTTTTATTGAACACTCCTTTAGTATTGCTAATATACAGCTTTCTGACATGGTCCTCTCTACCTGAATTCCTGAAGGAAAATATTTGTAGTCCATAGACTCTGTAACAGTTGTTTGAAGAAGGGCTGTTTCTAGTCTCAGGTTCAGCTTTTAATACTTGACACACAGGAGCAGCTAGCAGCTGACACATTAATTCCTCATGCAAGTCCTGTCTTGAATTTTTTTTTTACTTCTCCCCTTCTGTGCCTCGTCTCAAGAAACCCACCTTTGTATGCAAAGAGAAATAAACTAAAAGCAGACAGCTCTGGGAACACCACAAGTTCCAAGTTTGTTTAGGAGCTACGACAGAAGGTGACAAGATGCAGAATTGAGGGATAAGTGACACATGTATTATGTTAAATTTTTGCCTTTTTTTCTGCAACATCAATAAAAAATATCCTTCTAGAAATACCTTTCCACATCTCTGATGCAATGTGTGGAGCCATGGGTGCAACCATGATGCAGAGTGTAGCCAAAGCATCTTCAAATTCTGTGCTGTGGAGAATAAGAGGCCGAGAGGCTTGCTAAGCATGAAGACAGAAGAAAAAGAAAAATCAATGGTTAGTATAAATATTCTGGGGTGGCGTGGTAGTTTAATTAAGAAAAAAAATGCAGTAATAAACCCTAAAATCAATGTCTATGCTCAGGACAGCATAATTTCAAAACAAGTTAGGAACTTGGGAATTAAGTTCTGGAGAACCAAATTTGCAGCTGTTGGTCAGAGTGCTCTCCAACACTTGGAAGCTAATCCCAAAAAGGCTGATGCCAGCCCTTGGGGATCTGCGCTGGTCTGGGAGTCTGAACACAGACCACGTGGACAACTGTGGCCATCAAAACCATTTTGTGTGCTGCCACTTCCAGAAGTGAAATCTTAGATAAAACCTAGAAGTGCAATCTTAAGTAAAATCAGTGCTATCTGAGAAGAGGTGAAATAATTGTATAGAGTCAAACTGTGCTGAATGCAGCATGGTTTTTGTCAGGACAAGGTTCAATTGTGCAGAATCCTAGAGTGGCTTAAGTAAAGCTGAATTTAGTAATGAAGTAAGGTTTTAGAGCTGAAGGAAGGTTTGGGGATGAAAAGCACAGCACAACCTTTTACAGATTGCTTTAGTAAAGCGTGCACCTTCTCTAGTACAAAAAATTTTAATTTCTTGCAAAAACTGCTAGACTGACAAAATTGAATGTTCATTCCTCTATTTATTGTATCTTAACAGAAAAGATACAGCATTAAAAATAGCCAAATAAACTTTTTCTTTCTTTGCCTGCTCTGACTCAGAGAGATTACATTCCATGGTAAATTTGATTAATTTCGTAATTTGCCTCTCTAATGAAAGAGCACAGAAAAATGTCAATACTTATGAGAATTTGGTGGGTGTAACGAACACCCATTCGCATCCCACCTGTCCAACCCCAGTGATTTGTTTCACACAGATCACATATGTTGCCAGATGACATCTTCTTATCACTGATGCTGATGACATCAGTGCAAACTAGACTTGAGGAAGTTTTAGTAACTACTACCTGTTTTATATATTTAATCTCCACCAACCTCCCCACTTCCTCCTTTCGAATGGGACCAAAAGAAGAAGTGTCCCCACACGCTACGGAAACTTGCTCTTGAAAGATATTGCACTGACTTCTTTGGTCACGAAATATGTCAGTGGTCAAATATTTGGCTGTCCATAGGTCACTGATTTTTATTTCTTTATTTACTTTTTAACATTCACTTATCACCACCCACCAGCCCAAAGTGCATATGAATCACTGAGCTGGAGATAAAGAAATGTGTGTCACCTTCCCAGCACCACGCAGGGCCCCAGACATGTTATTTCAGTATAGCACTTGTGCACGCCCTAATTAACTTTTCATTAAGTTCCTTGATTTTGCCAATAATCTCCTTGGATTCCATAAGGCATAAAATGGTATTTCCACAAAGATAGAACCCCCAAATTTTTATTTGATTTCTGGTCTAGATCATGTTACCATTACATGTCTGAAAGAATGCTCAACCAGATCTAAGAGCAGTAACAAAAATGAATGTAAGAATTTATTATATTTGATCTACTACCACTGGCTGATGGACAACAATCCGAATAAAAAATGCTAAAGACTGAAGTTATTTTTACGCTTATTTTAAAAAGGGGAATTTGCAAACTTCACTACTAGCAGACAGCTCAGTGATGAAAGCTGTCTCTGAGGAATGTAAGATTATGTGCAATTTTCCTTGTAAAGAACAATCCTTTTCTTTAAATCAGCATGTTTGATAATTCTACAATGTACTGCTATACCTAGCTACCTATGCAATTTGTTTAAAAAAAAAAAAAAAGAGAAGAGCTAAATAAAATGTATTCTTTGAAATTACAGGCTACAGGCATTAACATCAGAACCTAGTGGCTCTAATACGATCATCAAGCTCATCCTGCAACCCATTTCATGGTTACAGTGAGACTAGAACATGCTGCTTTTGAACTAAATAATCACACCCAAAAAAAAAAAAAAAAAAAGAGAAGAAAGAGCTAAATAAAATGTATTTTTTTAAAATTACAGGCTACAGACGTTAACATCAGAACCTAGTGGCTCTAATATGATCCTCAAGCTCATCCTGCAACACATTTCAGTTAAAAAAAAAAAAAAAGAGAAGAGCTAAATAAAATGTATTCTTTGAAATTACAGGCTACAGGCATTAACATCAGAACCTAGTGGCTCTAATACGATCATCAAGCTCATCCTGCAACCCATTTCATGGTTACAGTGAGACTAGAACATGCTGCTTTTGAACTAAATAATCACACCCAACTCTCTCAAGTTAGTAGGAATGGAACACTGGGCATATAATTTGGGCAGTTCTTGCTTTGTATAAAAACTTACAGGAACAGGGTATGGCAGAAAAAATACCTTCATTCCTATGACATACTTACATGGAGTACGTTACTGAGGCTCATCAATCGCGAAATAGCCGCGTTGAACAAATGATCCTTTGTGAAGCACTCTGTTACCTTGTATTAAAAGAAAAGGTTTGTCACTAATTATGTAAAATTCTCAAACATGGAGTACCTTACCTCTTACATGAAAATCACTTTGGCATGCAAACACATAATATATGCAACCACATGTGTACATGGGAAAATAATAATCATATAACAATTCAGTTGACTTGCTCTCCCTCTGTTTCAGGATTTTAAAAGCTTAAAATCGTGCCAATTAAAACTGTGTATTAGTAATCACTATTTTCTTTCACAAAATATCTTCTCTTTGCCCCTACAGGAGGCCTTCATACTTGTAAATCCAGTTATGCTGTTGACAGCTTGTCCATCTATAGCAAAATTGTAATTCTAATGTCTGTTAAAACATTTGGAAGGTTCCTCACCACAGGATTTAAATCAGGAAAAGTTTTTATCAGTAGAAAAATATTTTAAGTTAATTTTGCAGGTATTTATGTCTCCCGATAATTGAATTCACACTAATCACAGCAGGAGACATCATGTAAGAGGAGATGAACAATCATTTCAATAACTTTTTTTTAGGATACACTAATATATTTTCTCCAACAACTTTTTGTTACTCTGTTAAAATATTTGGAAGGTTCCTCACCACAGGATTTAAATCAGGAAAAGTTTTTATCAGTAGAAAAATATTTTAAGTTAATTTTGCAGGTATTTATGTCTCCCGATAATTGAATTCACACTAATCACAGCAGGAGACATCATGTAAGAGGAGATGAACAATCATTTCAATAACTTTTTTTTTTTAGGATACACTAATCTATTTTCTCCAACAACTTTTTGTCATTTGATATGAAACAGCAGGCATGAAAATGAGGTGTGAAGCCAACAGATGAAAAGCTCTTGTTAGGGATAACCTGCATAACTCACCTATAGCTTTGCTACTGGAAATGGAGTTACTCCAAACCCAGACTGATAATATTATAATGACAAAACACTTCATCCTTTGAAGGAGCCACACAGCAGTGAAATTTTGCCAATCTTACTATTTTGCAAGACTTGTGTCCCACAAGATTTTTAGGTAAACACAATTAGTAAACACAATTACTTGTACAGAAAATAATTCACTTAAAAATTATTTTATGAGCCACTCATCAGGGGAAAAAAACTTTTGGCTCTCTAAGTCAAGCATACAGTTTTAGCATGAGCAGCAATTTATTTAGTAATTTACAAACTATGTGTCTAACCTCAGATATCACCAGATTCTTCTGTTCCCAGATCTTTCTGGCTTCAGCCTTCTCTTTCTTACTCAGAAGCTCAGGATTGGGTACAGTTCCTGAAGTCCTTGCTTCAATAAGTTTGGACACAAGTGTCCAGAGGCGCGTCTGCCATCTCTGAACACCAGGCATAGCATCAGCTGAGATTAACCAAAGATTGAAGAAACAAATTCCAGTTACAACGAATGAATCCAAAACTTGAAAGGAGAGCAAACAGGAAACTGAACACTAGAGTAAAACATTTTAAAAAAACCCCACCTGTATTTTAAATACAGCAAAAAGACTGTGTATCACTGAATTAGCTGCTCCAGAGGGAATTATGTACCTGTGTGCTGTTAGGGATGTGGGAATTACAGCTTGATTCTGAGTGTTTGGGGTTTTTAAGAGAGATTACCTCTTCACGTACGTACTCTGTACTGTTCTGATCAGATGATGACAGAAAGCCAAAGCACACTCCTCCAGTACATACATCAGTGCCATAATATGTAACTAAACACATATGAATTTAAAGGGTGACCGACACCAAAGGCTTAGTGCAGGCTGAACTAAGTAGCAACAAGCTAACACGAGAAAGAATGAAGAAATATACGTTTTTAAATCAGACACGGAGAGTTTTATTAAAGCCTAATGCAACAAGAGGGCTAGATTTAAACGTATCCATAAGACTACATTAAAATGTATGAACCACAGTAGATAAATCAGTATCTGTCAGTATGACAAACTGCATGATGGCAGTAAATAAGTGTGTAGGAGGGTAAATCTTATCTTTTTCAAGAACTAAGCTCATAAAAATGTCATGAGAGTGCAATAACTAATTACTAGGAACTCTGATTATCTTCTTATGAGATTCTTCTAAGAAGTATTTTATGGCCCTGCTTACAAAAGCCATTGCATACATGTGTAAAAAAATGGAAATAAAAAAAAATTGCAAAGTTTTATCTGTAAACTGATACGATTTTTTAAAAAATTATGATCAACAAAATAAAACAATCATTTTCCATCATCAATTGTAGCTAATAAAAAATAAGAGACTGAGGTCCAGGTTTGTGGAAGAAAACACTACTTAAGAAGTATTTTCCTCACATGCTTTCAGCTCGTACGAGGTAAGCAGCTTGAAATAATCTCGCAAGTCTGCCTCTCAGACAGCTTTGCGACCACCTCTCTTTTAAAAGAAACAAAAAAACCCCCACCCTGCTCGTTATACTTTTTTTGATTTAATTGTTTCAAAACTTCAGCATCAAGAACTGTATTAATTTTGTAACACACTAGAAAAAAAAACAAACAACCAAACACAAAGCAAACAACAGAAACAATCCAACTTACTCTTAGCATCCCACAAAATATCTTGTTCTGGAGGAGCAGCAAACAGAATGTAAAGACGTAGGGTGTCAATGCCATACTCTTTCACTAATTCTTCAGGGTCTATTCCATTGTGCTTAGATTTGCTCATTTTTTCCCAAGCAACTTGGAGCTTCTCACCAGTTTTTACGTGAACTGGTTCAGTTCCTAAATATGAAGACATACGCAAAACATTAAACCAAATTTTGCTCATTTGTAACAGCAATTAGTTTTGTTCCCTAAGCATAAGAAAAAAAACCCCAACTATTTCTAATGGGGTATTTTGGTTTCCAAACAGCTTAAAAAGAAAAAACTCCCATTGTAAAAACCCTCTTTCCTCCCATTTTTTTTCCTACTTTAATGTTTTAACACAACTAATATTCAAGTACTTCCATTACATCATGACAGAAATGCTGCTTCTACCATTTGGAAGCTGTATCTGGCACTCACAGTACGTGCTACTTTGATACCCCCTGAGATTTAAGCATTCTTATAACCATGACATTTAAAACCTCCTAGATAGGTGTACTGATTTGGCACAATTCTGACCTGCACTTAGCTTTACAGATTTACAGCTTTCAATTGCAGTTAGTTATCCTGACAAGAACGTGCCTTCTGTTGCATGAATTTAGAGCTGGAAAGGGGCGTTTATACTTATCAGTGCCATCGAGCAAAACACCCTGCTACAGAAAAGCCCTAGTTTTTCTGGAAGAAAATAGGATAGCAGACAGCGGTAAACATAAGGAGATTTGCTTGCTTGTTTGTTTTTTAACAGACTTATGGAGTTTTTATGCAGGAGAACAGTGAAAATGAGGTTTTGTGCAAGGAGTGCTGAAAGGAGGCAAATATGGCCAAACCATTCTTGTTGGTACAGGTCTCCAAGCCAGGACTTGCTGCTCCAGCTTATGCAGTGAAGGCACTAGACAGAACTTGAGAAAAATCACTTTTTCCGATAAAAGTTTTACATTCCTAATATCTACTGAACACACCAGCATCTGTGTTAGCTTTGCCATGATGTTTTTGTAGGTTGTCTGTTTGCTGGGACTACTAGCTCCGTTCAGCAAGCTGCTCAGCAGTGTCTTAACACAACTGACTTCTGATCTTTTGGACTGTACTGGAGCTAAAATACTACTATAGCACTGTTTCTGTGTTTGGATGCAATTAAAAGCTGCTGGATTAGTAGGGTCTTTGTGCCCTCAGCAGTGCATATGAATTCAAGACTCATAGAAATTGCTCTCCAGTTTAAATATTACAGGAATTGGTTTTCTCTTCCAGATTTTCCCAGCATTGAGACTTGCACACCAAAGCAGTCCCTGACTTGCTGGATGCACCGATGCTGATTTTCCCCCACAGTCTCTCTTACCAGTAAGATCAACCTCCTCCCTCTTCAGACACTGGCCTGTTGTTGTTAGCCTGAACGTCTGATTCTTGATAATACCTTGAACCAAAAGCTTATGAAAAGGCTCCCTAAGGATGGAAAGAGAAAGAAACTTGTCCGTTGAAAAGAGCTGTGAAAAGCATACTTTATGATAAGCCCCAGGTGTTGAGCCAATCAGCCACAATTATTTAATGAAACAAGAATTTCAAGTTGACTATACTTAACTGGTTGTCACCTTAGAAAGAGTACTTTGTGCATTTAGTCATGGTGACTGGCTGACAAGTGTATTTATTTGTATTCTGCACACATTCTTGCATCCTGATTTAGTACTGAGTTATTCTAATGTCACTTTTCAAATTAGCATATGGATAATACACAAAATTTTCCTGGCGAACAGTGAAATTTCACTAACTTCAAGCTAAATTCCCATGTATAAAAGCGGCCAAGTAGCTGGCCTCATTGTCTTACAAATACATAGTTCTAGGCTTCCACATTTTACTTCACACGTACAAGAAAATCCTAATCCAAACCACTACTCACTTTTACAAAGTCATTTTAGTATTTTACATTATTAGGCAATATAAATTATATGAGAATTTATCCCATTATTTAAACCACTGTAATTTATTTAATAATATAGTTACAGTATTATTAAATTATATAACAATTATGTATGTTTTAACTGTATTAAAGCAGATATCTTCCAAGTACTACTCTTTAAACCTTTTTGATGACTCTGAAGTGAAGGGATATTTGAAAGAAAAGCTTTAAACCATAAGAGAGAAAGTGACAGGCTCTATACTTCATCTTCAACGTATTCATATTTGAACACATGCATAATTTGTATACTTCTAAATATTGTGCAAGTACTGCCACATAGTCTACCATTCAGTCACCAGGCAGCACTAGTCTCTACCATGCCACCTGCTTTAATCAACGATAATAAGTCAGAGTAGCAATTCAAGCACCTCTAGAAATATTTATCCAAACAATATTTTGTAGATGGCCTGAAAAACCCTGTTGTTTAGAAATAAATTAAAAGAACTTATAGAGAAGACAACTGAAGACAATTGAAATCAAATTCAGACAGTAAAAACAAGAAAATGTATGCTAAAAATAGAAGGTAATAATTATCTAAAATCTCAAATAATTATCTCAAATTATCCAAGTGAATTAGAAGATGAAAATCTTGAACAAAACCCTTGTAATCCTATCATCAACAAATGCTGCATAAATGCTCCAGGAGAAAACTGTTCAGGATAAGTTTCCTCTACAAACTAAAGACATTACACCAAAGAAAAATAAAAAAAAAAATTTCCTCCTATCATTCAGAGTTCAGTCTGGTTAAGATCTCAAACAGTTATTAAAATAGCTACACTTGCAGCTATCTAAAATAAAGCTAATGAGGTAGCCAGAACATCAAAATCAGATAGGGCTCTCCACTGGAAGTGATTTTTCAAGGAACACTTATTTTTAATGACAAAGAGTTAGTTTAGATCATATGCCAAGTTATTAAAAGCTGAATGCAGGAATGAGCATTTCCTATTTTTGTTTATGCTGACAGAGGCTACAAAAATGCAATACAACATACATTACCAAGTATGGGGAAAGAAAACCCCACGCCTTCCTAGTGGGAGACCGCAAGAGAATAGAAACATGCCCAAAATGAGAAAACCAGAGCCTGCCTAACAAACACAGGGCTCAGAAACAAATTGAGCTCTGTACTGAATTTCTCCTGATGTGCAGTGATTCTGCCAGTGTCGTGGTGGCTCCATCTCATGGTCACATGTAAAGTTACACTTTCATTTACATTAATAAAACCACACAACTAAACCCATCTCCAAAGCAGGCGATGTGTTTCTTGGCTGCTTGACTACCCAGATGTTGCCTCCCAAACTTCTAGAAAGGCTGAGAGAGCCCATCGCTCTGCCCTAGAGTCCAGACAAGACCTTGGTCAGTCACTGTCAGGTGAGTTCTGGTGCTGTCAGACTTATCTGTCACAATCTGGCAATCCTGTTAGAAGGCCAGAAGCGATTGGGGGATGTGGGAGCTGATCATTTTAGGCAGAAAAAAGATCAAACAATATTGAATGTGATTTTACACAAAGGCTGAGTGCTTTTACTCAAAATCAAAACTAGTGATAAAGTCCCTAATGAATGTAGAGAAGCTCTAGCATCCTTCCTTTACAGAATAAGCTATTTCTGTCACACACATATTTATTGTGTAATACAGCGACGTATAAATAGCGTCTTCCTACTCAACAGATTTGCTCTCTCTTACAGTCAAATCTGCTGACTAAATGGCAACAATAAACTTTTTTATTGCTTTATAATCCTTCGGAGCGTGCTAGATTCCATTGACAATTATCCATCAGGCAGAACTGATTACTGAAGTCGAGGGAAGAGCCAAATTCTGTGCAACTTGTACAGCTAATGATAATACAGTTGAGCAGGTGTAACCGAGTGTGTCAGCACACACTCGCCACGGTGGATTAAGCTGGAAGGGATGAGGAGGTTGCTGGCCCCAGCTGCCAACGGCTGGGAGGACGGACTGGCTTGTGAGTTTAATTCCAGAACCAATGTGCTTTACCCACCAGAGCGCTAGAACAAAATGACATCAATTTCAGCTTAATCTGTTGTCACGTGTACCAATACCCAGAGGGTGCTATTTATTCTGCCTTGTCATTACTGTGGAAATGAGTAGCACTTCCCACCATCTACAGTTGAAGGCATCAAAAAAAAAAGCACTTCCCACCATCTACAGTTGAAGGCATTAAAAAGAAATAAAATGAAAGATCATGCCCCACCTTCAGGGGATATTTAAACTATATTGACACCTTTACAATTTTAGATGCCTATAAACATTGCATCTTCTATCAAAGCATGTGTTACATCTGTAAATGTATGTATGTAATCTGTAAATGAATGTAAATAATATTTCTCTTGTAATAATGTACATCACATGTAAAGAGATTGCTTTGAAAATCTAAACCGTGAAATTTTAAACTTCTGTTTTCAACCTCATTATTATATCAATAGCCATTAGTATAGAATTAAAGACTATCGGGAAATACTTCAACGGATTTGGAAGCAGATAGAAACAAAACAATGAAAATTTCCATGAAGAAAACCCATCAAAATGAAAAATTACAACAGATTAATAGGAGAATCAGAAAAATTTGTCAGGATACTAGATAGCATTTTAAATGGTGGCAGCTCTCATTAACTGAGATGTAGCAGAATTTTACTACTTTAATCAGCGAACAAGATCTAGACTACTAGAGGAAGACTGAAAATGCACAAGAGGGCAGAGTTTTTTAACATTTTAATGTTTCCCCTTGGAGCTGTGGGCTTCGACACCATGACTTCAAGCTTCCTAAAAATAAGCTTGTTGCTTCTAATCACCCTTTTCAGATTTCTCAGACCAGCCCTTGAGCAGTCCCAACAGAAGACTGAGCAAAAGCAGCTTCTGACCAATACTAAAATGTATTTAAGATACATGGCAATATTTATAAAGCAGTTGAGATTTCCACATCAAAACAAAATCCTAATTTGACTTCATGCCTTAAAAGCACCTAATGCTGTAAGCGTGTAGAGCTAAAGCAAGCAAACAATTTTGCGCATGATGATTAATTTGTTACAGTCCTCTTGCATCCTGAGCACAGGTATAAGCCGTACAAACAGCAGACCCGAGGGGCAATGCTGTAACATGTCTTCACACGTGCAACAGTTCTTCAGATTGTATGTGGCCTCAAAGGAATTCTTCACAGTCTTGTAAACTACTTCTACAGAGAGCATTTTTTTGTTTTCTCTGGTGTTGTCACTAAACATCCTTAGTGCTTCTGGAGCTTTTTTTTTTTTCAATTAAGAGGTTTTTTCTGCAATTTACCGTATTTAGACCACTCCAGGCACAGTACTTTGGTGCTAGTCCTGTTACACCAGACTATGAATAAAACAGATTTCAAATTCATACAGCTAGAGAATCAGAGAATCTTAGAATAATGTAGGTTGGAAGGGACTTTTGGAGGTGATTTGGTCCAGCCCCTTTTTCACAGCAGACCTAACTTCAGGTTGCTCAGGTTCTCATCCAGCTGAATTTTGAAAATACCCAGTGATGGAGGTCCCACAACCTCTCAGGTCAAACTGTTCCAAGTCTGACCACCTTCACCGTCAAAATTATTTTCCTTCTATCCAGTTGCACTTTGATGCAATCTGTGACTATTATTTTCCTCCTTTCTCTGTACATCTCTGAGAAGAGTCTGGTTCTATAATCCTCCTGTGGTAGACTGAGATTACACTCCTTCCTTAGCCTTCTCCAGGGTGAACACACTCAACTCCTTTCACCTCTCCTTGTATGATACAAGCTTCATCCCCTGACCATCTTAGTGCCCCTCCACTGCACCCTCCCCAGTCTGATAAAGTCTCACATGCTGGGGGGGGTGGGGGGGTGGGCCTCAAAACTGGACACAGTATTCCAGATATGGCATCCTGAGTGATGAGGAGAGATAATCAAAGGTGGATATGTTTTTGCTAATGTAGTGCAGTATACTCTCAGGCCTACTGCTGACTCCCATCTCACTTGATGTTCACCAAAACCCCTGTAGCCCTGCTGTGTTGTGCTGCTCCTCACACAGTGAGCCCAGCCCTGTCTGTTTCCGTGGGTAATCTGTGGGTAATCTCCGTGGACAGGACTCTGCATTTCCCTTTTTGAACTTCATAAGATTCCTGTTGATGCTCCTCACACAGTGAGCCCTGTCTGTTTCCATGGGTAATCTTCTCCATGTACAGGACTCTGCATTTCCCTTTGTTGAACTTCGTGAGATTCCTGTCGACGCTTCAGATTTGCTCCTCCAACTTGTCACAGTCCTTTGCGCTGCAGCCATGCCATTGAGAATATCCATAGCTTCCCCCATGTGCAATGAACTTGCTGAGGGTGCAATTTGCTCCTCCAACTTGTCACAGTCCTTTGTGCTGCAGCCATGCCACTGAGAATATCCATAGCTTCCCCCAGTGTGCAATGAACTTGCTGAGGGTGCGCTTTGTCGCACTGCCCAGGTTGTTGATGAAGATGTTAAATACAATCGGTCTCAGCAGTGACTCCTGAGAAACACCACTCACAAACAGCTGCCAGTCTCTATGCACAGCTCTCTCCTTATCCACAGAGACATCATCTCACCAGGAAAAGAAAGCAGATGAAGCAGGGCATAATTTCTCAGTAAATCCATAGTGGCTACTCCCAGTCACCTTGTCTCTCATTTGCCTGAAAATTACTACCAGGATTATTTGATTTAAAATATTACTGGGGACCAATATGAGGCTGACTGGCCTATAAGTACTCCCCTTTGCCAATTCTTGAAGATGAGTTTGGCTTCTCCCTTTCTCCAATTAACAGGGACATCCCCTGATCACCATGACCTTTGAAAAACAATTGACAGCAGCCTCACGATGGTAAAGGCCAGGTCACGATGGTGAAGGCCAGGTACCTTCAGCACCCTTGGACACATCCCTTTGGTCCCATAAACTTGTACATGCCTGGTTTACTTAAGTGATCCCTAACTCAATCCTGCTCTATAGTGGGTAGTACCTCTCTCTCTCAAGTTCTCCTACTAAGCACAAACCTTGACAGCAAAGGCCATGGCAAAAATTCTCCTTTGCTACCAGGCTCTTTGTCTGATTTTGTATCTGGCAAACATTTTCCTTGATGTTCCTGTCAATATATCTGCAGAAGTCATTCTCACTGCCTTCATATTCTTCCCCAGCTTCAATTCTAGATGAGCTGTGGCCTTTTCTAATTCTATGCTTCCAGTTAATGCTTCCACACTCTTCCAGGGGTAATCCATCCTTGCTTCCCCTTTCCCTGCACTTGTTTTAGTGCTTGAGCTCAACCAGGAGGTCCCTTTTCAGCCAGCCTCCACCCCTCCTCATTTTCTTGCACACCAGAGTGGATTGTTCACTTTTCAAGCAAACCTCCCCTTGTGATCTTTGTGATCTCAGTTTACAGTAATAGTACTTCAGCCACCATAGTTAACGTTGGTTTGGGAGGTGGAGGAATTTGACTATCAAAAGAACATTTTGCTGCTGTGCATTACAGCTCCACTAGATGGCTGACAGGATTGCAAAGTCTTTTGTAGAACTGACAAGCCTGAAATTGCTTGCAAGGAAAATCTCTGAAATCCTCTGCTTAAAGGAATCGTGCCTATGACAGGAAGGGTCTGCTTTGAGATGCCCACGCCCTCAGAGAAGGAACAGCCCTCCTGCTGCAGCTGTGGAACCTGGAGACAACAGGGTGAAACACAGGTACACAAATCACCCACATCCAAAATCTCAGATACAGCTTTCACTGCAAACTATTTTGCAGGCAAGAATGAGTGATGAAAATGCACTGCCTGTTTTCATCAAATGATTGTGAAACAACAGGGAACTAGTCTGCTGGCTCCACTAACCCATTTTTTCTGGCGCACAGCTATTTAAGTTATAGTTTTGTAATAAAACTGCTGCATTCAAGAGTTCAATGCCATGTGTATGTAGGTTCCTCCTTTACATCAAGCTTTTAGAGTGGATACTAGTAAGGAATGAATGCATAGGAGTTTCCAGATGAGAAATTACTGAGCAGCTGCTCTCATTTTGACTCAACCTATTCAAATGTCTTTGCTGATGACAGAACTGGACAGAGCAAGGGGCAGTATTTCACCGTTCTCACACCAGTAATCCTCCCTGTGAGCCATTCTTGTGATGACATTTTAGGGTAAAAAAAAATTCAGTGGGAATGGGGATGAGAAGCTGGGAACCTGAGAGGACAAAGAATAGAACATCAGATGGCTCACCTTCCTGCCTCAAACTTTACCTTTAGCCAAAACAGAGGACAATGAATTAGGCTATAGCAGCATCAGCAACAAGAGTAGTTAAAAGGAATTATATTAATGACTTTAATATAAGTCATTAAATAAAAAATAAACTGACAGCAGATACATATACTGCTTTTGCTCATCAAGAACTGCTTTGCACTGTTCAGCTCCAATACTGCAGTGAATTATAGGGGTGCTGATTTTTCTAAATATGCACAGTTCCACTGAAACTAGCAGTATGACTGTGCATGAAGTTACCTGTTTTGAAATAACAGCACTACTCAGGATGCCTGAAGTTACTAGTTTATGCAAGCTTTTGCAGGCTGAAAAATCTACAGCAACATTTTATCACTTGCTCTGAGCCAGTTAATACTCATGTAATTAAAATGCTATGTATGTATGCATACAGAAAATGCATCTGACTGTGAGAAACTAAGTAGTTAGCCAAGACTGACAAGCAGGAAAATTCAGGCTTACTCAATACAATGTTCTATCATGATAACAATGTCCACTAACACTCTTGCTAGTCAAATGAAATATGAAAGATTTTTACAGAAATATATAAGGCTTACTTGTGTTTTGTCATCTTTAGGTCATGGCAAAAATGGCTGAAAAACCTCGCATAGAATAAGTGCATAACTGCATGCTCCTTTCCTCCGATGTACAAATCCACAGGCATCCAGTAGTCTGCTAAGTCATTATTAAAGGGCCTGAAAAAACACAATTATGGAAAAAATACAGCACAAAAAAGAAAGATTAGCTTTTCTAAAGTAGCTCATCGTACTTGACTTAGACACCACTATTTACTGAGAGCTATACATGTGTAATAAAACTTTCGCTATCAGATCTCTTTAATTTTTAAGAAGTAACATGCTTATTAAATTACAGACAAAATTTTAATTGCCTCTGAAAAGCAGATCCACAAAAATATTATTTTCCTATATTTTAGGGAAGCAACCAAGATTACACATACGATACTTGAGAAAGTCATGAAAATATTTGCTTGCTCTTTAAATTATTTTTTCATAAATACCCTGTGGCTACTTTTAAATTTTTTAGTATTTATCAGGTTTTACATAGAAATATATTACAGTGAAAGACAAAAGACATGCCCACTAAAAACAGTTCATTTTTTTTTTTTACTTGGAAGTTTGCATTGTTGCCATTAGGGGGCAATGAAGCAGTTTACCGTCAGGTTGCAAAACATTTTGAAGAGTCAGATGGGTCGCTGTACTCCAACGGAAGGATGTTCTATGAATTTACAGTAAATTTGTCATTTAGAGCATATTTACCATGTCGTTGGAGTGCATGGTTTCCTAGTACTGCTTACTGCTCTTGTAATAGGCTCCTGCCTTCAAAATACCATTTGTACGTATGTTCTTCTTTAATGTATGTTTTATGGACCCATTCTATCAAATTTACCTGTTTTTTCAGCTTGTTTGATTATTCCATCTGTATTTTCTGTAATAGTAACACTTTTTTCCTCACAGGTGAGCTCGGAAGCAAATCGTGTATCTGAGACTCAGGTCTTTAGTGGAACAAATCAAAACTAACTTGTTCACAGGGTTCCCAAATCAACAGAGCAATTCTCCCAAATTCTAGACCAGTGAAATATGACTTACAGAAATAAAGGGTTTCGTACACCCAGCTTAGCTAAAAAACCACAAATAAATAAATCAAATGGAGGTAGCAATCTAGTGCAGAAGTCCATAAAAATGATATTTCAATATAAAACAGATTTAGCTACACTGAAGTGTTACTTCAACAGCTGGATGTTACATCTGCCTATTTCATCTTCAACTTCTGGAAAAGCACTTCTTTCTCCAAGCACAAAAAAAATTTTAAACCATCACCGGGGAGGAAGCAGTCTGCATAACTTAGTAATATTAATAATAAATTCACAGCGTCACTCAAAAATAATTAAAATTATTGTGAAATAAAAGTGCCCACAGAAATATTTCTTTAGTTGAACTAAACTGGTGCTGCCAATATAAAAAAAAAAAAAGCAAACAACTATACTGAATCACTTGCTATGTACTATCTACACAGACACTGCTCTGGACAACAAATAAATCCCCAAACAGCCCTGCATGTCGTATCAATGTCTAAAAAATGCTACTCTTTCTACCTTCCTCAGACTACACAATAGAGCTGTTCCACTAAATGCTCTTTGGAAAAACCAGTGCTATCAGCAGCGCCACTACAGGCAGACTCTGAAGCAGAAAAACAGCTAAATAATTACATCTATCATCCCACCCTCTCCATGCTGCAGCCACTAGTAAAAAAACATGAAAAATCTCCTTTCATTAATTTTGCATATAGTCGAAATGCCGACACAGCAGGAGCTTGCTGCGATGCCACTTCACTTTAGGTCTGTGTGTGAGGAGGCAGCAAGAGTTACCAGAATTCAAAAGGAGAGAAATGAGGTGCTGTTCTTGGCAGCTGGATGTTACATGGACTATTCCTCCTCTTACTGTCAGAAAAGCACTGTCTGTCCACACACTGAAATAGGCAGTGCATTGCCAGGGAGGGTACACTCCATGCAACTTACCACAGTCTCTAAGAGAGTCGTGGTAGTCTGTCATTCTTGATGGCATCCTCCACTAAGGACTATCTTCAGCTCCTCAACTGAACATTTCCTCTGTGCCTTGCCCCACAATCACCTTTCATGTACACTTCTTGCCCCTTGCCTCGTAACTCCTGTGCTTACACGGCTACCTCTACACCTTCTGCTCTTGTAGATCTCCTGCCATGGGAGCAACCAAACACCACATTTTTAGGGCAATTCCTAGTCTACCCTGTGCTGTGCTCAGGCCAGAGGACAGGCACAAAATCAGGGCAGCCCAGGGGTTTATGCTTCTTTCTGCGAAGGCAGCTAGAAGCCAGAAACACCTAAGTGTCTGGCCTCTTTCTTCCTTCCCTTCTTCTGCTCTCTACAACTACCTGAAGAAAGGCTGTAAAGAGGTGAGGGTTGGTCTCTTCTCCCAAGTAGCAAGCAACAGGACAAGAGGAAATGGCCTCAAGTTGCTCCAGGGGAGATTTAGGATGGACATTAGGAAAAATTTCTTCACAGAAAGGGTTATCAAACATTGGAACAGGCTGCCCAGAGAAGCAGTGGAATTGCCATCCCTGGAGATATTTCAAAGACAGGTAGATGTGATGCTGAGGGCCATGGTTTAAAGGTGGTTTTGGCAGTATTAGGTTGATGGTTGGACTCAATGGTCTCAAAGGTCCCTTCCAGCCTAGACAGTTCTATGATTTTGATTCTATCCTGTGCCATGGCCACTCACCCCAGCCCCGTGCCTGCAGCCCTCACCTGTCCCAAAAAAAAAAAAGCAAACAACTATACTGAATCACTTGCTATGTACTATCTACACAGACACTGCTCTGGACAACAAATAAATCCCCAAACAGCCCTGCATGTCGTATCAATGTCTAAAAAATGCTACTCTTTCTACCTTCCTCAGACTACACAATAGAGCTGTTCCACTAAATGCTCTTTGGAAAAACCAGTGCTATCAGCAGCGCCACTACAGGCAGACTCTGAAGCAGAAAAACAGCTAAATAATTACATCTATCATCCCACCCTCTCCATGCTGCAGCCACTAGTAAAAAAACATGAAAAATCTCCTTTCATTAATTTTGCATATAGTCGAAATGCCGACACAGCAGGAGCTTGCTGCGATGCCACTTCACTTTAGGTCTGTGTGTGAGGAGGCAGCAAGAGTTACCAGAATTCAAAAGGAGAGAAATGAGGTGCTGTTCTTGGCAGCTGGATGTTACATGGACTATTCCTCCTCTTACTGTCAGAAAAGCACTGTCTGTCCACACACTGAAATAGGCAGTGCATTGCCAGGGAGGGTACACTCCATGCAACTTACCACAGTCTCTAAGAGAGTCGTGGTAGTCTGTCATTCTTGATGGCATCCTCCACTAAGGACTATCTTCAGCTCCTCAACTGAACATTTCCTCTGTGCCTTGCCCCACAATCACCTTTCATGTACACTTCTTGCCCCTTGCCTCGTAACTCCTGTGCTTACACGGCTACCTCTACACCTTCTGCTCTTGTAGATCTCCTGCCATGGGAGCAACCAAACACCACATTTTTAGGGCAATTCCTAGTCTACCCTGTGCTGTGCTCAGGCCAGAGGACAGGCACAAAATCAGGGCAGCCCAGGGGTTTATGCTTCTTTCTGCGAAGGCAGCTAGAAGCCAGAAACACCTAAGTGTCTGGCCTCTTTCTTCCTTCCCTTCTTCTGCTCTCTACAACTACCTGAAGAAAGGCTGTAAAGAGGTGAGGGTTGGTCTCTTCTCCCAAGTAGCAAGCAACAGGACAAGAGGAAATGGCCTCAAGTTGCTCCAGGGGAGATTTAGGATGGACATTAGGAAAAATTTCTTCACAGAAAGGGTTATCAAACATTGGAACAGGCTGCCCAGAGAAGCAGTGGAATTGCCATCCCTGGAGATATTTCAAAGACAGGTAGATGTGATGCTGAGGGCCATGGTTTAAAGGTGGTTTTGGCAGTATTAGGTTGATGGTTGGACTCAATGGTCTCAAAGGTCCCTTCCAGCCTAGACAGTTCTATGATTTTGATTCTATCCTGTGCCATGGCCACTCACCCCAGCCCCGTGCCTGCAGCCCTCACCTGTCCCTGTTGTGAGGGTCAGTGTACCTCAGGTAGTACCAAGAGGAATCAACAAATGTGTCCATGGTATCGATTTCCCGCCGTGCTGCTGCCTTACACCTGAGCAAGAGAGAAGAAGAAAAGCTATTTTTAGATAAGTGACAGGCTTGGGAAAAAAGCAAATGTACAGAGTGGCCATGAAGATATTTAGATTGAAAACCAAACGGGTCAGAAGAGGGATATGTTCAGAAGGCGGCCAACACAGTAACAGGGGCCACCCTCTTCCCCTCTCCCTCCCAAACCAAACAAAATGCAAACCAAAAAGAAGCCTGAACAGCTGTAACCTCCAGCAATAGCGGAAGACAGGACTACGCCAGATAGCCTTCTCCATCGTATGTTCCTGGCATTTTTTAGAATTGTCATTTTAAAAGAAACGAAGCAAGTCTACTTTGCCATAAAGTTAACAGGAACTCAATACTTCAACATTCATTAGCTACCAGCAGACAAATCATTTTATAAACATTCAGCAGACGGAGCAGGTGGTTGGCTCTATGACTGCCTGGACAAAAAGGTCTTTGCAGAATCCATTTATCATCTCTAGAAAAAATGAATTTAGTTTAATTTCAGCTTTCACTGAGATGTAGCAAATCTCTTCTAGACCTTGTAGCACAATTTTAATTTGTGATTACTGCAAATCAATTTTTGCCTATATTGGCAGCCCTGAGAAAACAGGTTTCAAATACATTTTAGAAGCTCAGGTTACTTTCCGCTAGTTTCTCCCTGAATATAAATTATTTGTTTGTTAGAGCCAATAATCATTTTTAATAAACTTTCATTTGTTGTAAATGATCCATCTTTAAAACTCTTACTGTTAAATGAGATTATTGCAATATAAATAAAACTTTGCAACCTGTGACAAACTTGCGCATAAATACCACTGGCTATATGTGACAAACATATGCAATTTATAAATGTATGTAAATATGTAATACATATCCATAATAAATGGGCACTGGCAATTTAATATTTTCCAACTACATATTTAGTCTGTGATCAGGCTTTATAACTGAGCTGCAACATGTATCTGCCTGTCTGCTTGATAATTCAGCGGGGCTTGCAGAGGCAAGTTTAGAAAAGCGCCACCAATTAACATTTTCCTTCTCTCTGTCTCTGTCCCAGGTCCTTCTCTACCAGCAAGTTTTTCTTTCAATGCAAATAATGTAGTAAAGAATTTTTACTCTTAACTGCTTTTTAATATAGAACAACCATTTTATTACATTGTACATATAAGCAGACTTGGCCAATGGAAAATAATACTGTATTATATTGAAACAGAATGGCTTTTCAGCCAAAAGCAAGAATACTTTACAGGTATTAAACCATAATTATATCTGCTTCATGCCACTGATGTTGCCTGTACTCTAAATTGACATGGCTCACTAAGACAGAGACAGCATCGGCATCTTTCAAAATTTATACAACAGGCACAATACTGTAATCTCATTAGACTATCTTCAGACAACTAACACAATTACCTGGACTTGTATACCAATGAATAAATTGGGCATCTCCTCCCATTTATGATTATTTACAGTTTATTGTCTCTCAAATACTCGCAGACTTTTGTATCTTTCCATCTTGCTTTCCTTATTAATTCTAGATATTAAATGCAACTAAGGAAAACAACCTGTTACTGGAGAGAAGGACTAAAGGAAGGGATGACATAATTTCTCAGAGCAAGGAAAAGCAAGGAAGAGGACACACACAAAGGCAATAGCTCAAAGGATTTGAAACTGTAGCAGACATTTGGATGAGCAATAGTGGAGACACCTGTCAAAGAGGTGAGAATTATGAAGCCAAATAAAGGTAAAAATTAAAAAAAAAAATAAAATTCAGCAAACTACAATATTTTAGGCTGAGAAACTAATCCTGTACGCCTTGATTCACTTCTAAGTAGGGCAGCCACAATAACTATCCAGAAACCATGAGATTTGCAATACATCAAAAGTACCTTGTTGCCTGGTAAACAACACAATCATTTTTGAATTAAGGTCAGGAGGAAGGCAGGGGTGCAGACAGTGACTTTCAGTAACATCGGGAAAATTCTTGAGTTGAAATTGGGAATTGTAGACCAAAGCATTTCTAGGGATTTTACTAAACCCATGGATTTTGTTTAGTAACTGTTCCCTGCAAGAGCTACACTTTAAAATACACTAACTATATGTAATTTAAATAGGCATATCTGAGAATTTTCTATGCAGAAAAATGGAAGTAAATGTGTGTTTTACATAAAACACATGTTATCAAAAAAGGTCAAAATACATGTTCCCAGAGAACCAGAGAATTGCTGTGCATAAGCTACCAATCTAGAAATGAAGAACATGCTGATATTCTACCCTGAAAATGTTAAAATACAGTGAGATGTAATCAAACTGCTGCATTATCAATGAGAGCCCTAATGTCACTTATATGTCTGATTCCCCTGCCTGGCAGGCTCGAAATATACCTCCCATCTGGTCAGTCTGCTAACAGAAGCATTGCATTGCAGTGCTGATGAAAAACTCTGGGATAACTCAAGTTCCACCAGTTCTTCTGCAGAACTTGTATGCAAACTGCAGTGTACAGAGTATCTAAGTAGCCCTCAAGATCAGACAACTCATTTGCATGACGTAGGTCTCACTACTGTTTTATTTCTTAAACAGCTGGACTACAAACAATAAAGATTCCAACACTGACAAGACACATAGACTTACTCTCTCAATCTGAATTACATGCTGTCATCTCTAATATTTAGTGAATGGGATTCTTCACGATAAAGAATTATATAGCTGTGGAAACACTTTATTGTTGGACTGTTGCTAAGAAAATGAACACAATGTTCGTTTCCTTAACAAAAGGAAATAATTCAATAATCATTATAAGCTTTAAACTCTGCTGGTGAAAGATAATGAAAATTCTTGTAGTAAATGAAGTGAGAAATACTGCTAAGAAATGAAGGGCAGGGAGAAAATTGTTCTCTTTCCCCTTCTTTCTTTCCAACTTAAAAACAGTGAGCTTTTCTTCAGCTTGTCTATGAAAAAATAGCAGTGGGTGTCTGTGTTGCAAAAAAGGAGTTTTACAGAGTATATGAGGAAAAAACCACCCTTATATTGGGTGATACTCCACATCATTCTGGAGTAGCATCCTGGCTCAGAGTGGTCAGTTGTCAATACAAAGAGGACAAGGAAGAGGCAGGTACGAAGCGATGCCTCCTGGTCTGCAGGAAATGCAGGACTGGCTTACCTCGGGCAGGAACAGTTCACCCACTCTGGAGCAGTTGCTAAAGGTGAGGCTCCCTTTCCCGTGAAGGTGGTTACGTGGGGCAACACCACGGGTAAGTCTTCATAGGGCACAGGGACAGTGCCACACGTCTGGCAGTGAATGATCGGAATAGGTGTCCCCCAGTACCGCTGTCGAGATATTAACCAGTCTCTTAATTTGTCACTCGTTAGGTCTCCACCTATTCCCTTATTTTTGGCCTGCTGGGTAACAGCTTTCAAAGCCTCCTGCCGAGTCATGCCTGTGAGCTGATTAAAAAAAAAAAAGGAGAGAAGCAGAAAGAAAATATGTGCATTTGCTGTCAGTGAAAATGCAAGAACAGACAAAAAAGGTCACAAATGCAATTTCTGAGAGTCAAAGTTTATGACCCTCATGTAAATTTTCACCTTCTCTCTGCTTAACATCCTTCTATCCAAGATGCACGTACCAGTGACTTGATTCATTTAAACCCTCTTAATCTTGTAATGTTCTTGATGGCCTGAATAGAACAAGGCTGGGAAAGAGCCCTGTAGACCCCTTCAGCCTTTATTGGCAGCTATTTGCATTTACTGCTGCTGTATCAATGGACTGCTGTATGCTGAAACTTCTCGAGCATCACCAACACAAGGTAGACTGAGGGAAAGTGAATGGGGAAACAGCTTGCTTTCTACTATGTTCATTTGGGGTCTTTCCATTTTTGCTTTCACATACATCTTAACCACTTAGACCCTACCTGTTATGTAACAGAATATAACCTTTTATCTGCTATCAAACGCATTTTTTCAAGACACTTCTGTGTCACTTCAGGGAGATAAGTTACCAGAAATGTTTATGCCACGTTTCAATGAATATGAGTAAAAAGGACTAATATGTTAATATTTAGCTTAAAAATGTATTGAGGTGATGAAACAAGGATCAACTTTTAACATCGGATCAATTATTCAGTTTCCATTATAAAACTCAGACCAATACCATAGCTTCTTTTCCTGCACAAAAGAAAAAAAACCCTTTGCTACAGAAGAGCCAGCATATTTTATCATTAAATTATTCCTAGAAATTTGGTGGCATAAGCCTGGCTTGATTGTTTTTTTAAAAAATAAAAGAAAGCCTTTAAATATACAAATTATTTGGCACTCTTGAGAAAACAGATTTACTTTGCATTGTTATTCTAAGTTGGAAAGAACTCCATACTACCCACCTCCCCAGAATTAATGACTTTCTCCAAACCATTTGGCAATGTTTCAATGACTTCAGTGAAAGGAATGCCCAGATTCTTAGCTACTGCGGCATCTTCTGCACTTGTACTAGGTATTCCTAGGGGGGAGGGAAAAGTGATAAAAATAAATTAGTTCTGGGATTGACGAACATGGATATCAATCATCAATTTCAGGATAAAACATTCTATTTCTGTGACACACTCTTTATAATGACTTATGTTTGCCCAAAGGAGTTTAAAAATCTAAGAACAATAAAAATGCTTTAATGTTCTTTAAGCAGTGAAATTCAAGCAGCAATAATTACAAACATATTTTCTCAGTTTCTCTGTCATCCAAGTATTCATCAATGTCCCGCCACAGAAAAGGATGAAAAGTAGATGACTCAGAAAAAGCCTAAAACTAAAGCCACAAAATTTGGATAAGTAATAAAATTTTCAATACAATTATATCATCTAAATAGAATATATTTAAATAATACAAATGTAAATTCTATTTGCTAATATCAGAAATAAATACTAAACAAACAACCTAAATAGTCCTCTTGTTGCAATAGTAAATTTAATCTCTTTCTAATTTCATAGTTTATCAAAATGTACTGCAACAGTCTCTAATGTTTCTATCACTTCAACTTATTATGAAAGACGTGATTTGTTTACAATCTTGGGAAAACATAACAATAACATCCATTTTCTATTCGGAATATAACTACTGAGAGCACTTCCTACCACTGTTCCAAGTCAGTTTAGAACTCATATTATTTAAGGCCCTTGATGCTATTTTTTCCCTTTGCATCTTACTATTTGGGTCAGTCATACATCTTGAAGTTCTTCTTCTAAGCCATGTTGGCTTCTTTTTATTATAACAATTTACCTGCACCATAAAATGACATGTTATCCTTAAATATGTCTTATTCATATTGATAGATGATGACATCTTCCCTCTGACTTTTCTGTATTTTGAAAGATACTTTGTTCTACTTTAGAGGACTACATTTTAGGGTGAGTTAAGAAGTTAAGAAATTCATTAATTCATTATCACATGTATTCTGAAATAACATTGAGATGCTAACAGATGTATTCTTTCCACATTGAGATACATATTTCTGCATCTTTTTTTCCTTTCAGTGATAATTTATTTAATACTTGAATAATCTTGCACAATTGCTGTCATATTAAAAAGGCAAAGAAACTTATTTCTACAAGCCAATGCTAACATTAAGTTGGTGAAAACTACAGACAAAAACTCTCAAAATATTGCTGAGCACACCAGAGTTATTAACATACAAACTACTTCATTCAAAACCCATTCAACAATCATCTTTGTTCAGGCAATGAAATGCCTGCTGCACATTAACTCTATCAATATATAAAATTTTGGAAGCAGATAACAAGAAAACCAAGCAAAACTGCCCTGTGACAAATAACTTCCTAACTAGCAAAATACGGAATTGTTATTTTATCTTTCCAGCAGATGTAGGCTCTTGCCATTTCTAGGCCCTATTATAGAATAATGTATGTATCATAATTTGCCAGAGAGCCCTGCAGCCTGCAACAGGTGGCTTCACAATATGCTCTACAAATGCAAAAAAAGCGGGCCCCACTTTTTTGTCTTCAACAGCTGGCATCCAGAACTTCCCGGGAAGAGCCGCGCTGTTTCCGACAGGCATAAGGCCAAGGTACGTGCCAGTGAGCAAGCTGGAAGCTTTTAATGAAAAATACGATTAGGTATCTCAATTATTTGGCTTCTCTTATATAAGCAGAGGTTTCTGGTTCTCAAAAAGAGATTAATTCCTAAAGTGTAAGATGCGGGCATGGTGTAAGCAAGCTATAGAGCCCAAGTGAATAATTTCTACCAGCCTTGTGAGGGTCATCCAAGACATTTTTGCAAAGTCAGCTGGTTTTATTCAGTCCAGTTGTGATGCAGGAACAGCCAACATTGGCAGTGGTGTAAAGAAAGGAGTAGCTCCAGGGCAGGAAAGAATTACAAACAACAGGGAGGCAATAAAAGGGACTTAAGGGATAAGGATGTAGTGGAAAGAGGAAAGAAGAGATAAAGAAATATTTTCTATTAGGACTGGCACAGAACATTGCCTACTTATTGCAGCTGAGAGGAGACCACAGCTAAATACAACAATAAACAAAAAGCTTGGTGGGTACTGTTGATGAAGATACACTTTGCAGATTAAAATGGACACAATTTTTAAGTCAGTACAATTCCTAATTTTACTTAGAAGGACAGTCACATCATCTAACCAGATGTACTTAACTGCCTAAGTTGAGGGTCTAGGCTCCCTAGGCAAGAAAGGAGTAAGTAATCCTAAATTAGGTGCCTCAATTATGGAAACCCTTCTTCTAGAGATAAAGGGTCCAATGTAACTGTCTAAGACTACCCAAACAGAATTATTACCTGACTCATTTTACTGACCTCAAAATAAATATAACTAGATAGAAGTCCGACTTGGAAGTTTTTACATTTACTGTCTGAAACATTTATCTTAAAGGATGCACATAATTTATGTAAAAATAATACAAAAAAAAAAACAAACCAAGCTAAAGGTTTTAGTTGTTTGCAAAATGTTTATGTGAAACAACGGTGCAGTTCTGTTTTGATTAAGGATGGTGAGAGACAGCCAAATACACATGCACTGTAGGTAATCAATCCTCTTTAGATATGCAGATCCTCAAATTTAGCTCATTAAACGTACTAATTTTATAATATTTCCATTAAAATTTATCATCCTGTAAATCTTTCCCCCAGACAGATTCCACATAGCTACTTTTCCCATCCTTCATCACTAATGAAGAACAGTCATGAAGAACTGGATTCCTAAGTCCAGAAGAGAGTCACCGTGTTCAAAGATTTGCAGCAACAGTATCTGATGCTCCAACAGAGCAGCTGAAACCCATACTATTTCACTTACATGATAAATGTCACATACCTATTTTAGTATCAAGATAATTCTCAAAATTGTCTTTTGCTGAGATGACTACAGGAATCTCCTGATTGGTAAGCAAATTCACAGCTGTCACTGAAGTAACCGAGTCTGAAAACAAATGTAATGATCACAGTAAGTAAAATATGACAGAAAATATGCTAAGAACATCACTTGCTATTAAATCTTAGTTTATCTTAAATGTGCATGAAATTTAAATTAGAATTTTGTTTAAATAAGAAGGAAAATGAAAAGTCTAATCACATTTCTAAAATGTTCAGGCATATGAAAATCTTCAGTAAGACTGAGCGATAAATTCACAATTAGAAAACATACTTATAACAAACACCCGAATAAAACCAGTAAGATTGGGACTATAATTAAAAAAATAGTGAGTCTTTGACCACTACTTGTGTGCTGCAGAGTTGCATGAAGTGGCTGTAGTAAGCCCTGAATTATATACTAACAGACATTAAAAAGTTAAGCAAAAAAAACATCCAGTTATTCAGGTGAAACTGAAGGGGAGCATATGTACTATGCTTATGATTTGTTTTCTTACAGAAGAACTACAAAACCTGAGAAGTATAGACAAGTGTGAAAAAAGAAACCTAAATAACCAGCTGATTCCCAAACAGAGTATTCATACTCACATTAGAGATGAGGAATCTAATATCCACAGGGAAAGGGAGAGAGGAGAGAATCAAGGGTGACAAACTGAAATTGATTTACAATGTGTGGCTTTGGTGTCTCAGCAAGAAGAAAATCAAAGCTGAATACTCTAAGTTTTGAGGATTCAAACTCCATATTTCAGTTTGGACCTGTTTCTAACTTTTTAGTGCCTTTAAGTTGATGCTAATTAAAATAATTAAACAATTAAAATAATTAAAATAAGATTTGTTTTCTTACAGAAGAACTACAAAGTCTGAGAAGTATAGACAAGTGTGAAAAAAGAAACCTAAATAACCAGCTGATTCCCAAACAGAGTATTCATACTCACATTAGAGATGAGGAATCTAATATCCACAGGGAAGGGGAGAGAGGAGAGAATCTGAAATTGATTTACAATGTGTAGCTTTGGTGTCTCAGCAAGAAGAAAATCAAAGCTGAATACTCTAAGTTTTGAGGATTCAAACTCCATATTTCAGTTTGGACCTGTTTCTAACTTTTTAGTGCCTTTAAGTTGATGCTAATTAAAATAATTAAACAATTAAAATAATTAAAATAATGCTAAGAACTTCCTTTCACCTATCTTCATAGCTATGCTGAGGAAAGTCTCAGTCTTGTATTGTTATGCATAAAAACTGCTTGAAATAAAGTAGAGATGAGGAATCTAATATCCACAGGGAAGGGGAGAGAGGAGAGAATCTGAAATTGATTTACAATGTGTAGCTTTGGTGTCTCAGCAAGAAGAAAATCAAAGCTGAATACTCTAAGTTTTGAGGATTCAAACTCCATATTTCAGTTTGGACCTGTTTCTAACTTTTTAGTGCCTTTAAGTTGATGCTAATTAAAATAATTAAACAATTAAAATAATTAAAATAATGCTAAGAACTTCCTTTCACCTATCTTCATAGCTATGCTGAGGAAAGTCTCAGTCTTGTATTGTTATGCATAAAAACTGCATAGCAGCATTTTAGAGAACAGGGCCACTATATCTCATCAGTCTTGTTAACACAAACAACATACTTATTTCTGCTTACTTCTTTTTCAATTTCAGGTGTCTGAGATACCCATATTCTAGATAAGATTTCTCACATTCAGACCACTGCATATACCTTTCCTCCGTTTAAAAGATGTACAAAAGAAATAATTTCACTCTTTAAAAGCAACTAAGCAAGAAGCCTCCTGAACAGGATGCTGAGTGGGCAGGACAGTCTGCTTTAAAATGAACTTCTCTCTTCCACCCAGTAATTATTTTCATTTTATACTGGAACCCAAAATAATAACTCCAGTTTATGAAGGTACTCTTTATTAGCTCACATCATTATTATAATAGTGGTCAAGAGATGATATTACAGTTACAAATGTAAAAGAATTTATGCATAGTATTATAATAAGATAATGAACAATGTACGGATCAAATCTTTATCTCAGATACCTCACCACACTGACAAAACTAAGAGACTTAACAGATCATAAATTAACATAAATTTTGCCAGGATGAAAAAAAAAAGAATGTTTGAAAATCAGTTGCACACTTAATTTAAATAACTATAGCCTAAAATACAGAACTGTACTCCAAGAGTAATGGTATTAGAACTTTAAGTTGCATGCACTAGAAAGCATGAACACATAACCTTCTAATTATTTAAATGAGAACACGGTGATGAAAGAAAGTTAACAGACACAAAAAAAACCCTTTCGAGTATTTTCACTTAAAAAAACCCCACAATAAATACATTGTGGTCTTTATTAAGAACAAGTTTTGCACCTGTGTGGTTTAGCTTAAAGCATAAGATCCATCAAAGATACAGGTACGTACATGGATGTGCTTTTCTGGGGTTAGTGCTTTGATTTGGCTGAATTGTAAGAACTGCAGATTTCTTCCTTTGTACCTTAATAAATATTCTCCAAGCTTTTCTCAGCTCTGAAACAAGTGCTCCAAATACTTAACACATTCAGGCTCCTTTTTTTTCTGACAGCAAGTGAACTTTATTAGGGTTACAGAAATGAAGCACTCAAAAATAAAGCAGGTTCAGTTCAACCATCACAATTTCTCACAAGATTCTTGCTTCATTGCTATTGACATCAGGTGTTATACAGACAATGAAGCCACATGTTTACCAGTTAGGAAAAAGTAAATACTGAACACCAGCCTGAAGCAGAAACAAAAAATATTCAGTATACTTTGTATTTACTCCTATAACTTTCAGGTTTCCCAAAGATCAAAAAAAAGAGTTGGCCAGGCATGCTAAATAAAGGCAGAATTGGTGGTAGGAGCCTTCAGAAAACCAATCAACACCAATTAAAGAATTACCTCTTATTTGTATCCTCTGTACAAGTCAGGACCTGCCATAGGGCTGCTCTGAATTTACTCCGTTAGAATCTTGTATTAACTAAAGATCAGCAAAGCAGAATATTATTTTGCTATCTATCAATAATCCACTTTGCTACCTATTAATGATCTCTTGCCCTCTTGATGTTTCTTGTGACAGGAAGAGATCATCTTTGGTGCAAGAGTTGGTTCTGCTGTCTTTGTGCTAACGACAAATTGCCATTTAGCCGTGAGATTCTTCGATGCCGTCAGAGCTGGACAATTCACTTCTGGTACATGAAGAAACAAGAATCTGCTCCATTGCTTTTATACACTATGAAGTTTTACAGCCATTATAAAAGGAAGAATTCTAACGTAGCTGCTGTTAGTGCAGCTGAAGCTAGGGCAGGCTGATGTGACACTGTTTGACATACACAAAGAATCAGAAGTTCTGTTCCCTCTCAACAGGAACAGCTCATGCTCAGCTTGACACACATTATTCTCTAAAACTGTTACTCTTCTACAACAAAATGCAGTATGAGAAAAATATCACCTTTGCCTGGGATGAACTCCTTCTGAAAGACTTCCTTGAGACTGCTATTGCCATGCAGCAGTCTGTGAGTTGGTAAGATATATAAATGGGAAGCTCCGTAAATGGCTTCAGGTGTATAGGTGTAAGCTGCTACCTTCTCTTCTGTTGCTTTACCATTAACCTGAAAAAGAGCAGAAAATATCCCTGATGAATTTCCTTTTTTCCTCCATTGGAAATACAGTGGATTTAGACTCCCCTTCCTTTTTATGGAACTAAGAAATATACATCACCCTGTAGAAATACACAATTCCCAATATCAAAGCCAGATGCATTCTCTCCATAGAGAGTTTTATCAAGAATCAAGTCTTGACAAAATGCACTTTTAAGACTTTGTGAAAGTTGCTTTACAATCTTGCCTCAGTTCATCCAAATCTATATATAAATATTTATATTCTAAAAGTATATATAATACTACATTGTGCTACTGAGCTAATCCAATCCCTGGTTAAGTAACCTGGAATCCTTCTATTCCCTTTTAATACGCGTGCTCTGTTTCCAAGAAACAGAAATGAGATGTTACCTCTGAAATCTAAAGAGAATTTAAAATTTTCTCAGCTACCAGGCTTTCCACCATATTTCTCTGATGACGTCAATCCTGAAACTTACATAGAGGAATAAAATAATAAAAGGTGGCACAACATTAAAATAACTGGATGTAAAATGTGAGTGATAAGCCCAGAAGAATGCTTAAGAATTATCACCCAGCACTATCAACAGGCTATATATTTTAGGTCAATTAACTGTGGAGTGTATGGGGGTCACAAGAGGAGATTTTTCTACAACAGGCATTGATACATAGTTTCAAAAACAACTGACAAAAACAACTTAAATACAACTTAAATTGCATCTTGAAGCAGTGTGCAATTCAGAGGTACTAAGAAGGTTTAAGCTTTCTCAATTTGAGGTTCCCAAAAATTCTGTATTTTAAAATAAGAAGAATGTTAGACCAGAGTAAATGAGCACAATAAAGCTTTGAAATCCAAGGGCTGAAATTCCACCAAGGTCTCTGAAAATCTCTTCTGACACTATCATATTCCAAAAGCCTTTTGCATCTCTTCAGGAGGACTTCAGATTTTACCATTTTTCCGTAGATAATTATAATTCTCTTTAAGTTCCTCTTTCCTCCTCTCCTTTCTTTCTATCCAGACTTCTCTGTAACTCTACCATGACCTAGTTGTCTGGTTTTCATTATTTTAATTACTGTATTCAATAAATGAAATAATGGACAAACGTCAATAAAGTGCCTTGCTTGAGGTCAGCTTGGGTCTGACAGAGAAGGCGCTGCGCAGAGAGGAGCTAAAGCCCAGCTAGATCCCAGCTGACTCGTGCAGTGCCACTTGATACTGCTCCCCTAAATGTCCTGGCTTTTGGCACAAATACACACAGCCAAGCTGCATCCCATGTTGCACCTGAACACACAAACCCTTTTCTAAGGAGAACAGCAGGGGGTATCTCTTCAACCCACAAGCGGTGTTCTTCAGAATCTGAGCTGGTCTGGGCATATAATAATCTCTTTTAGTAGCTTTCAAGCTTTTTAGATCTGAAAATCTATTCCCATCACGCATTCAGGGGTTGTGGTCAGCCCGACCAGAGAGCAGCATTGAAATTTCTGACTTACCTTTAGCAAGAAGTCAAGAGAGCATCCAACACAGTCACCTATCCAATTTGCTTGCATTTCTTTTATACCGTACCACTCGGGGAGATCGGACAAAGCATCAAACATAGCCTGATTCAATAGAAGAAAGAATTAGAACATTCAGCTTTTGTTGGCATACCAATTCAGATGGTGCATTTAATTATGATTAACAGCAAAATGATAAGGAAGGTGCTGGTAAAAACATAGGAAGAGGTGTTTTTATACTTCTGCTGCCCCAAATTCATCTCTTTGAGAATAGAATTAACACAGCACAAGCCAGAGGTATGACATCTCCAACAGAGATCCTACACCTTCCTTTTGAATGGACTAAACCTTAAAGACAGAACAAAACCCTTAGATGAAAACAAACACAGACAATATTCCCAACGTGTGTAAACTGTGGGAAGTGACCCAGTGAGCTGAACAAGACTACTGACACATAAGAGATGTGCTTGCAGGTATGAAGCCTGCATTTGGATTAGTTGTTCTAGACAATAGCCTGGAGATGGCAGTCAGACAAAAGACATTTACGTGTCCTAAAATTTTCAAGCTCTGATTTAAAATGGCAAAATAGAGTTTCCAGCTGCCTATCTATTTTTCAGGATGTAAAACTTAGGTGGTATCATCCTGTAAAAAAACCCACCCAAGTCATAATATTAAGGGTTCACATTAAATTCAATATATATAATACTGTAATAATATAATAACAGTATAATATATTATGTAGCAGAGAAGAAGTTAAGTGTTGGCTCCTTCGTTAGCCATAATATCCAACAGCCAACCTGTAACTTCTATGCATATTTATACTCAGCAACAGATATATCGATATATTTACATGCTTTCTGACATGTGGCATGGAATCATAACAGGCTATTCCAAATCAACTAGGATTTGCCCAAACCACTTGAACAGTATGTTTTTAATAAAGGAAATCTATAAAAAAGTAAAGGAGAAGACATACAAAGGGACGGATAACTTAAATCTCGTATAATTTTTCACTTCATAACACTTCACATTTGTGTAATGAATACTCTATGACAGTCCAAAATCTTTCCTTTGGCAGAAGTACAGCCAGAGGCATGAGTCACTCAGACAGATGGTGGATATGCTGAACAATTACAGTTAAAATCTAAGAATAAGGCAACACGTTAAATGACTTTTCCTTCAGCTGTGACTCCCAACATCAAGTGTGCAAGCTCTTTATTACCTCATTAATTGCTAACAATCTGCAAGATGGACAGTAGCTATTACGTGCTGCTCAAATTAAATAGTGGGTAGTTAGATAATTAGTGAATATACAACTCATTCTTTTTCAACTGGTGTGTTTTAACTGCATTCTTAAATATTTTCAGTGAGATGCATAAAAGACATTATAAGGATTACTTTCTATTTACTGCTCTGTTGTATATCTATCATTCAAAATACAACAAAGGGCATGTCCTTCATATAAATCATATTATACCACCACTTGGGATTATTATTGCTTTCTACATCCTTAAGAATCAAATTCATTTTCTGATGATTTAGAAAGAAAAGAATAATAAGGTTTTGAAAGGTTTTTAATCATACTGTAACTTTAATCAGTTGTAGCTCACAATTGCAAGTATATTATATCGCAGAGAATTCCAAATTCTCATTGTTCTCATTAATTTTAGTGTTCCAGAGACTACTGAGCTTTATCTGCCATGAATAAACCATGTACATATATACCTACCAAAGAATAATGAATAATTAGATATATAGAGAGATAGAGAGATATACACTGACAATACTTGGAAACATTCTTTGTAAGAATTTTAGGCATTTTAGAAAGAATGAAATTGGGCCAATACACACAGAACTGACTGTACACATTAGAAGATTTTTATAAATTCTCCTGCTTCAATATCCATCCTAATCTACATTACATTTTGCTGGCAGAAGCAGCTAAATGTGTATGTGCTCTACTGAAACTGTACAGTCTGTAATTGCCTGCCAGCGAAACTTTCTAAATGTTTTTTTCACTGAAGGATTAATACATCAAGATCTTCGTACCACTGTGATAATAATTTTAACTCTAGTTAGTTGGCCTTATTAGGAGCTACAGGCTACCGTTTGACTTAGCCCAATACTTCTCTTGATAAAGCAATTGCTTCACACAGCTCTATACAGTAAAAGCCAACTTAGCTTCACCTGAGCAAAGATAGCAAACCTTATTCTGCATGATGACACAGCCTAGCAGAGTGTGCAAGCACAAACGCTTCAACTTTCAATATGCACCAAAAAAAAACCTTTAAAAATTTTCATTATGGAATTATGTTTCACTGTTCTTCGTACTTAACACACTACTTTGGTTTCTTGTCAAGACTACAAACAGCAAATAAAGTCAAAACGAACAACACATAAACCACAAACCCTTTATATAGTGTTTCAGAGGCAAAAAAATATACAGTATGTATACTGCTAGCACATTAATAAGTGCTTCTGGACTAGGATGCCCACTAACAGGAAAATACATTAATTCTTACATGCATTTATACATTGTTCATTCAAAATTCATCCATGCAAATTAGGATGAATTGGTTAAAACTGCTCTAGCATGAAGAAATTAAACTAAGTTAAAACTTTTCATAAACTGGCTTGTAACTTTTTTTTTGGTTAGACACTCTTCAAAATAAGAAGAGTAATAAAACTACACTTCATTGGGACTAATATTGAAATTAAACGCAGGGATTAATTTGTTTCTATGGAATACCGAGTCTGAAACTAAGGCTAACTTTTTTAAAAGTTGCTTAAGGGAAACTCTTCTAAAAAACTTTTCATTTTCAAATCCAGTCGCACCACACCCTGCAAAAACATAAATCAGTAAATAAATGTTAAAACTATTATTAATTTTTAAAAGTTGTATGTAGCCTGTTAGGGTATATGAAACTCTTAAATTGAAGTTGAGCAATACTAGCATATAAACACCTGAATATTATAAGCTAGTGTTTGAAAAGTTAATATTTAACTCCATAAACTCTGCTTTCACCTTTCTTTTTAAATTCACTGCCATGTTTGGTAAAGTAGTCTCACAAGTTCTGCTCCAATTATTATTTTACAATTACTGATATGATTCCTTAAACAAAAATTCTGACCCTTAGGGGTATGTACATAACTCCTAGTCATTTGTGCCACAAGTTTGTTAACGAGGTAACACAGACAAGACAGTCAACAAGAAGATTCCTTGCACTTAGGCAAATAAATTGAAGTAAAACTATGTTGGATTCTGCAAGGGACAAAGAACAAGAGCAGCATTACAATCCAGTAAGCAGAGTATGATAAATATCAAATAAATTCCATTTTCAAATTTCTGATGATGATTTAGTAGTGAAATACTTAGAAACATTAGGTAGCAGAGTCTTTCTACTTTCATTTTTCATGACTCGGGAAGAGACAGTAAAACTTAAAATACAAACAATCTAATTACATGAAAAATGAGTCCCATCTTAATCAAACACAAGTCTAGGTAAAGAATAAATACCTCTTGGCAGTCTTTCAGATCTAAAGATAATCAGACTCAAAAAAACAGCTAAGGAAATGAAAGCTATATTCAGGGATGAGAATGACTTTAAGGCTCTTCCACCTTTAGGAAAGTTTGACTCAAGTGCTGGAAAAATTGAAGATTCAGGATAAACTAATGTTCCATAGAACTGCTTTACTCTTTCAGAACACCTAGAAAATTCTGGCATAGCTAAAAGATGAAAGTCAACCAGTTCAGATGATCCGAGAGTCACAAAATCAAGATCAGTTTGCTGAAGGTTCATCACATGCAACAATGACAAAGTCTGAAACTAGAATTAATGTGTCTGAAAGGGAAAACAAATCCTACATATCCAGCTGTTTAGTCTGCTGAAGATTCAGTACAGAAACAGAACTTCATTTTAGCAATCTTCAGACAGAAAAAAAGTATATAAACCAATAGAACAGAAATGCTTTATAATTTTCCAAGAGTATCTCAACTCTGAAAGTTGCTCTCCTGCTTGTAGTTTAGAGGGAGGATTCTGCTGGACTCCTAAAAATTCAGCCTCCGACTTCAGGAACTAAAATTTTTAGTACGATCAATGCCTGCCACTAATTCATACTTAGTGAGAGGATTTCAACTCCTCCATGGCAGTGAATGAAATAAAATGAAAAAATCTAAATATAAGCTATAAAGCCAAATGTTTACTCTTTTTTCAATGAAGACACCTTAATGAAGTTTGGAAAATTTGCAACGTAACAACAAGACTAAAATAAAAAGGTCAGCAAAAGGTTTCATTTCAAAAGCATTCAATTCATTAGCAAAATAAAATTATCTTCTACTAAATTAAAATAAAAAGCTTTGCTTCTGAGGAAGAGTCAGATAAATATTCAAGATCTGTTTGGATAAAAATTAAATTTTTCACTTTATTTGATCAAGCTCCTAAATGACTAACCAAATATAAACTAAAGATTACACAAAATAATTTAATACAACTTAATATATTAACTAAAGTACAGGAAATTCAAGTTAGGCAGCCCACTGTTTTATTTCACACTATATTGCACAGTTCCAACTGTGATTATGCAGTACAGCTTCTGTTGGTATTTAATCTCTTCTTGGTTTGTTTTTACCTTCAGTAGTTTCTGCCTGTACTATTGTAGGTCACTCTTGACTCTTATTTCCCATGCATGCATTATACTGAAAACATACATTAAAACTGAGCAACAACAAAGATACTTAAAATTCTTTCTTGTAAATGTCTAACTGTCAACGTTTTCCTCTTTCTTTATCACATAATTTATCATCAACAAGCACCTCTGGTTTAACTATGTACAACTGAGGCAAAGAAATGATTCATCAAAAGGAAAAAGTAAAGGCAGTGCTCTTCTCCAGATTTGCTCTCCAGAGTTGTTCGCGTTGTAGCAATTACCAAAGAGAAGATATTCCCCTTTCCAATATAATAAAGCATATCTTTGGGATAAAGGAATAATTGATTCCATAAATATAAAAGCTCTTTAAACCATTTGTTATAATTTTTAGTAGTACTGAGCATTCACTGCTTTGATCAATCAAACAGGAACTTAAATTTATGTTGCTGTAGCAGCAAATGAGATGCTGCATTTAAACTAAGCAGAAAAGATCAGCCCGGTCTGGATATCCACAAACAATTTTCTGTCTTTCCAAGCTGACAAAACAGGTGTCACTTTTTTATTAATGAAGGACTAAGCAAGCTATGGAGACGATGTTCTTGGTCCCTGTCCAGGAGAGAGCTCTCAGCCCAACTCAAGAGGAAGAGTTTCAAAGAGAGGTTTATCAGCCCATTCTTTTAGAAGACGACAACTATGAGCTAGACCCCAAGTGTGGGTAGTGAAAAAAACCACACATAAACCACGAAAAACTAAAGAGCCAGCATTTCTGTTCTCCTCAGTGATGAGGCATTACCTCATCCTATGAAATCCAAAGTACTGTCAAGACCCTTCACATCCTAAAATGCAGTACTTCAGTTTCGTTACATTTCATTTCATTACATTTTGCTTAGTATCTCAGAAATACAGAAAATGAAAAAACAAGCAAAACACAATTATATAAAACAACTCCAATTCTGTCTGGACCAGACAGAGGGGCTGTCAGACACAGCGTAAACCCAGTGAAAAACTGGAGAAGAACTGGTAGATCTTTTGTCATTTTTTCTTCACAGTTAGCACCATTCTAAACATCTAAGTTTTGGTGCTTCACAGAAGGTAAGAAGGATTTGTCTCAAAATGTCTGTTAAAAAAACCCCACAAACTATTAAAAAGAAGTAAAGAGTACTACTTATCTGTATGGCAACTGTAAATTAGAGTGGCAGAATTCTGAAGGCCCTGTCACTTTCCCCAGTATATAAATTAAACATACATCTACTGACTTATTGCTGTGCAAAAAGGAGATGATTTAAGGCAAAACTTGAAGATTCAAAGTTGCTTCAATTTTATTTTATTCAAAAAAATATTCTGGTTATTCGGGTGATTTTTGAAAAGTAAAATATGAAAAAAATATTGTATAAAATTATTTAGGGAGAACGGGACTATGTAAAGACTAACCTTACGGATTCTCATTTGAGGATTCAGTTGACTGTGCATATAAAAATCATAATAGCAATTTACAGATACACACAGGAAATACTAACATGTACAGATAGATTTTTCCAATGAATGTGCCTACAGATTCAGCTGGGTAACCATGGCAACTAAATGTTTTAGCTTAAACATCTTAAATGCACAGACAACAATTTGAATAATAATGCCATCAGTTAAGGCATTATACTTTTATCAAAGAAATCTGCCTAAAGAAAAATGACAATTAAAATGTTCTTTAAAAATCCATAAAAGTTGCTAGACCATTTCATATGTACTTCACAGTTTAAAAAATAGGTCATGATTACTTTATTACTTTACATAACTAAAATGCTTTCTGCTAAGTGTTTAAAGCTTGGTCAATATTTTTGCCCTTTGAAAAAAATTCATTGCCAATGGTAAATTGCCGAGTGAGCAAACACTGCTTTGTCTGTGTGCATTTTTTTCTTTCAAGACAATAAAGAAATCAAAGCAAATCCACAGAAGATGATTCCTCTGGACACAACAGAAATCTAAAGAATAGTGTGTGTAGGAACAAAACACTGACTCCTGTAACACACAAGATGACTTCACAGCCCATTACTGAGTTTGTAACTCCTTGTTGCAATTTGATGAGGAATTTAATCATTGCAGATGAAGATTACCCTTACTAGTATTTATTTTTATTAAGGTTGTATGATGCAAGAGAAAACATAAAATGATAAACGGGTGAAAGAGAGGAACACGTATGACTAGAAAGATCATCAACATGCAGTATGAATAGGCTGAATAGTTACAACAAAATAATTTGTGGATGCTCCAAGTAGAAAATAAGTTGTATGCATACATATTCAGCCATTAATCCTAGCTGGTAATTTGCATGAATAATTAAGAGATAGCAGATTCACTAAATGTATTTTAAATGGAACCTTCTCTATGAAACACGGTTATGAAATAAAGACTTAGATTTTCCTCTAAGCCACACAGGGAAAGAGTTACTTAACAGATATAAAGCTATTTTTCAACATGCTTTCTCACTACGTTAACTGAAAGAAAACTCAGGGATAACTTCTGGAAGGAACAGGGAAGAGATTTGCAGATAGCCTTGTTGCAGAAAAAGGACAAGTAAGGTAGAGCTTTCTGACATTTGGTCCTGAATTTCTGTAAACTTTTCAGAAGAATTAATAGGCACCATGGAAGGCGCAAGGAAAAGGCAACCAGAATCAGATGGCTTTCCCCATGAGACACCAAAACCAGATTAAGGCCTCACTGGAGAAAGATGAGAGGGAGAAGTGAAACACACTTAAAGAATACTAAACCTCTACGTCTAAAAGTAGCCAAAGTGGGGAAAAAATACAAATCTTCCCTAAAAGGTATGAAGATTAAACTACTATCAGATAATCTAGCCATAAAACTCACTGAAAGCCTGATCGATTTAGCTCTCTACCTTTTCTCAAACCTAGTAAGAACATCTTGCACAAAGAAGGAATAAATTTTCTCTGTGCCCATGAACTTGTCCAACCTGTGAGATACAGGAAATAAAGGGCCAGGTGAGTTCTGATACAAATTCTGCCAGTACAGCTCACAGACACAGAAGTTACTCTACACTGACAGAAAATGTAGTTTTCTGCCAGTTTGGTATCATCAGTGAACTTGCTGAGGATACACTCTGTCCTCTTCCGTTCCAAGATGAAAGGCTCTGTAAATTAACATCTCAGTAAAGCCTGCTCTCCTGGTAAGGACTTTTGAAAAGAGGTGTGGAAGAAGGCTTGAGGAATAGGCTAGGAAGAGGGATTGCTGTAACCATGGTGTTCAACACTATGCTATTTAAGACGATATGGATTCAGATCAACTGTCAACAGCTTGAATCTAAAGAAAAAGTATACAAAAGAAACAGATTTAGAAGGAAGGACCCATGTCTCTTACCAGTCCTTGAAAAGTACTGGTATGACTACTGTAAGGAATGAAGAAATGAGCGTGAATTTGAGTTTTGAGGATAATTAGTCAAGATATTCAGAAAGAGGAGCCAAAGTTGTAGCATTTAAGATCTGCAACTTGGCTTCCGTCAAAATGCTCTTGTGAAGCTTCCTGGTTATGTCAGTGTGGGCAGAGAGTCTCTAAAATACTGAACTACCTGTCCAGTGTTAGCTCAGGACAGTTTTCCATGGACAATCTTCAATTGGACAATGGACAATCTTCAATTACGGCCTGCAGTTCATGGGCCATTCAGAGCTCTATGCCCAAACCAGTCACCTTCAGAAAGTAAGACACAACATGTTATCTAGCTTCTTGCGACTTGAAAGAAAAGGGAATTTATTTATCTTAATCTTCCAAAGCACGAAATCCATTTGATATCAGATATTGGACTTAGAATAGCAGAACCTGGTAATCTGCTATTCTTATTTGAAGGTCTGGGGGAAGAAAAAAAAAAAAAAAAAAAAAAGGAATTTTTTTCCCCACTACA
>NW_015090782.1:147755-233507 GCF_001431845.1 Calidris pugnax | reverse complement strand
GGCTTTTTTTTTTTTTTTTTTCCTTCTACCCGAAATTAAGAATTGCTACATTGTTTTTTTTTTGAAGGTCTGGGGGAAAAAAAAAAAAAAAAAAAAAAAGGCAATTTTTTCCCCATCTACAACCAAACGTTTAAAGCCCTTGCCAAAAGAAGTACAGTGAGACTGTTCAAAATGTGCCAGAACCACAGCAACAAAAATGGGAGTCAGTGGAGGATGAGTGAAAAGGAAAATCCAAACCACCTGCTGATACTTGGTAGCATCTGTCACTGTACAAGAAGTGGGAGCACAAGAAGGCAATGCCTGCCAAAGCACTTGGGAGCAATATGGCATCATTCATGGACCTGGTTGTGACAGCTAGCATAGACCATACAGAATATCAATCATGCACGCAACAAAATTTTGGGAAACCTTTACAAAGATCTGTAGAATACTCAGAAGTCCTCTTTAGTAACGCTTAAAGGTTTTGTAGAGGTTGATATAAACATTCACCCCCAAACGAAAAGTAGAAGCAGCTCTCATTTATGATGCCACTAAGATGTTCAAGAATAAGGGGTTGTTTGCATTTTTGCTGTTCATGTAGGTACGGGATATGGCAGTCTCCTGAGACACCTTTGGGGGAAACACACAAGTTCCTCCTTGTCATCAGCTAAGCCTGCTTCCTGGAGAACGATATGTGGGAGATGTGATCATCCCAAGAGCGGATGCATTTCCTGTAATGACATTTCTTAGGTCAGAGACTAAAGACAAAAGATAAATCCTCCTCCCTAGAGGAGGGTGATTATTGAGCAAGAGGTAATAATCCTGTAAGCAAAGGGTGATTCCAAGGTTACTGAAAAGCTTCTCAGTCTTGTCCTTTAGTCTTTATGAGTAAAAATTTAAGGCTGATTCACCCCTCTTAAGAGGGAGATAAGTAAATAGTGATTTGGTGCAAGCATGGAGACAGCCTAGAAATAACATTCATTACTTCCTACAACCTCTCTAAAGACAATAGACAAAAGATGTATCAGTAAAAGTAGAAACTCCAGTGAAGCTCCAGCCTCAAATTGAGGGGAAAAGTGAATTGGGGCAGACCCTGAAATATCACAAAGGTCATCGTGAAATCTGATGACAAGAGCACCAATAAAAAGCTCAGAATGTTGTGATCATTTAGTGATTGTGCAGACAAGCTCCATTTTTCCTTCAGCTGTAGCAAATGCTCTCTCCTTACTGCCAGAACAGGCAGCACAATCAGAAAACATTCAACTGAAGCACCCTCTCTGTGTATGTGGAATCAAAGCATCAGGCAACACAGCTAAGGTCTTGATTATGAATGGATCTAGAGTGAGACCTGGATTTCTTCTCCCTGGATGATGGTGGAAATTTGGTCTCTTGAGCCTGAGACTCAGGAAAAGAGTAAAAAGTGAATTTTTAACATTTTCTTGGAAATAACTTTCTCAATCCGTACTTGAAGTCTCAATACACAGAACACTTGGATGGAATAAACACTTCACCCAGACAAGACAGGAAGTCTATACTTTCAACTCAGACAGCATAAACCCAAAAATTTTGTTGAAGAATTCCTAGGTGTGGAAGCAACGCTGTCCCATCACAATCAAAATTTAAGCTCCTAACAGAAAAGGATGCTTAAATAATCTGAAAATCTTTTTTAAATTACAGATAATCAAACAGAGTAGAGTGGGAAGTACAATAGAAAGTCCAGATGATCTTCAATAAAGAGCAGTTAATAATAAAGAACTATGGTTCAGACATGGAAATGAACGCAAGGTGACAGGCTGTACCCCACTGCTTGTAAGTACTCCATGCCCATAAGTCCAACAGGTTGACTACATGAACAAGTTTCTAGTTCAAAAGCCTGCACAGCTGTACATTCAAAATATGCAGAAAAGCACTTGACAGTAAATATGGGATGACAACGTGTGAATGCAGAATTCATTCATTCACATCTAATTTCTGCTTTTTGATTTCTTCAAAAATCCCACACCAACTACTTTGAATTCTTAAAGATATGAACAGAAAGACTTCAGGGATAATAGTTTTTATATACACACACGCACAGGGATAGATCACATATATTATTATATATTACACAAACATGCATATGTAGAAGACTACATTCATGAAGACCCATATTCATTAATATTTCTGGATGAAAAGTCAATTCTTTTAAGTGCTACCATAATTTCTAAAAACTGTATTCTCATACCTTTGCATAAGCAGTAGTTTTGATAAACCACTGTTTGAGGTATTTCTGTTCCACTTTTGCTCCTGAACGCCATGAGCAACCATTGTCATCCACCTGTTCATTAGCTAGAACAGTCTGATCCACTGGATCCCAGTTAACCAAGGCCTAAAAAAAAAGATGCAAGAAGAAAAAAATATTTTTAGCAGCTGTTTCAAAACCACAATCTTACTTTTCAGATACCAAGAGAATTATCTACAAACATTTCTTAGGCCTCTTAGTTTCTTACATTTTTAGAACATTCATTTCAATCAGTGAGGTGGACCCAACTGAAGATGTTTTGAATATTCATCTTCTCAGAACTCAAAACCCCCAAGAACGCAATTGGCAGCATTTGCCTTGATTGATCAAGGCAGCTGGACAGGCTGACACTTGAATATTAAATAGGTAAGTTCCAATTGACTATACTGCAAATTACATAGTCTGATGCTTAAAAACTGTACACCACTACTCCAAAACCACTGAGGGAGACTGAGAGGGATGAATATCTGAGGATCTCCAACCTGAGAGGACAGAATCCCAAAGAAGTATTATAGCGGTCAACTATATTTCAAGTGAAAGAGTTGCTACTTTCTGCATATAACTTCTGTCAACTGTGTGAGTTACTTTTGGAATCATCCTTCCTTATCAATACAAATAAATTGTCAACTGTGTGAGTTACTTTTGGAATCATCCTTCCTTATCAATACAAATACATTAAAGAAAATTTAAAGCAAAATAAATGTTGGTGTTCAACATTACAAACCTTGTGAGGGCTAACTGACATACCAGACATATCATACTGGGGAGGAAGCAAAAATCCAACTCGTCCCCCACAGTGTTGAACAATTTAGCTGATCATTTATCATAAAGAATCTAAGACCACAGAAGAATCCTAATGGTTCATTTCAGAAGTGATATTCAATGCTAGACATTAATTTGAAAAAATGGACATAAAGAAAAAAATATAAAAATAATCAAAACGATAAAGAAAAGTAGTCCATTATTTTGAGTGTTATTTAGTATTTGAGATAAAGTTAAATCAGACTGACTGAAAAAACAGTTAAGTCCAGCTCCATAGTGGTTTCACACATTAAACATTATTTGAAAATTTCAAATGCACTCTTTGGGTAGGAGGAGGACCGTATCTCAATCTAAAACCTAAACCCTTTCCTCATATTACTCACTTTACATTTTATCTATCACTGATCACCTTCTGAAATGCGCCAGTTTCCAAACAACTGACACTGCTTCATTTTAAATATGCTACATGTAGAAATAGTAAATATCACAACCATTTTACCCATCTTACAGTGTCACTGGCATTTAAACTTTTTACAGTTTGCCTACCTTTTATCCGTTACCTACCAATAACAACACTTTTTTTTTTTATAAAAGGCTTCTGAATATTCATTGGGAAATTAAAAGCAATCATTATATTCCACTACTACAGATCAATTTTCTAGACTTTCAGAACATACAAATTCTTTAGTAATGATATAACACATTATGAAGTCGGCTCTAAAGTAACGGTCTTTTAATTTGTAAGTTCTGAAAAAGATCCCACACTACTACAAAGTTAAAATAACAGCTAAAGAGAGATAAATCAGGTAACATTAACAAGTAATAAAATGCCAGTTGCATAAAGCAGTATCAGCATATGCTTGTCTTAAATTGGCTATGACTCAAACTTGAGAAAAAATACTGTTTCTGTTTTGATGATATTGGATTGAATTTATGATGAAAATTTTAGAAGGTAGCTGGTCTATATGAGTATAATTATTTAGTGTAACATTCTCGTGATTTATAACCGGAAGATTTCTCACGCAAAACAAAGCAAATACGCATTTGAGAAATCCATTACTAAATAGCCTTGTCTGTGAATTTTTAGAGTTGCATTTTGTTCCTTCTCATAGCCTTTTCAATAATATCCAGAACCTGGATATTAAATTAAATTCTTAGTTCCTACTTGCACCTCACACAGGCAACTTCTTGACAATGACAGCCTCTGAAAATAGGGCCCCAGGAAGCCACTAAACGTCATCTACACAAACAGGAACAATGCAAAAGTGTATAGAAACCACAAATTATGTAGAACTCCTCTCTACACCAATGTAGACCGTATGCTTTCCAGATAGGATTCATCTCATCTAACCTCAGGTATCGGTAGGGTAAGTATTTATCTCCAGGTTTGATGCCTATGGTTCCACTACAGTCTACAAATACCTAATCAAAATAATCAACAGAGTCTAGGCAGAAATTAACCTCAACCTAAATAAGACAGCCACATCTGGCCAGGTCAATAACCTCTACAGTACATGGACTAGATCACTACTGCGGGAAGGAGAGAGAGGATTTTGCTTCGGTGACTGAAAATGCCCTCTATGGATACTGCACCACCCAGACAGACATTGTTAATTCTCACTAAATCCAGCTCCTGGACATACCGAGTCTGTGTCTCCCTGACAGTGTAATTTCTGGCCAGACACACATACCCCTGGAATAGATCGTTAACTGGACTAACACTCTTCATATATTATTTTTATCACCACAGTAAGGCTATGAATTATGTCCTTGTACCCAAAATGAAATTGTAAGACAGGAGACATCAAGCTGTGCAAAAGTACTGCCTAATGTGTATTGCAGGTAGGCTGAAGACAAGGGATAAATATATGCTTTAAGTATATGTTACTGCTTGAAGGGACCCAGGGTAATGGGCTATCTCTGCCATCTGTTTCCTGCCAAAAAGCAACTGGTTTATATTCACCAGAGATTACATCCCCTGCAGGTTGACAGATGCTGACTTAAGTCCTCAAACTGATCCTTGACTCTTAAGAGGGAAGCAGATTCAATCACTGGTACCCAAACACCTCCAGGATCCTGCAGCACTGAGAGCCTGCATGCAAAATTTGCTTTGTATATCATCCCTGCTTCTAACAAAGCAGCAAGCCTTGTGCTTTTCAGATTCACCTGGGATCACTTGTCAAGCAAACAAATTTACAGATAAAAATAGCTTTGTTATGGCAAAGCTAGGGATTTTTTTCTTTTTATTGCAAACACAGAAAATAATTACAGAAAAAAAGGAAGAAACACCTCCTCCCACCCTGCATGTTAGGACACATCAAATATTGAATCTTTTTGCTGTTTGTCATTTAAGAACTCTGAGTACATCTTGCCAATGGAAATAGAAGTAGCTCAGCAACACCCTGCCAATCCAAATGCTACCTTGCACCATCAGCCTCTTACTCTGGGTTCAGAGAATAGTGACTACATCACTAATGATATCCTACAGGGTTTTCTGGTTTCCATAGAATACAAATGAAATGTCAAAGCATATTTAATAAATCTTAGTTTCCATTTTAAGTTAGAAACATTCACTAAATTGCAGCTTTGTTTAGGTGTAGCTCTTCAGGTATTGTGGAACTGTGTTGCCTTGGCTATACAGCAAGTTCTTTGGAAGGCTCTTTTAACGTCTTTGTTTCACCTCTTGCTTAAAATGTTAACTGAACTCGTTCCTTTACACATAGCCCGATTTAAAAAAATATTATATGGTCATATTTTCCTAATTTACTCTAACAGAAAAATAGTGGTGATAGTCTTATTGCATCTAATATTTCTGTAATATTTTAGAGATCACAAATAGGGTCCAGGAATTGGGATGTATAATCTCCAACTATCCAATCCAATCCTATCAGTTCTGAGACAGCATTACAGTAATGTTATACAGTTAAATAATCTGGCTGCTGAAGAGACTCCTCATGATCACCTTATCTCAAATGAGAGGGAGGTTAAGACCTAGAAAATTCTATATTAAAGCCATTAAATAAACTAATAGTAGCTATATTCTGATCCTGCATTTCGATGTAAATCACTGACAATAAACGTTTCTGCTTTGACTCGCTACAATACCCACTCATGTTAGTTAGTTACACATGAAATTTACCTATGTAAAACATTCAGTTATATATGAAATTCATTATATTTTGCAGTGATCTAAAATCAATAGAGCACAATAAATAGCTAACCACTTAATGAACGTGAATGGATGATCCAGAAATGTGCCACTGACATAATGAGTGACTTGAGTTAGTACACTTGCAAATTATTAAAGGTGAAAGTTTGTACCTACCTCTTTTTGATACACTATCCCAGCTTCAAAAAGTTTAAGAAAGAGATATTGTGTCCATTTGTAGTACTCTGGTAAGCAAGTGGTTATCTCCTGCAGGAACGAGATAAAATAAAAATTCCTGAAGCTATACTTAGCATTTTGTTACAGTGTTTTAACTTAAACAATTAACTCAGGAGTGCATAATATACGTTACAGAGAAAACATAAATGCAGTTTTGGGTAATGTTTATAATGAGTGATATTCACCTGTACAAAAAACCCTTTGTGTGGGTTTGATGTGCAAAGACAAGTTTCCCTGTTAACATGGATTCTAAGAACTCTGTAATACCAATGCTGATAGACATAAGAACAGAAGATGAATGGAAACGACCACAGCTCCCTAATCAGGAAAACAGCAAAACTAGAAGAAAGTAGAACTCTGTCGGAGAAGTCATCTCAGCCACGTTGCCTTTTTCTCTGTTGCTCAGCAATGAAAAGGAGGACCAGAGAGTGTGGGGTGTTGGGAGGCAGCTGGGGGCTGGCTGCCAGAGCTACATCCCAAGCAGCTGGCAGAGGAGGAGGGCAGCAGCACAGCACTGGGGAACCCAGGCCGTTGGCACAGCGAGCGTGCGGGGCAGCCAGGAAGGAATAGGGGGTAAGACTCTAAACTTCAAGATGAAAGACTTGCCATCATGCAATCACAGGTCAAATAAGAAACCATTTCAAAAGGCGAGCCAGCTCGAGGTAGGAGAATGCTCTGGGTTAACATTTGGAGAAAAAGGTAAGAGTCATGAAAGATGTCACAAACGAGGGGGATTGCTAAGTGGGAAGTAAAGACAGATAAAAATGAAAGACAACATAAAAAGAAGGAACGGATGTTAAGAGAACAGCAGGTAACAAGACAATGGATAGCTTTTTTAAACTTGCACACATTTTATAATTTTTTGTGAACTCTAATAATTAAAAACCAACTTACCACCTGCTTACAGAGTAGCGTATTTCAAATGTTTGTTCTTAAAAAAACAAACTGCACTTCAAATAAACATCTCAATATGTAAAAATGACTACAGAATTACGTGATTATAGACTCCCAATTTTCTCTACACAAACACAGTGTTTTACAGGCACAAGGGACACACATACACTTTCACTCACGTATTTTAAAGTTTGGCCAAAGTGAAAACAACTGTGTAACTCAGTATTTAAGCTCTAATTATATCATAAATATGTGACAATAAACAGATCACATTTCCCTCCTCAACAGCTCTCCTGTTTAACTTGCACTTGTTTAAAGAAGAAACGTTTCTGCAAACTTTCTGTTTGACCGCATTTGTACTTACTGGAGGGGAAGGTGACTCCTACGCTGAACTTCAAATCAACAAGAACGTCTCTTGATTTCAGAGTTCCAGGGCTGACAGCAAGCCACTGACAAAATTTATTCCATTTGCAAATAGTTATCAACTACCTGAAATAGCTCCAAATGTGAAATGTCTTTCACCCAGGCTTTCCTCTCATCTAAGCATCCCTCTACACACAGCATTGGCAATATCATCTGCTACTCGAATGACATCTGAAACACTCCAGCATAAAAATTTTATTCTTTTTCTACAGCTTTATATTCCAGTGCTGAAACACTGCTTTGAACAACTAATATGACCTTTGAATAGATATGTCTCAAAAGTATGTATAAGAGGCTTTCAAGACCAGAAAGAGACATTTAATGGCAAGTTTTCAGCACAGCATGCAAAGACTTAGTCATGAAAAACAGTTGCTTGATTAAATCCCTGTGCTCTGCACTGAAAAAAACACTTGATAGAAGTCTGATTTCCATCTCTCCAACTAAACGCTATTCATTTAATAATTTCTATTTTTTTTTTCCCCTGCTTCTCCACACAGTGGAATTCTTCTGCCAGTGTGATGCCACCACAGGCATCAAAGCTTCATCACTGCAGCATCAGAGACAAAAACGAAGAGACACGATCCCTTTTGGTATATAAAATTATGCAAGCAACAGGCAAACAGGTAAGACAACTGGAGCAAGTTCTCAAATAAAAATAGTAAAATGGACTGAGGTTTGTCCTTTTGGTCCTGAATGGCAGACGTGCTTTAACTGAAACACAAAGAGATGATGTTTCTCAGTCTGAACAGGCACGTTTAGGACACGGTACAAGCTAAATCCTGGGATCAGATTCTCATGTCCACGCTCTCTCACAAGTTGTAAGGTGACATCTCTCAGAAAGAAACACAGAAGACTGTTATCACTGGGGGAAATCTGTTGTGTGGTCACTGGGCTGCAAAAAGATGACTGAGGCTCATCATTTAACTTTATAACCACGAAAGTTTGAAGCCACATTGGAAGTTAACAAAGAAAGAAAAATTACATCACTATCAAGTGAAATGAGTTCCTGATACAAGCCAGCAACCTCTTGTCAATCTCAAAATGTTTTGTTTTTTTTCCTACCACTTAGCACATTAAGACTTAAGGTGAAAAATAATTTTCCATGTATACCAGTTACTGTTCTCAATTAAATAAATAACGTCTGGTAAAAAGTTTCCATTAGACTGCTATCATGCTTAAATTGAGGTGAATGTTAACATTCCTATTTATACTTTATGAGCATGGCAAGGATTTGCAGTGCATTAACAGAACTGACTTAACTCAGAAACACAGAAAAGGGTTTATAAAAGGGTCTGCAAAATAGCACGATGGGGCCCTTCCACCCTGCCAAAAAATGTGACCTGCTGCTTCTCATTTGTGAACTGAGCACTAGGATAACAGCATACATACAGAACCCATACCATAAAGCACTTCAGAGAATATATATATGTAGACAGGATATTAGCATATTTTCCCCAAAGTTAAAATAAACACTAAAAATCAGAAGCCCTTTTTACAAAGATGAAATATATATAAAAGAAAAACTAATTTTCGAATGCCTTGTTTTATAGTTCATCAGTTGTTCTAAATCTGTTCCATTCTTACAACTTTGTAATATGTAGCTCCGAACCTAAAACTGGTTTGGTCTGTTGTTTTTTTTTTTAAGAAGGTTACATCTTTAAGCTATTTTCATGACTCTTTTTTTTTTTAAGTAACATTTGCAGGCATAAAAGTGTTTATTTGTTGTAAGATCCGCCAAATTTTAACATATAACTAGGCTGGAGAGAAGTAATTTCCTAGTTTATTACTAAGAATTTTATTTCTAGCACAGTCTAATGCTATCCTGAAGACACCCCTGTTGTACGTGGTACTTATTAAAAAGGTGATAAGGAGAAAAAATCGGAATGGATTTTTTTAATATCTATTTGAGAAGATTAAACAGTCTTTAACCTATTATTTGCCTATTTTGGTATTAAAGGCCGTGTACCACCTCACCTGGAAGTATAATTATTTGATTTTCAGGGGTTTAAAGCTAGACCAAACTACATTTCTAAATTTATTTGAATATTTGTATTTCAAGGTCCCTTAAGTTCCATGCTTTCTCAGCTACAAATACAAACGTCACGCAGTGTCTACATTTTAGAGCATGAATATCTTTCCTGCAAAAATGTAGCCTTGTATCAATGGTTTCATTTTTTATTTCATTACAAGTAGGGTGACTGATTATCACTGATACGTGGGTAAAAAGAAAATTTAATAGGTAATCCTTTATCTACTGCTACAGTTTTACGCATGCTCAGGCACTGCACAAGAATGACAACTTCAAAACTAAACAGTAAAAAACCCACACAAAGAAAACCTACCAAAGATTTCATCTTTTTTAATGTTCAAAGCAGAAGGGGAACATTATTCTTATGCAAAAAATTATGTCACTTGGCACACAGGAATCATTTAGACTAAAAAATGCTGGCAGTAGGAGCTACCTTCTAGAAGTTACAGCTTGATAATACCGTGGTGAACTGGTGGCTCACTGGGAACATGCATTCAGCCTGACAGCACTCCTTAGCAAAAGAAAGAGAAAAGGCTACACACTCTCCATTTCTTGTGGCTGATTATATTAATCTTTGAAAATTATATTGCCTAATTCCCCTGAAAATCGTGTTTTAAAGAAGTGGCAGGCAGTTTGCTATGTCGTCTGGGACAGTGAGAAATCTGATCACCAGGAATGCCCAAATTACTGTTATCTTAAAAACAAAACATAACCACAACGTTTTTTATTTCCCAGGTGTTTTTAATGTCTTTCAGAGACATTTCTTTCATCCTCAAACTGCAGCTTTTAACCTTGGCTCTGACAAACATAAATGTTCAGAAGAGAAATGTTCTCTATCTTCTTTATTATTTCAAAAAAAATGTCTCCCCAAAATCACACCATTTTCAAAGTGATTTAAAATTACATTTATTACTTGAGGCACTTAGAATATCTACATGTTTCAGGGAAAACATAACAGATCACTCTTAGTATTCAAAACTACGCTAAAGCAAAGTACCTACAGAGCTATTTTATGCATTTAATTACATTTTTAGTTTGCTTTTCTGTTTAGAAGAGTAATTTTCAAGTGTCTTTGTAATCTAATCTGAAGCAATCTAATTAGTTTTTAATAATGCCTTATTTGTGGCGCCTTAGTGGTTAAGTAATTTCACTGACTGCTACAACACAAAAATCCTTTTGTGTTTTGATTTGCAAGACAGACAGAGCAATGAAAAAAACACAGATAAATAAAAGAAAACTTCTAGCATCCCAGGTGCACTGGGATTTGTCCATAATAATTTTACCAAGCAATAAAACTACAACTGGCCTTCATATTCCAGGACAGGGCATTCTTGAACACCAGACATGATTTTATAAGTAGCCAGCTCCTTTAGCACAGCTACGTGCACTAGGTATAAAAAATTTACTTTTTATTATTCTCCCACTTCTTTCCCCTTAACATTTGTAAAATGGTAAAATTTACTGAAGTTTTCTTCACGTCATCTAGGCATATACTCTAAGCTGGCCACAGAGGACAGTTAACATAAAAGGTCTGCACTTTAAAAAGGCAATTCACATTAAAACAGGGGTCTAAGGTAAGGGAATGGGTTCCCTCTAGCATGTATTTGCTAGGTACTATGCTCTAGCACAACCAAGGAGCACATTTAAGCAACACCAATGCAACTAAATGAAAAACAATCTCTTGTTTTGTACAATAGTCTTAGTTAATGAAACTAACCCATACAAAAAGTGTTTTTCTTGCATTTTTCATAGGAGTCACTAATGCTAGTAGGTTTGTTTGCATTGTCATGGTATTTTGTAAGCGACTGATTTAGTGCCATTCAAGTACAGAATAATAAAAATAAAACCTCTCACCTCACTTTTAAGATAAGTACCTGCACAGTGCAGTGCATTGCTGGGCCAAGATGCTTGAGTTAGCCCAGAAGCAGGGCAGGCGAGGCAGTAAGATGCTCTGCCCAGGCTAATTAGCCTTGCAGAGAAGCAGGCTTTATCAGCCTGGAAAATACATTCTTAGCTGTTCTGCTTCCAAAGGTAGTTCCTTCACAGCTAGCTCAAATATCCATGCATTTGGAGATCATGCCATACAGATATATTTCAGGCATCATACATTTTTTGCAATGAATAAACACATCTATTTCTAATGGTTACCACTCAGGTTACTCTTAGTTCAGTTAATAAGGCAGGCTTTCTAGGTACAAAAAAACTTAACTAATAAGCTAAGGAGTGAAAACTCCAAAGTTCATTGTGTTTCAAGGAGCACTTCTTAGCTGTTTTAAAAAATCTTACCTTTCAAACCGACAAACTACATGCCCCTGGAGCATTCGGAATTATTTTAATTACACAACTGTTCAAATTAACTTAGTAGAGCATCACAGCCCTTTCCACAAGAATTCACAGACTTCTGAAAGTTCATTAACCAAGTGAAAGTAAGGTAAAGTGAAGTGTAAGTGAAAAGTGAAGGTAAGCCTCAAAGAACAGGCACAGAGATGAGAAATTGCTTTCCCCTCTATACTTATACTTCCTGCCATGGTTTTCGGTACTGCCAGTTCTCCATCTCTTCTTCAGAATTGAAGGGTTAAACAAAAGTCCATATACAGAAATGAATTTTCTTAATTTTCCTGAAAGTTACTCCGCAACATTCAACTCTGGCGTGTTCCATAATACAGCCTACACATATGACTTCACTGTTCTGAAGTATTGCTGTATTACACATACAGAAAATCTCAGAGATACTAACAGTCTTAAATATAAGAAAATAATTGTCAAGAATGCGTGCAGTAAACCTTCCACAACAAACCTTTTATTTTCAGAGCAACCTTTTCACTATCAGGAAATGAAAATCTTACTAAAAAGGCTTATACTGAAAATCTTGCCATATATATGACACGATGAAATACGGTTTTTAGATGTATGACATAAAAATAAACAACTTCACCTTCAAGATTAAAGAAAAGAGATGGCAGATCTCAGACTGCCAGAAAACTAATCTTTTTCCTTTTCAGATCTACAATGCTGCTATAAAAATCCAAGATTAGCATCTCCATCACTCTATTCAGAATCATATTAAGGTGATAAGCAATGGTTATTGCTGAGAATATAAAGGTAGTGACTGACATTCATTCACTGGTAAATGCAATAACCTTACAATTGCTTCAAAAATTATTTTTTTTAATCTTGAAAATGACATTAGCTTATGTCTGATCATTTTGGTAAGGTTTTTAAGGTGAACACTTGATTCTCAAGCATTAGTGTTTTAAATAAAATTTCTATTTTCCAAAACTGTCACGATATGAACACCTATGAAAATGCGGACTTACTCAGATTTAGAATAACATAACTAAAACATCATTTCAAGTTACTAGCTCTAAACCCTTAAGTATATTATAATAAACATACACATTGAAAAAATTAATTCCTTAGAACATACGTACTTTAACGCAAAGGCATGAAGGCTATTTATGAAGGCTACTTCATAAATATCTATTTAGACTACTGCCTAACTTCTAACACAGAAAATTGCTACTTCGAAAGAGATGAAAAAGCAGAGAGAAAAATCAAAATGCAAAACTGAAATTACTTTAAAAATTCTCTTAAACCTTGAGGTTATCAGATGATGTCAGTATGTCAAAAGTAAGAGAAGTTTGATAAGAAGCCAGAAAGCAGCTCCCTTTCCCGCTTTTTTCAAGTGTAATTTTACAGTTTAACAACTTAAACTGGTAACTTTCAAAGTCTTCTATATTGTCATAAATAACATAGTGAAATCCCATGTTCTTCAATGTTCCATCATACAATGAAGCAACAATGCTTAAAAAAGAAAATCTTACCCTTTCCCATGTAAAAGACAGACCTAGTGCATCAAACTGTTCCCTCATGTGTTGAATATTACTGCAAAATAAAAATGGAAAAATTTATTAACTTAAAAATAAAGTTCTGAGAAATCAAAAGCGCTAGTTAACCTCTAAACACTAGTATCTCATAAATAGTGAAACTCGAGGAACCATCAGAATACTCATCTTAAATAATAATTTTAAAAGTCCCTAGTGCATTCTGGTTCAATTTCAATGGCTGTGTGCACAAGACAATGATTTTTGTTCTCCTGATTTGAGCATAACTGGAAAGCAAATATGGTGCTGCAGTTTGATGGAAATGTTCCTGAAATCTTCATGATGCTGTAGGACACATTTTTGCAAACAGCTTAATTCTGCTTTACTTTGGCAATGCCATCCTGGCTGTATTGTGCTTTGGCTCTGGTGATTGTGTGCTATAAGATGAGTTGAATCAACTTACCCATTCAACTGTAAACACGTCCTACAAAAAGTTTTTAGAAAACCCCCACCAGTTTTCTTGCTTCCCTCTGATCAACAGGCTGAGCAAACCAATACAGTGGTTGCAAAAACATCTGAGCCAGCACAAAAGAGGTGGTGGGAACATATATCCTGGGAGCTGACAAGGAACCCCTAAACTTCTGGTGGCAGCACAGTCATAGATAAACTTAGGTCAACAGTGAAATGGTAGGGATAGACCTTGGATGGATTATTTTAAAACTGTAAAACGAGATACATCAGAATATACAGTGAAGTTTTAGTTTGAAAATGCACTAAATACAGTCTACCAAAATACCCACAATTACACTGTATTAACTAGTGACCTGGTGCAAATTCATTCACATACCTTAAAATTGCTTAAAGTTTCTTACAGACTTTCTACTAAAATGCATTATGTCAGATAAAGTATCACCTATCCTCTCACAGTGACTAATTTGACAGTCATGAAACCAAGCATTTAGCTCTGATCCAGAACAAACTTGCCCTGCTGAACAACTGAGTAATGCAAGTATCCAGCACTAACAGCTGCAGAGCCCCACTGACACTAGAAAAGGTCTGCCAATAGGGTAATATCAGTAGGGGTACACCAGCAAGTCCTCTTAGGGACACACAGCTTCCACTGCGAGAAACCATACTTTCAGCAGTACTACTTATACTAAAGTCCCACTCAAAATGAGCTGCACCAATACAAAAAAAAATAAATCAAATTTGAGTGTATTTTCTGCCACTAACTAAATACTATCAAACATTTCTGTGTGTTTTGTATAAGTAACTCTATCTTCAATTTTATGTTTTTTTTTTTTCCTGAGTTTGAGAATATAAGAAGTACTAGCCAATTGGAGCTCACTTTAAATCACCTTTTCAGAAAATTATGATGCTCTGAAACATGGTTGTTCACTCCTGAATGAAGCCCATTGAAATGCTTACAGCACACTCCTCCTTACATGGGTGACTGGCTCTGCTCCAGGGATGACTAAAACACATCAGGTTGCTATCACACCATCACAGCTTCTCATGCAGTTCAGTCATCCCTGCTGCAGGCGTGACAAACATTCAGGACAGGGACAGTGGAGAAAACAGAGGACAGAAATTACTTCAGTGGTCAGAATTTAAACTCCCACTATGATGAACTAACTCCCTTCCTTAGCATAATTTAAAAAAAAAAAAAAAAAGTATGTAATTAATTTTCCTATTTGGATGTTCTTATAATCAGTCCCAATAACGATGTGCTAACTTGTCTTAGCTTGTTCTTCTAATATTGTTATCTAACTCTAAAAACTAGACATTCACTCTTTTCAGTACTAAGGAAATTTTCAAAGCAAATTTTTCTTCCCATACAAAACATCTTGTACTTGTAACTCTCAGCTGAACTGCTTCAGGCGCATGGAACAATATGTACCTATTGACAAGAAAAGAGGAAAAAAAAACAAAAACCAGAATAGCACAGAAAGTAGCAGAAGAGATTCAGCTCAGGCTGTGCCACAGTTTTTGGTATGACCCTGACAAACTGCTTAGAGGAGAGAGGCCAAGCTGAAACGGTACTTTGCTATCACAGTCTCTCTGCCCCACATGCTCACTGCTTTTCTGTTGAGCCAGTTCAACCCAGTCAGCTGGCAGAATGGCTTTCTGCTGAGTTAACAAGCTGAGTCAGTTCAACAAGATGTCCTACGAGGGCCAAAGCCAGGACAAGTGGTGAGGATGGACCATGTAGTAGAGAGAAGGGGAAAACACTACCCCTTCTGAAGTCAGTAAGTACATAATGTCAGCCTTGTTGTCTCAAAACAACAACTTTCACTTTGTAAACTGCTTAGAGGAGAGAGGCCAAGCTGAAACGGTACTTTGCTATCACAGTCTCTCTGCCCCACATGCTCACTGCTTTTCTGTTGAGCCAGTTCAACCCAGTCAGCTGGCAGAATGGCTTTCTGCTGAGTTAACAAGCTGAGTCAGTTCAACAAGATGTCCTACGAGGGCCAAAGCCAGGACAAGTGGTGAGGATGGACCATGTAGTAGAGAGAAGGGGAAAACACTACCCCTTCTGAAGTCAGTAAGTACATAATGTCAGCCTTGTTGTCTCAAAACAACAACTTTCACTTTGTGCCTCAGTTGTCATGTAGGTAAGGATCACGATGAGGCTCTACATGATGAAGGTCCCATCAACATAATCGAGTCAAAAACGAGGCACTCAGATGTAACAGGTACGTAGATGTGTTTTACAGCTGAGCTTCAGTTGGTTTATTGAAGGAAGACAGAAATCATCCATGTACTGACCATACTACAACATAACTGACAGCCCACAACACAATGCACAGTGATGTTTCAGACTCTCAAAAGAACAAAACCAGATTTTTGTGTCTGGATGCTGACTGGTTCTCACAAATATTCTCATCTAAACTATACGTGAAGGAAATTTTTAAAAATGAGCATAAATAGCTCATAATTTGTGTGTAATGTACTCATGCATTATTCCCAAGTGAAATCAGTTGCCATCATATTTATCTGGAAAAGTATCAAGTATCATAACATGGGACCAGAAGCATGAAAAAAACTTAAAAGAAATAGCATTATCAAAGGAGGAAATGGACCATGGGACCAGAAGCATGAAAAAAACTTAAACAGCATTATCAAAGGAGGAAATGGAGCAAGGTCCACAAAGATACTACAGCTAGATTACTGCACCCAGAGCACAACAAACAGCTTCACGTAAGGAAGAGTAGTTTCAGAGTAATTTATAGAAATTAATGTTTACTTATATAATTTTCTACTCATTTTAAAGAATATTTGGGGAACATAACATCCAATTCTGTGGTCTAAAGCCCAAAATTTTCACAGAAATCAGGAGCAATAATGACTGCTTATCACTTTTCAAGACCCAGTCTCAAATGAAAAAACTATTTTCTTCTCTTTTGCATGGTACTGAAAACCGCTATTAAATTAAACCACGTAGCTCATAATTTTCAACTGTGTATTCTGTACTAAGGCTTAACTCACCATAATGAAATTCTGATTTATTTCTTACTCACTGATTTGGGTGTTTGGGAAATGTCACTCTTTCAATATTCTACCGTTTTACAAGTTAAAAGTAATTGAGATGAAAACCTTGAAAATCATCCTGATACATTTGTCTTTCGAAACTGAATCATCTGCACAGTCCCATAAAACACTGGCAAATGACCCTGGTTCTTTCTGTACTGTATTTCTTCTATTTCTACACTCATTTTGCTCTGTGTTATTGATTAATGGAGGCCATGGTACAGGTATTCACAGTGGAAATGTCATATTACTTAAATTCATTAAAAAATACCTTTGTGTCCAGCTTGCAGGGTGAAGCCCATGTTCAACTGCAGCATTTTCTGCTGGTAAACCAAATGCATCCCATCCCATTGGATTTATCACCTGTCAGCAAAAAAGAAAAACACAGTCTTAAATAATTGTCTGGAACGGCATCAATACCACACACAGGCCTCTAAAAATAATTGCTGTTTTGATCCAAATAATGAACGGTGTTTTGCATTTCAGCATTTGCTTTATCTGAAGTGAACCTCTTCAAAAGATGCCCACTATGGCTAGGTCTGTTTTAAAAGATGAATATTTCATATTCGCTCTCTACAATGAAACGTTAGAGGGAGCTTAAAGTATTATGCAATAAATCCTCATGACTATTTCAATACCAGGTTAACAATGACAAAAATCAATCCTTTGTAGATTTGCGTGGTGGCCAAAGTTAGCGGTTGATGCTACTGCTAAACAGAATCAAACATTCACCCTAAAGAAGAATAAGCAAGAAAGCAAAATTAATTCAACCAACAGTTTTAGAACTGTAGCTGATGTGTAGCCTACTTTTTTTTTTCCTTTTGTTGAAGAAAAAAAGAAAAATAGCCTATGATAACCTTAAATCTAACAGATAAAATTAAGAGGGTGATGGCAGGGTAGTTTTAGTCTAATTTTACTAAAAAGTCTACAGACTGAAAAATTGTATTTCAAAACTTCAAATAAAGGTGGAAAAAATGTCTACTACAAAATATGATAGATAATTTTTTGAAGTAGATATATATCTTTCCTATTAACATGCAAATTATTTAGAAAAATAATCTAGCAACACAATAAGTATTCAAAAAATTGTTTAATAACCAGGGAAAGAATAACCACTACTTAAGAAACTGTCATTAAACACAATTACAGATTGGGTACCTGATAAAACCAATCCTATTTCTTTCAAATATGCTATAAATTCAATAATTAGGATTAAAGTCACACAAGTTTAACAATAGCAAAACATCACTGAGTAACATTTTAAAGGCTGTAAGAATGAAAAGAATATATATTTTTACCCCTCGAAACATGTATTTATATAAAGAATTTGTTCTTCAGTAGCATGTAAGCAAACAAGCAGTAAGAAAGCAAACCCAGCAACACTAATCTCATAAGCTACCTCCATGCGAAAAAGCTGTTTATTTCCAAAGCTTAAGAGCTACTTTTCTCACTGGTTTAAATTATTTTTATTCTTTGTTGCCACAATCTTCCAATGCTCTGACTTCATTCTGGATTCTTTCATAAAAAATTTTATGGAACTGTTTATAAAGGTGCCTTAGGCACCCGCTCAGTGTAAAAGCAACAGAATTTAACAGATGTGACTTCTCAGCACTCTTGATTTCAATACTGAGCTAAAACTAAACCTGCTATATATCATTACTCTGCTGGTGCAGCAACAAAACCAAAGGTAATAAACTGCATCAACTCTGATTCAAGCCAGTACAGTAAGGGTCCACGCACAGCATATTTTTGTATAAATCTAATAGAAACAGGAATGCTGTTCTGTGTCACATTTTTTCCCCATTACCAAACAGATTATTATTCCTCCCATCACAGCCTCAGAAAATATAGAAGTCAGACTTCCTAACTCCCCACTTCCACACGCTATAAGCATAAGATAGAAAATCTTTTTTGGAGCCCAAACCACTTGCCAACGCCCCATTGAAGCCCACCTCTCCCAAAACTTCTTCCTCTCCCCCCCCCTGCCAGAAATCAAAAACATTGGTATAAAAGAGAAAAAAAAAAACAGGGGCGGGGGGGGAGTAAGAAAAAAGGTAAACTTTACATTAAATATTAGTTTCTGCAGCTCAGCTCTTGTTGACCATGAGTGCTGACCACCTGGCTCTGGACAGAAATGATCGAATCAACCTTTTTTTTTTGTCCATGTAGAACACGTATTTTCTCTTATTTAAACACTGTTTCTTTGGACAAATGCCCTATATTTGCATCCCTACAAATACCTTCTTTTACTATAAACTGATGCACATGAGTGAGATTAAAAAAACTACTCTTGATTAATTTTTGTAAAATTTGGCTTCTGAAGATATGTTGGCTAGAGATAAGCAGCCAAAAGCAAGGCACAATCTCATTTCTCATGAGCAAAAAAAAGCATGTGGGAAGAACTGCTTCACTACTGGCTACAAAGCTCCCCAAAAGGGCTGACTGATGCTCCCAGACAGCTAATGTGCAGACATTTTATCACTGTACCATCAGCGCTAGCAGGAGTTATCTGCTCACGCAGATCTTCCCAATTCTAGCATGTATATTAAAAATATCATACAGTATATTCACTTATCACATTCAAAAGACAGTTCAATTTAACAACCAATAGCACTCCTCCAGTTAAAGGGCTGAAGAAATAAGCTAATTCAAGTTTCAATCAGAAACCTGAATTTAAAGAGACATTAAAAATATCCTCAAATTAATCTCCAGGATAGATCTATTTATGTAGTTGCTATAGAGATGAATGTAACACGCACAGTGGTTTAGAAAATGATTTCAAGTTTATTGTCTCTTTTACTTCTCTACCGTGAATGGATTTGAAAGGTTTGTGCAATGCATTTGTCTAAACAATAGGTCAGCTTCTTCTGGCTGGAATGTATGTTACGTACCTACAGTTAAAATGCCACAGTCTCCAGGCAGCTCTTGGCGTTACACCTTAACTCTGCTTAGCCAACGTGAAACACAAGGCTGAGATTAACTATCTAGTTCTGAAAAACATCAAAAATCTCAACAGACATGGAAGGGGAGAAGAAAACATACTACTGACATGTCAGAAGTTGGCACGAAGACTAAAGGAACAGTTCGACTGTTCAAAACAAAGAAAAAATAGCAAGATAGCAATTCTGTAGAGCAAAGGGTATTCCTTGTAGCTCCTTGACGTGTTCGTCATAGGCTCTAGCCAGTAGAAAACATGCCTAGAGAAAACTCCAGCATGACAGACGAGCAGAAGAAAAGAAGTCACCCACTTTCTTGAACGCTGACTTGATTGCTTCTGACAGCAGTCTCTAAACGTTATGCAACCGAGGGATCAATTCTGCTCGCTTAAGAGTGACTGTTCCTCCCAGCATCGCTTCTCTGTACAGACAGTATTTTCTCTAAGCCACAGGGAGGAAAAAAAAAACCCCAAATAATGAACATATCTTGCAAGAGAGGAGGCCTCCAAAAGTCCGAGGATGCCTATACCTGGTAAAAGAAGGCAAGTTATAGTTTCACAGTCATTTTATGACAGCAGAAGCCAGCACTATCTCCAAAGACAGCTTGTGGTCTTCATGGTGACGTAGATGGGTAAAATCTCCCTGGTTAAAACTACTTGGTTAGTCTTGAACACAGAGGGCTTAAGACCCTCAGAAGTTCACATGATCTGCTAAGGTGAGCTACAGAAGACTGGCATTTTTGACAACTCAACATATTATGTTGTGCACAAGACCATGAAGTTACAAGGAAGTGATTTATTAGTGTGTAAGGAACAAAGTGCTTGGTAACTACCACACTGAGCGTTCTTTTCAGGAGAAGATTATTAAAAAGGAAAACAGTTGCATCTTGAAACATTTTAGATCCCAAAGACTCTGACTTCATATTAGTTTGCAGCATCGCTGTAAGAATCATTTCACAGCATGGTCAAAAATCTGTTGTTAACGATGGCTAGAGCTCTTAATGAGACTGTGGGACGAGGCAGAGGAAGACACAGTAACTCCATTAATTCATTTCTGAGATCTCAGTTCTTCCTCTCAGAGGATTTTCATCTATTCACTGCCGTAACAATCAGCCCATCACACTGACATTAGTAGGCGAGATCAGTAAGTACTATATAACACAAAGCTGACAATGATCTCATAACACTCAGTTCTCTGCCTCCATCAACATAACTAGGACAGACAATTCAGTGAATTTTCCTTAACGTTTGTAGGAAAACAAAGAATTTGTTTGCTGTCCTGATGGGCTCAAGATGTCTCAAGGCTATGACCAGGGAGCTGACGTATCTTTCTTACATCTGGACCAATGCATTCGAAATTTTAAGAAAGACAGCAGAATCAGTGTCAAAAATGCCTGTAAATAAATATTATTTAGTTCAGAGAATGTGTGGTAAGAGAGCCAAAAATGAAAATGAACAGGTTTGCTGACAGATTAGTGATTTGAATCAATACAGCAAAGTCTAAATTCCTGTCTCTAGTTATAATCCCATGACACACTCAACATGAACTAACCAAAAGAGGCTGACAAAATAGGTGATTTGTGGTCACGATTTCCAGCTGCCAGAAAACACCCCTCGCTTCAGCAGCAACTTTCTGTCATCCTCCTTGTACTTAGTCTCACCAACGTGCAACCACACACAAGTGAGACAGTCAGGACACGCAGTTGGAGAGGGGAAAGGAGAGGGCTCCTTCCACTGGCTGCCTACGATTAGGCTGAACGTGTTGAAAATCTGATTTGTACTTCAACAGATTAGAGATACAACACATTTTAAATACAAGATCTCCACCTGAATGCAGCCTAGATTGTCTTTTAAGTGTAAAAGGTAATAAACACCATTATGCCACAGCTAAAAATTACCACCACCAAACAAAAAAAGACCAAAGCAGACAAGGCACACCTGCAAATAGATTAAAATAATGAATTTTTGACTAGTGTGTACATTCTAGCAAGGACTATTTCAATGACTCTCTGCAACAAAATGCTGCATACTTGCATTCTGATAAGGCACTTTCAAATTAAAAAATAATCAACCCAAACAGATCTCTATCAAAAAAAAACTCTGCTTTAAAAATGCTCTCATTTATTTCTTGTTCTCACAAGATATAAAATACAAGTAATTATTCTACATCCACACACTACTACAAACATTTAGAAAACAAAGGTGTCACTCACCTCCTTTATCTCGCACATTCTTGTATAACATAATTGCATTTAAAATAATATCTTGTTTTCTCTCTCTTTACAATGAAACAGACTGAGCTAATTAACACTTAGCTCACTGCTACTGGAAAACTAGATTTTTGTAAGATTCAATTCACATAGGATATTTGTAATACTTTCCACTTGGTTTATACCACAGAAAATAACCTGGCAAAAGGACACAACAGGCTCACACACACACACAAAAAGGTGGAGAATAGCAGCTAATGATGATGAGTAAATGGAACTGCGTTGAAATAATTCATCCTACTGTTGAATTCATTACAAAGTTTTAATTAAACTTGCCTGCCTTTCTTAATACCATTCACTTCTGCAATTTCAAAAGTATTAAGATTCACTGATGAAAGGAAAAACAATTAATGAAAATACATCCAATTTAAAAAAAAAAGACATTCTGGATAAAATGAAAGTGTTCTTTAAGTCATTTTGCAATATTGTGGAAATATCACTGACAAAATTCCTATCCCATCTATCAGGAACAGTTTAAGTATAAGAAACCTGATTGCGGTACACAGGAATTTCATCCTGAATAGTCCAATGATCATTCTCTTTTCTGCACAACTCGCATAGGACAGCCTCGCTGTCCTGATGTATCAATTACAATTCAAAATTTTATTAAAAAGATATCACAGGAACCATTGAACTGAATCACTCTCTATTTACTGATTGCTAAGGGAATTATTCTCAGTCCTCTGAGAGGCACAAATTATCCACCTTGGAATTCATCAAAGACATGATAATGATAGCATGATAAAGCAACGGTAAATACTTTTTCCCCAAGCAGCAGCAGACTGGAAATCTGCCACGGTGAAAATCACTGTGAATCTCTCTATAATTTGTACTCCCAAATAATGAATAGGAAATCTCTTAACTTCTTACAAAACTTAAACGTTTGAATTCACAACATGCATGTAAATTTCCAGAGAAAACACAACCAGAAACTTCACAGTTTAGTTCTGGATTGGTTTACCAATACATACAAAATCGTAATTTAAAATATAAAAATTACTTTCTCATAGCATTTTTAAAGAAATACGTTTGTAATAAGATTTGTGACTAGAACTTTCCATACACAAACATTGTTTTAATTGCATTTCAAGAAAAATGTTATCCTTAACACACTTTCAAAAGAGACTAGCTTACTGCATTCATGCTAAGTAATCTATATGGGTTACAGCTCCCACGCAAAGACTTCAAACTTCATCTTCAGTAATTAGAATGTAAACAACTTATCTTACAGCAGATGTACTCTATAAATCATTTACCCAGCAACCTAATCCAAGTGCATGACAGAGTTTGTTTCTCATGCACTGCCTACAGGTACTTGAGGAGCGTTGGAACAAGACAATGCTTCACTGATCAGATCTTCAGGTTCAACAGGACTGATCACCCATTGGCACAATCAACGTGCTGGCCCTGTATGATACAACCTCTGTGCTGCCTTACACACATTCACGCACCTCCTCCTGAAAACACCCATCAGTACATCTAAAAAAGTGACTCCCTATTGCAATGTTACTCTTGCATTAAATCCTACCCCTTCACACCGTTTAATAAATGACCAGCCAGTCATGTATTGAAGGAAAGGCTGCTGCTCATTAGGTAATCTATTTGATTGCCCATTTTCAGTGTCAGTAGTCACCAATATTATCTACAGCTTTATGTTAAGCAGTATTTCTTCCAAAAACAACGCGGGGGGGAGGAAAACGAGCAGTAAATATTTATCTTCCCACTTAAAATGCTGGTGAAGTACAGGTCTCTGGCAAATACCTGTAGACTTCAGTGTGCATTACATCTCTAGAATATTTTAATTGAAATAAAATCAGATCCTATCCAGCTAGAAAAAATGAGACATTAACGTTCCATTTTATAAAACACAAAAAACCTCAGCATCCAAATGACTTAACACTTTCCCAGTTAAGATTTCAAACTACCCCCAGTATGAAGAAATAACACAAATGTATTCCAAAGAATGGTTCCAATCTGCTAAAGGAGCTCTAATCACTTTGTAAAGGATTCAAGCTTACCCTGCCTTAAGTATTATAATAAATAATACAATTATTGCCTGTTCAGATTAAAGCAATATGGAACTGATTTACTATTTTCTCATGAAGGTAATCCCTAAGAAAAATATCTCCAACTTATTCAACATATTTTACTGTCTAACTCAACCGTACATACTATTCACCTATGTACACACCACACACATTTTCCCCCACTGTTTACTAGACAACAAATACACATTGTAGTCTGAAGTTTTTCCTGGGAACTCTAAGTCTCAATGGTTTTGCCTCTATTTTTCATGGTAACAGCCCATCATTCCTCATTGCCTTACAAACACTTTCAACCTACCTGTATTGCTTCTAGCACAGTTTTATGATTTGCTAACCAAGGTCAGGTCTGTATCTATACGTAGAGATATAGTTCCTACAATTTTTTTCAATGACTCTTCCTTTTTGTTAGTTTGAAAATGATGGAAGCAATTACTACTCAAAAATCTTACCCTACACTTGCATTGAATACCTGAAATGGATTCACTTCTACTTTGAATTTTACCTTGGGAAAAATTAGCAGTCTCTGAGCTTTCAAACATGCTGAATTTTCTGAAAAAAATTTAAAGAATCAATGAAATAACTTCCAAATTACTCATACTAATATTTTTTTCATTTCTAAAGCATTCTTTCTTTTTACATACTGAAGAATTCCAGTAACTCCCTGAATACAGGGAAAAACATTTTTCTTGGGTATATCAAATTTTATGTATGATAAGACATAACCAGGTCATAGCCTACAGCCATCACAATGAAAAAATCTTTAACAGATTGGACAACCGTGACAATGGCCAGATAAAACATCTCGATGCTGATAAATTAATTGCGATGAGAAAATCAATTATAAAGACTTTAATTCTAAGTGATGGAGAAATTAGCATGGCTAATAAAGAAAAGGGTTTTTAAGGTAAATCTAAGTTCCAGCGAGTTAACGTACATCACTAACACAATAGCTCTTAGTCTGACATACTCAGAAAATCATTTAAGAGATCTTAACATCTGTTAAATCGTACATGAAGGTTAAATTCTTCGGCTGCCCACCTTTAGTCATAAATAGATGTTCGAAGGGATTAACACAACAGAAGACACACGTATTTATAGAATACATGTTCTACAGGCACTCTCCCTTCAAATAAAACTGAAATGCAAGATTTAAAAACTTTAAAAGACTTTCAAAACTTTTCTGGAAATAACAAGCAATCGTGGAAATGTAAACTTGCTTTCACAGTAGGTTTTGCATTTAATTGCAATTCTATTATATTTTCATTGTCTCCAAAAGTTCTGCAAGTGCTTACTTCCCTTGTATTCAAAAGCTAACACCTACAGCATCCTACTGGATGTAAACAATTATTTTCCCTTTATTTTACCTGTCAGAAGTTTTCATCTCTCTGAACAGAAATTTGGTGGTTACCTCCACTGTTACTGATGAGGTCCTGAAATAACATCTCCAGTCATCTGAAGGTCAAGCAAGAATCAAAAGTCCCTAGAAGAGCCCAGTTGACTCAATTCTTTTAAAGAGATCTAAGTTCTGGTCATTCAAAGGAGTTAGGAAAGATTAGTATTACAACAGATACTGGTTTGTTGGGTTTTTTTTTTTTCTCATTTAAAGTCTAAGTTAGTTATTTCTTTTTCCTGTAATTTTAAAAGCATAGGAGTGCCTTTCCGTAAAGCAATAGCACAGTATGTTCATCATTGGCATAAAATACATAGTATTTGGAAAGGCAGCACACTGAATAATTCAGCGACAATACCTTTCAGAGTCCCATGGATGGTGATAAATCCAGGAAACACTACACTTCTGCAGCACTTGTAGCAAGGAAATTGCACTTAGTACCGCAACCAGCAACTAACATTTATTTCTCCATTTCATCTTCTTTGTACTCCTTTTGATGGTCTAATTCCTCTATTCTTGAACTGCTCCTTCTCTTTTGTACGTTAGAGAATTCTTTTCCAAGTCTCATCCCAGATTGATGTCTATTTTTCTTTTGTTCCTTACCCTAAAATTGGGTATTCTCTTTCCATATTCCTCCTTCCTAACATTTTCCAGATTCTTAACATTTTCCCACAACCAAATGACTTCCTCCCCTTTGATATAGCTGTCACTCAGACCACAATTCCTCCACAACTTTCCCACATCCTTCAAATTTTACCCACCAGTCTTTACTGCAGAACACCAACTAGGATCCCACCTGCAGAGAGACTAAGCCCTCAGCTCCACCTTCTACCTACCGTAGAGAGAGAAGGGAGCGAGGGAGAAATGATGGCAGGCATGGGGTGGACTGGAAAACAAAGGAACGTGGAAGGGAAGTATGATTCCTCCTTGCAGATGTGGCCAGTAGTTGTCTTAGCCTACCTTGCAGACCAACACCCTCAGAAGACAGTGTTTTGTATATATGAGCAAGGCTAAAGTAGGCAAGTCAAGGAATCAGCTGCTGCATAACAGAAACTCCTACATTTACAGCCAGGTGACATGACGTGTGACGAGACCCCATTCACACACTAGTCATGAGAACAAATTTCCCTACAAGCTGGCACAGAGGAGCAGGATGTCCCTCCAAGACAGACAAAGGACATCAACCTTTTGTCAGGAGCAGAAGAGGTGCATGGATTTCTGAGGTGTGTTTTCTCTTGCCAGCTACACTTTTCTCCCCCCCGTGGTCCCACCTAGACAGCAGTAGGGTCTTCAGCCTCCTCTCACAGAAATGCTGTGGCCCACAGGTCTCGTTGACACTGTGCCATAGGTTCAGGGAGCTGGTACAGCATCAGCTGTAGCATTTGAGATAGCTTCTAACGATTTGTTATCAACTCCGAGTTCTGAATACCACCTGTTTTTAAAAAGCCTCAAATGTCAATATTCAAAGCTCCACAGGCCATTTATAATACAAATATCTACACATTTGTAGCACATATTCTGACTAAGCTTTTACCTTCATGAATTTTAGAAAACACTAATTTCCTGACCACCTGTGACATTAAAACATCAAAAAACCACCCAGCCCTACTGCCCATCTTTTCTTACCTGCATCCCTCTCATTTTCTGGAACCGAGCTACTGTATCACTGATGGTGTAGACACGAACGTGGCCCATGTGAAGCTTTCCAGAAGGATATGGGAACATAGAAAGCACATAAAATTTTGGTCTTGATTTCTAGAAAGAAATTTTTAGAAAGTTATAACTATGTGAGTTAGCATTTCACTTAAATAAATGCACGCACACATTATAAACTACAGAGTGCCATGAAAAAACACAAAGTTTTGCTGAACTGATCTACGTGAACACTGACAAAGTTCCTAGGATCAAATTTTTTGGGGCTGTAAATGGAGATGTTTCACCAGACTCTGCTGCCATCTCATCAATTTATATTGGTATAACACTTGAAAATTGTTTTTAACCAATTTTTACTCAACAAAAGATACATTAACATAACTGCATCTTAACAAATCACCATTCCCTACCACAGTATCTGTCACTGATTATCTATGTACTACTAATCTGTCCCACCAAAAACTGCAAGCCATGACAGATTTAATTATCCTCTTAACAGTTAAATAGATGTTTTACTTTGTGTTTACAGCAAACACAGAGCTCGCTCAGGGCCAGGTGTTTTTTGTCAGCTGAACTGCAGTAATTCCCTGAGTGACTAAAATCATTTGCAATTGCACGAACATCCACTGAAGGAAAACTGTTCAGTTCCACCACGTACTCTCAGATCCAAACACATCTTACACGCAGTTTCTTGCATAGTGAAAAGAAAAGTAAAAATTTCATTTAGTTAGGTTGGAGCAAGTTGACGAAAGTTACAAAGAAATCAAACGTTATGTGTCTCACATAAATTATTCCTAATACATCCGGTTTATCACTGAATTTATCATTGATATATACTTGATAAGTTCCTACATTTTTTTTTTATATTAATAAGGAAAAAAAAAAATCACAGGCAGCTATTACTATTCTGGACCAAACTCTATTTTTACTTATCAAATACTACTTTGTTATTGCTTCTCTCCAATAATACCAAAATTAGAAATAAACTGAATACTTCATTGCAGCACTATACATTATTTGCCTCTTAATGTGAGATGTTATTAAATTTGCTTTAAGGATAAAACAAAAACATCATTAAAAGTACGATTTAGAACTTAGCATATGTATGCCATAAACATATGATACAGATGTATACATGTATTGTCAGATACAAAAGACACAAGCCTAAATTAATGCTTGCCCTGCTGTATGTATTCATACACATCATTTTCTTCTCCGTTTTCTTCCTCAGAAAAAGCAAGCCCCTTTTTTCTCTTCAACACTTTGATAGAATAAATTTTTGTTGGAGACGGTGCACATTTGAGGAAAGAACAAACATGAAGGGACACAAAAATGTTTTTATACCTATATGACTGAGCATAATTGTGAAGGCAAAAAGAGTCAGAGACTGAGACTGCAATTGTTTTCAACATCTTTTATTGCATGGAGAACGTTGGTTTTTTTTTTTTTCTGCAAGTCACTCATTATTCCTAGGACACTGAAAACTAGAAGATACTCTTAAAAAATCACCTTCCCTTAACACAGATTTTAATGAGTCACAGTTATGAATGTAGAAAATGTTTCTTTTAATACTTTAAATAATTAATTCCTTAATGTGGTATGATATACAAAAAAAAGAAGTGATTACTTAAACACTTCCTAAATTTACAAACTCATATTTTACCAATTGTGGTTTTCCTCAAGATTTTTTTTAATTATTTTTCCTACCTATTTCATCAAATGTTTTTAGTAATCTACTATCATATAAAAGTATTTTCCCCTGAAATGTAATACACATCTCATCATTATAAGCCAATTGTAATAAGCAATTTTCAATGAATTTCAGTCTGAAAAAATGAAAATATCAAACATGTAATTTCAAAATGTCTCATAATGCTTACATCTGTTTCTGAAATTTTGCAGAACTGATCCTTTATTCTTGGGAGCCACCATTTTTCAACTCTTTTTCTTGTCTCCAACCCATAGCTTTTTTCCCATTTCCCCGTCTCACTGTAAATAGTTCTGACACAAGCAGGAACTAGTCTTCTCTGCCATTTAATTAGTCCTGGGAAGCCATTTAGTTGTCTCTTCAAACATGAGGAACAAGTGCCAATTCTCTGATAAAGCGACTGCATTCTTACGGTTATGATATCTGAAAAAGATAAAAACATGTATTTCAGTCTACAAGATGTAACAGGAATTCAGTAGTTGTAATTACTATTATAGAGAAATTTAGTAGCTATGAAACATATTTTGATTTAGACTACTTGTCCATTTCTTGCATTCAATCTCCCATAAAAGCAGGATCAGTTAACTGAAGGTTCAAGAAACTTGGCTGACTGAACAGAAGAAGATGGCTAACAGGGTGTTAGTAAAAATTTAGAATGAAAGGAGGAGAAGAGGAAGTTGGATGAAATTATCCTGTAAAACTACTGAATTTGTCATCACTGAAAAGAGATGGGGGAGGATGACTATAATTAGTAAATTTCAACTAGATATTCTAAACTGACTATTTTGTTAAGGGCTTCCTCCTCAGCATGGTTTCCTGCAAGAACTACATGTGAAATTTACCATTCAGACAAGACATAATTTAACAAGATGATCAGAGGGCTGGAACACCTCTCCTACGGAGACAGGGTGAGAGAATTGGGCTTTCTTGTGCCTTGAGAATAGAAGGCTCCAGGAAGACATTATGGACCCTTCCAGTACCTGAAGAGGGCCTACAGGAGAGATGGGGAGGGACTCTTTATCAGAGATTGTAAGTATAGGACAAAGGGTAACAGTTTTAAACTGAAAGAGGGGAGATTTAGATCACATGATAGGAAGAAATTATTTGCTGTGAGGGTGGTGAGTCACTGGAACAGGTTGCCCAAGAAGCTGTGGCTGCCCCATCCCTGGAGGTGTTCAAGGCCAGGCTGGATGGGGCTTGGAGCAACCTGGTCTGGTGGGAAGTGTCCCTGCCCAGGGCTGAGGGGTTGGAACTGGATGAGATTTAAGGTCCCTTCCAACCCAAACCATTCTGTGATTCTAAGTCAAGCAGGTAAAGTAATCCATTTCACTTTCAACTAAAAATCCAATTAAAAGACTCTTCATATGCTTTAGCATGATGCTTCTAAAATAAAATAGCCCACAAGTTCAGGATCAGTCTCAGTAAGATATTTACCGATTTCTCATCCTACAATAGGAAATATGGCATTTAAAAAAACCCTAGGCTGAGAAGATATCTCCCTCACCGTCACTCCTAACTCCTTTTTAAAAAATATTGTTTGTTTATTTATATAAATATTTCCTATCCCCTGTGGTTATGTTTTTCTCCAAATTCTGGCCTATACAATTGACTGTTGTACCCAGAGAGCAATTTCAGTCAGTTCATAATTTTTCTTGCAGAGCTAGGCGAGTAAAATCTCAGTTCAGAAACAGTTTTATTTACTTATTTCCCAACTGAGAGCAACATTATCAACAGAAATAATTGCTACAGCACCTAAATTAAGTCCCAGGTATAGCTTGAGGGAGTTACACTTCCTTAACACTCACCACGTGTGCATACACAAGCCCTCACTGCCTGTATCATTGCCTATCTAAAGAATTGCACCTTTTCTCTGTTACTTATCAAACAGCCTCTTTCAAACACTTTTAATTTGAAATTTTAATTATTTTTTTTTGTCACTAATCTCTCATATTTGTAATAATAACAAACCCAGGGATGAACCCGGGATCCCCAATGCACACCAGTTAGTCGGGAGACACCTCATTTCTCCCCCTCCATCACCTTACCCTTCCTCACTCAGCTCAAAATTATCAAGAATATTTCCAGTACTTCACTGTTTCGCTTATTTTTATGTATTATTTCCCTCTTACTTATTTCTGTTACCTCATGATTTTTTCTTTTACCACAGAAAGGAGCACTTCCCTTTTCTTATGGTAGACGAGCTTCAGCATATATACATATATATGTATCTCTTTTAAAACACGGCTGTTACCTACATGTGAATCCCTCGTTGAAGACAGAAAGGGAAGCCAGCTGCTGGAGAAGCGGCCACGGGGGCAGGCCGCTCCCCGGGAGGGAAGGAGCGGGGGGGAGAGCGGTCAGGGCACGGCGGGTGACTCGGGGAGGGCCCCCGGTTGCGAGGGCCCCCGGCGAAGCTAACCGAGAGGGCGAGGGGGAAGCGGGGAGGGCGGCCGGTTGGCGCCCCACCGGAGGCAAAGAGCCGCCCGAGGGGAAGGAGAAGGAGGAGGAGGCCAGGCGGCGGTTGGAGCCGTTGAGGCTGACAGGAGAGGGGGGACGGTTACCTGCGCGCGGGAGCCACGCGCCCTCAGCTTCCTCTCTTCACCCTGGGCGCCGCCATCTTGGTCTCGGGGCGGGGCGTTCACGCGCATGCGCCGCCAGGACGCCATCCCCCGCCCCTTTATCCCTTACAGGAAAAACCTGCGGGAACATCTCCCGTGTTCTAAACCGTGGGCCTCACGGCAGGCGGGATAGGAGGGAGGTGTGGTGGACCATCCGAAACGGCGGCCTTCAGGAAGGCCACCCGGTGACAAAGCCTTCCGTGGGCGATCTGTGAGGGCAGAAGCAGGCTGGTCGCCTCAGTGAGATGTAGGAGCGCGCCCCGAAGGGTCTTGTGCTCTGTGACTAAATGACTAAAAATTTGTCACCTGTGCCTTTGTGTTTCAGCTAGTTAACATGTAAACCTAGGAGATGAACAATAAATAAAAAGATTAAATGGACTGGGGTAGAATCTCTGTAAGTCGCACAGTGATTAATTCTGCTCGCCTCCACAGCACATACAGTTCCTCTGTAAGGTGACTATCATAAAGAATCATGGAACCATATGAGGCTGGAAGGGATCTCTGGAGATCATCTAGTCCAACACCCCTGCCAAAGCAGGTCCACCCAGAGCAGGTTGCACAGGAATGTGTCCATGTGGGTTTTGAATGTCTCCAGAGAAGGAGACTCCACCACCTCCCTGGGCAGCCTGTTCCAGGGCTCTGCCATCCTCACAGTAAAGAAGTTCCTCTTCACGTTTAGGTGGAACTTCTTATACTCAAGTTTGTGCCCATTTCCTCTTGTCCTGTCACTGGGGTAGGTCTCAGCAGCATTTAGTCTTCAGTAGTTTTATTTCCCTTTTGTGTTCTTATTTTCCAAGGCAGGTTCTGAAATAAAGCCAATAGTTGTTCTGTGATGTCATTTTGACTAATGAGAAAAAAAAAGCGGCAGTCAATAAAGACAATCTAGAGCAGTGTAATTAATTCTACCTCTGGCTGGAAAACAACATCTTACCCAGTTGTCAACACTGTACAGTTCAGAGTTGTTTTTAATTAACTGCAAGTAGCTTGTGGCAGCCTCCAAGGAACAAGAAATACTTCTCTTTTTTTTTCTATTTTTTTCCTGTGGATTGTGCCCTTTTGCTGCTAGCAACTGTTGATTCACTTTCAAGCCTTTTTCTTCGCCATTGTGTTTCCAGTGGAGTTTAAACCAACACATTCTGCTTACACAAAGCAATGCCTACAGTAAGGTGAACATTTTTTTACTCTAGAGATAGGGGCTTCTTAAATGACTAAAAATAAGTATTTACGGAGTATAAGTTTTCTGATTGGTTGTCTGTAACTGTCAAGTACGCTTAAATTATAACCTTTTCACTCCAAAAACCAACGGAGAGACGCTCTGATGCTTACCCTGCTTATAAACTAGTATGGTTTCACCAGGGCTGTGCGTGATTTTGCTTTGCTTTCCTGTTGATCTCCCTTTCAGCCAGCGATGGTGACTTTGGTTTAACAGACCTTCCCATCCCAGATCTCCTCCCGAATTTGCAGCTGTGTCAGTTCCTGGGCTGGGGGAGGACGGGGTGTTTTGCAGCGTGGGGGAACCAGCAGCGTGGTCCTCAACTGAGACCATCCCCCAGCATAAGTGAGAGCTTGTGACAAACTAGGACGTGTTTTCACCATCGAAGGATGGTTTCCCTCACACCAGCCCAGATCCCTGAGCTCTCCTGATCCATGTGGGGCCGTTTGAGGGCTTGTGTCCTGCTGATTTGCTACCCTCCAGAGGGGTTACTGCCCGAGCAGCATGTCCAGCCCCTGCCTGGCCTATTAAGATGAACCCTCGTTGAATTTAATTTTCATTCGCACGGTGGTCAGTGAGCTATGGCAGCTCACAGCTCCTGATTCGTGATCCCTGTTGGATTCAGCTCAGGCACCTGAGAGGTTCCCACTTCCACAGAGAAGGGACTTCACATGGAAGAGCTGACTTCACATGGAAAACGTCTTTATTTTGTGCATGTAGTGCCTTTCACCTTGACAGGGGACGACATGCTAGAGCTCAGTGTAAGCGGAGGTAGCAAAATAATGAGAGAATTATTTTATGTTGGCTGGGAAACATCTTGAAAGCCCAATCACTGTCTCAAATTTAGAATTACGATTTTTTAAAATACATTTAAATCTGTGGAAGTATCTAATGATAAACATATTGACCTATATTTCTCAAGGCCGGCCATCAAAATTATAGCTGATCGAGTAGTCAGACCTTTATCTTATCTTTATAATCCCTTCATTTCACTAAAATATTGCTTTCTCATCCTGACAATCTACTTATGTATTTCATTTGCTTGAAGCTGAGGATAAGCTGTTTAGATTAATACTAAATTAATCACAATCTTAAATGCCTCCAAAGAAGTCAGATGGTTGCTATGCACAAATGCACACCTGCCGTATCTTGGGAACACTTAGGTTTGACCTGTGTGGACCCTCCAGCACTTCTCTGCTCAACAAATTGTGCAACGACTCAAACTGGGCTTGGATCAAAGACAGATGTAGCTTTTAATACTGCTAAAACAGGTGCTGCCAGAGAGGTTTATAAATGGGTGGAAGTTTTCCTAGAGCCATAGTAATGTGCCGGCTCTTGGATATAGATGCCACTTGACACCCACTATTTCAAAAAAACAAACTGGAGAAAAATACAAAATGAAGAGTATAATTTTCTATTATTTGTTATTTTCTTCTGGGAGGAGTTGCTGGTATGATTCTGATTAGCTGCTAATAAAAACAAGCCAAGCTAATAAAAACAAGCCAAGCACATTCAACACAGTTTTGAATTGTGTGTTACTTCAGGATAATTAGAAAGGGACTTCTTTCAAGATACAACTGAGAACTTATTTCAGAAATGTATCGAATCTTCATTTGTGTTTCTTTCCCATTTAACCAAAGCTCATTCCAGTGGCTGCATTCTGATAGCCACGAAGGCAGCCAAGAACCGGTGAAGCTAAACAAGGTGCAAGAGTATCTGTAAACAGAAATTAAAACTAGGTGAGAAAAACTGAGACAAACTGAGAAGTAAAGGAAGGGAGGGAGGGAGGGAGGAAGGGAAAGGAGGGAGAGAGGAAGGAAGGAAGGAGAGAAAGGAAAAGAAAAAAGGACAGAAATAAAAAGAAGGAAGGAAGGGAGGGAGAGAAAGAAGGAAGGAAGGCAGGAAGGAAAAGCAAGAAAGAAAGAGAGAGAAAGAGAAGAAAGAGAAGAGAGAGAGAAAGAGAGAGAGAAAGAGAGAAAGAGAGAAAGAAAGAAAGAAAGAAAGAAAGAAAGGAAGGAAGGAAGAAAGGAGGAAGGAAGGAAGGAAAGAAAGAGAGAGAAAAGCGAGAGAGAAAGAAAGAAAGGAAGAAGGAAGGAAGGAAGGAAGGAAGGAAGAAAGGAGGAAGGAAGGAAGGAAAGAAAGAGAGAGAAAAGCGAGAGAGAAAGAAAGAAAGGAAGAAGGAAGGAAGGAAGGAAGGAAGGAAGAAAGGAGGAAGGAAGGAAGGAAAGAAAGAGAGAGAAAAGCGAGAGAGAAAGAAAGAAAGGAAGAAGGAAGGAAGGAAGGAAGGAAGGAAGAAAGGAGGAAGGAAGGAAGGAAAGAAAGAGAGAGAAAAGCGAGAGAGAAAGAAAGAAAGGAAGAAGGAAGGAAGGAAGGAAGGAAGGAAGAAAGGAGGAAGGAAGGAAGGAAAGAAAGAGAGAGAAAAGCGAGAGAGAGAGAGAAAGAAAGAAAGGAAGAAGGAAGGAAGGAAGGAAGGAAGGAAGGAAGGAAGGAAGGAAGGAAGGAAGGAAGGAAGGGCAAAGGTATTTTGACTAGTGTGATAATCTGTGAAGATCAAAAAAATGTGCAGATACGGAGATTGGCATTTGGGCTTGTCCCTTGGCGTATTCATGATAAGAGTAGTAGCGAGTTCTCTACCTATTAAGCACTAATTGTTTGGTATCACCATTTTTAAAATACCAAGATCCAGTGTCAGCAGTAAGTCCGAGAAACGGCAATGGATGGTTGTCCTGTGGTCTGAAAAGGACAACAAAAGCACACCAAAGCCTTCCTCCAACATCTGCTACTGGCTTTTTCTGTGGTTCCATCCAAGTCTGCTAACCTCTCTGAGATACTTTGCTCATCCAGCAATGGGAAGTGAGGTTTCCCGGTCTGCTGTGCCCCATCTGCATGTTCGGATGGGTGGAAGGTTGGCCAAGTTGTGAAAGTATGTGAAAGTATGTGAAAGTATGTGAAAGTTCTATGTACAGTGAACAGAAAAAGAGTGGGAGAAAATGACCAGCAGGATTTTTAAATGAGAGGCAGCTTGGGATAGTGCTGAAAAACACAGGCAGCTTACAGGGAACTGCCTTGTTCTTTAATTTCTGTGTACGTCAGTTGAATAAATGAAGCAGCAGAGCTTATACCGAGTTCCTTGCTACATTCAGGAGTGTCCAGATGTTCCGGGGGCTCAAGACAAGATACCAAATGATGAACCCCACAAATAGTGGGGTGTATTCTAGTGGTACACATACAAGAGATCCTCAGACTTTTCCAGAGGACCTGTCCCAGGCTCCTGTGATCTACACCTTCCCCATGTGGTTATTGCTTGTTAACCTGGGCTATTTGCTCAGTCTCCTTTTGTTATGGAAAATTAATGATATAATTACATATGTATTTGCTTTAATAATAACCTTGGTACTAAACTATTTTCCGTAAGGCTGATATTCTCCTGTTTTCTTTTTTAGACTCTGCACTAACTTGTTTTGTTTGCATTTTTGTTACTCAACACAAAGCCTGGAGACGATTAAGCAGTTAGATAATTCATTAGTTCCTGTATGGGAAATGTGCAGAAGTGCCCCAGTTCTCTGTCACTTAAATAGACGTGCTTCCCAGATTTCCGTACAAGTATAATTTTGCCTTTGCTGATAGTTACCAGAATTGATGCTTGTGTTTCCTGGCATTGCTCTTTTGCTACTACATCAACAACATGACTAGTATTTTTCCAGTCTCCTACAAAAAAGAGGATTAAAAACCAGCATTTGGAATACAAAATAAATTTTATGGTCTGTGTACTTCAAATCCCAGCCCCATTTCATGTAATTAAAGACTTTGCTTTGGGTTTTTTTCCCCATTAAACTCCTTGAGAGTGGCTTTTGCTTCTGTTTAATTTTGCCTTTGTTTACATATACATGTATTTAGTGGTTTTGCTTTAAAACATAAGGTCAGATAAAAAATGCAGGTGATTGGATTGCAGGGATGTGAAGAATAGCACTTGAGAATATAAAAAAGCAATAAATTAATAGACTAACTTTTTTAAAAAAACAAACCTTTCAAAGCCACGTCCACCACCTGAGCCTAGATCTAAAAGGAAAGAATTCTGAGTGACCCCACGAAGATCAACAGAAGCTTCACGTTCACAATACATTTTCTTTAAAAAGCACTCAAATATTGTGGCAATGGAAAAATAAACTCTTGAAACAGATAGATGAAGTAGAGTTATACTTTTGGGATAGAAATGAATGGATTTGGGCAAGTCTGGTACATTACTAGGGGTAGTGCTTAACCTGCTCAAAGCAGGTATTATGTGATACCATTGACGCCCGCCCCAGCCAGGGACTGTGAGGGTGGTGAGGCACTGGAACAGGTTGCCCAGAGAAGCTGTGGCTGCCCCATCCCTGGAGGGGTTCAAGGCCAGGCTGGATGGGGCTTGGAGCAACCTGGTCTGGTGGGAGGTGTCCCTGCCCAGGGCAGGGGGGGGGACTAGGGGATCTTTAAGGGTCCTTCCAACCCAAATCATTCTATGATTCTAGTGCTTTAATGAGTGGCACAGGGACAAGCACAGGCTCGTTGATCTTCCAACCAGACAGGGCCACCCCAGTCACTGAGCACAGACCCCCCGCATGGCAGCGGAGGGAGGTTGCTGACCTCTGGTTTAGCCGAGCTCCTCTTCCATTGAAGCATTGTGTTAAGTTCTTCACTTTGCAAAACCAAGTAATGAACCTGTGTTGGTTTGGGGGCCACCCCAGTCACTGAGCACAGACCCCCTGGATGGTGGCGGAGGGAGGTTGCTGACCTCTTGTTTGACTGAGCTTTTCTTCCATTGAAGCATTGTGTTAAGTTCTTCACTTTGCAAAACCAAGTAATGAACCTGTGTTGGTTTGGATGACAAGAACCTCCTCTGTCTGTGACAGTTAGCAGCTTCTTACTGATTCAGACTGAAGTTTGTGAGAAGGTAGGGAGAAGTGCTCAAAATTGATGCACTTTTGCTTTTCTGCCTTTCATCAAGAGTCCAGTTTTCAAGCAAAGTAATCTGTGCTGTGTTTTCATCTTTGCCATCTCCTTCCAATTCACTAGCTCAATTTTGCTGTTGTTTGGAGCTAGTTATACACAGCGGTGAGCAAAATCACCCCTTTGCAGCATTCAAAGCTTTACATTCCTTGCTTTTAATCTGGAAAAAAGCTGTTTGTAAGAGTATTTAAAGTTATGAATTTACACTTATGGGACTAAGAGCCCAATCCTCGTATTGTCATTAAGTTGTCCACAGCTGTTTACACTTATGGGACTAAGAGCCCAATCCTTAAGAGCTGGTAGACTCTGGTTATGGTAATACCATATTGTCATTAAGTTGTCCACAGCTCAGATGAATCTGAGAACATGATGTCTCCTTATTATAGATGGGAATGCAAATTTTGGAAACCTGGGGTTTCATCCTCTCTTTTTTGAAGCCTGTCATTTGAGATGGCAAGTCAGTTGTGCCCTAAGAGGGAGGTGATTCCAGCTGGTTGAAGCCACAAGTGAAGGCTGCCAGGCTGGTATGGTCCATACCCTTTGTATCTATGTGGGGGAGAAGATCATCCATCTGGACAGCCACCTTATAGTAAAGCACTGTGCCCCTCTTCCCAACCTTCTTTCACAGCAAATTTGTGTTTTACGCAAGCACATGCTACCACGTCAGGCAAGAAAGAGTAACAAGACAGACATGCGATAATTAAACCCTTGTTCTGTGATGATGTTTCTTTCATTAGGATCCAGGCCCTCATATTTAAAACAGGTGGTGAACGGACATTTTCCATTCACTGTAACTATTAAAACAGCTTTTTACGTTGACGGCCAAACTTCGTCATTGCAATTATCCAACAGCTGGACTGCACTTAAACTTTGTAATGATATCGGACAGCGGGAAACAGTCTGAGCTCTGGGTAAAATCACTCTGGGCACTGGATTTGCCTCCTTGGCTGTCGGCTGTTCTCCAGAACTCGAGCGGAATAGGAGAAAAACATCTGCAAGTCTTAAAATTAATGAGCATTAATTGATCTTTATTGTATGGAAAAGTTAAAATGCTAATACTTACTAAAAAGCTCAGCACAGCTTGGAAACTGTTGTGTACACATATTTACATGTAGGTGTATGTGTTGTCTGTGTATATATATAAACATACGCACATACACATACATATATGCACATTTTATATGTATATACATATAAATGCGCCCCAGATGGAAGTAAATGTGATTTACCTCTTTCTTTCTTTTTCTGTATTTCTACACATAATATAATTACCAAAGGAGAAAGAATGATTAAATTATTCTTTCTAGTTAAACAGAAAACAAGATGAAAGGAGTCTGGGTTTACCAAGGGAACATGGTGCCAGAATGATCTGATAGCTTCCCTTAAATGAGATAATGGATTTTCCAAAATAGAAAATGTGGTAAATCTCATTTGGACCTTAGCAAAGCACTTGATACACTCCTAAATGGAAAAATATTAATGAAGCAAAAGAAGATGGAGATTAATAGAGGACAAGAAAGGTGGGGAAGAACTGACTGACAGAAAAGGGCAGAGGAAAAGGAAGAAAAGAGAAGACTAAAGGAGCAAGTTTGCTCCTTGCAAGGAGCAAAATTTCCTCAGGGGTCAGTTTTAGGACCAGTGCAGGTAATACTTTCATTAACTATATTAACATGTGAAGTTGGTGTGCTCTTGAAATCTGAAAATGAAGAGACATTCCTAACATGGAAGGAGACTGTCATATATTAAAACATTTCTGACTCTGTCAGGCAGATAAATGGGATGAAATGTTTGATTAGAACAGAATGTGAAGGTGTGGCACTTCAGGATTAACGAGGAATTTCTCCTCTAAGGGAGATGACAGATAGCTCAGGCGGAGAGAACTCTGGGTGTCAGAGATGATCACAGGGTGACTAGGAATTGACCATGGGATGAAGCCATGAAGAAAGTCTATATACTCATAGCACACATCAGCCAAGGTATTTGCAACATAAAGTTTGACTGTAGAAGGCACAGGTGAATGCCTGTCAGCAACACAACTGCTGTCACATTTCTCTCAGAAAGATGAATTCATCTGCACCAAGTGCAGAGAAGGTATCACAAAGCATGTCAGATGAGACATGACATAAAGTGCTGCTTAGTCTGAAAAATAAAGGCTATGGTAGGGTACTGATTTCTTTCCAAGAATATATTGTTTGGCCTAGTACCAGGAACAGAGAACAGCTATTTAAGGAGAAGTATTAAAAACCCCAAGTAACCATATTACATTTGCCCTGGAAAGCAAGAGCAGGTTCTCACTATTGCATCAGAGAGGTCCTCTAACGACCTTCTGAAGGACTGGAAACAGTCTCCACCCCCTCCAATAGCTCTGGCAACTTTTAGGACAAAATTCAGCCCATCAACAGAAAGTCTGGCATGATCTCTGTGGAGAGCCGGGGTCTGGTCTAGGTTTGGTAATGCAGGTGGCCTCTTCAGATACTGTCACTAGTCACTCAAGACTGTATTTCCCTGGAAAAAAATCTAAATTGCCTTGTGAAGTAATATTTAAAATGGGAGCCTTGCTCGCTAGCAATTAGCTTGGAATCACAAAGTAAGGGAGATACAGGCGTGCTGTACCTCCTACCGTACAGCAGGAAACCTGAAGGCCTCATGGATTTCATGCAAAGTTAGCATTTCTATCAAACACTTTCTTCTCCCCCTTCAAAGCTCATTATGCTTTAATAAAAATGAAAATCTGAGTTTTGACAGAGGGAAGGTTTTTTTGCAGATTTTTTCAGCAAAGCTGTCTGCATGGCTTGCAGTCGTACCAGATGTACCGGATGAACTCATTCAGCATTCCTTACTGGCATTGAAATGGCTTGCTAAAGACAGGCAGGAGAGGATGTTCCACGCCTTCCTGGTCCAAAAAGCAGATTCAAGCAAAGGACATGCAATTTCAGCACAGGATATACCTTGATTCATACTTTGTTGACAAAAGAAAATCACTTGCTCACTCAAGAATGACCTAAACCCAGGAACGACGGTCATGGATGGTGACTCAGTGCCTGTTCCCTATCAGCTGGGGTGATAAAGCAAGTAGTGCAGCAAAGGACAGACAGGCTGTTTTCTTGTGCCAGGATATTGTGCCCATTCTATACCTTAGGTAGCCAGATTTTGTGGGTCACTTTGTCCCCAGGACAGTGAGGAACAGCATGTGGGAACTCCACCTAGGGCCCCTGTGGAGGCCACCCTGAGCAGGATGCTGGGGACAGTGGTCACCAGGACCTTTTTAGCCAAGGAAGACTTTGCATGAAGGGAGAACGTTCATCCAGTGGCAACGCAGGGTACCTAACTCAGACCTCTGCTCTCTCCATTGACTACAGAAGCAGCCGAAGAAGGGAGCTGGGCATCCCTTAGGACAGCTTGTGTCAACACCTTGCTCAGCTGTACCCTCTGGGCATAGAATCATAGAATCATATGGGGTTGGAAGGGACCTCTGGAGATCATCTAGTCCAACCCCCCTGCCAAAGCGGGTCCACCTACAGCAGGTTGCACAGGAACTTGTCCAGGCAGGTTTTGAACGTCTCCAGAGATGGAGACTTCATCACCTCTCTGGGCAGCTTGTTCCAGTGCTGGAACTGTGGTGTTCAGCATGGTGGACTGTTGTAAAGATGTGAAGGCTGCAGGACATCTCAGCATTTTACAATTAATATTTTATGTTTCTTTACCAATCTGCTGCTTCTTGTGATGCTGGGATGGCGAGAGAGATCTGCAGAAAAGCCAACAGTGCAGAAGAACAGCATGACAAATTGGCCGTGAGAAATTTTAGGAAAAACAGAGTGTGATGTTTGGTCCAAATCTGTGTGCTGCACACTACTGATACAGTTAAGGACTCCATCATCAACAAACACCAGAAATTGATAAATGGGGAAGTCCTAGGAGGAGCGAAGTTGCTAATAACATGCTGTCAGAAGTCAGGCTCTCAGCCCAGTAGCAAAGCTGAGGTGGGTGTGAAGTTGGGCTGGGAGCCCCAAGCCCCAGAACTGGTTTGGCCCAGCAGTGGAGTCTGTGCAGTGGGGGGCACAGCCGGCTCGAAAAGCTTGAAAGCCTGAGGGATCCCAGATTTGGGAACAGTGAAGGCAGTTTAGCTGGGGGAGCTCAAGCAGGACCAGCACGAGGGCAATTAGATCCTGGACCCAGCAAGTCATTCTGTCAGGGAGGGTACACGTGGGGCAGAGAGGCTATTGTGCTGCCTGAGGATATTGCATCTGGGGCAGCTGGGGAAGTTAGGATGCTGTTACAACCCCCTGAGGTCTCACGCAATCGCAGTTACCTTATCGTCTTCATTAGCACTATTTGCAGCTCTGAGTCCTGTTAAAGGAATTTTTAATTTAATTTTCTTTGGAAAGGAACTAAAACAGGATTGGTAAAAGATTGTGGATGCTGTTTGAAGTCTGGCCGTCTTTCCTAATGATCATCTACTATGATTTAACTTTCTTCCTTTTTTTTTGCTATTTTAATTAATTTATGAATGTGACTGTCAAATAGATACATTTAATGCCACATAGACTACGGAGATACCGAGGCCATTACACAGCCTTGGTTGTTAGCAATAATGCATATGCTTTTCCAATCCATTGGTACAGGATAGAAATCCTCTTGCTTCCCAATGATTAGATGACTAATAGGAGGATTGAATGCTCTGGACTGCAATTCCTAAATACCAATTAAAACCTCGTTTTTGGGATTTGACGTTATAAAACCTGCCATCCATTTTTTCTTTGTAGCTGAAATTACAGGAAAAGATGTCACAAAAACTGTATAAGAAAATGGGGTATATTGCTTGTTAATAGAAGTTTGAGATTTATATGATATAGCTTAAAAAAGAAAATAAATTTTAAACATTTCAGCCATGTAAGACTTTTTATACGAGTGCAACTTTTCTTTTAAGAACTGAGATTGTCTCTTTGGAGAGTGTGGCTCATTTTAGATTCTGTTGCCATAAATAAACTCAACAATGCCAAGTTGTATTCTGGAATTCAAGGCAGGTTTTGCTTCTAGCTATGCAGACCCACGGGGATGCTGAGGTGACCTGTCTCTGTGTCCTGTCATCGTGTTCTACGTGAGAGGTACAGGGTTGCTTCAGTAGCCAAATTCCACTTCTTTTTTTAGTTAAGCTTGAGCTTGTGAAAAAGAATTTGGATTAAGTGAATAAAATACCAAAACGCCATTCAGGTACTCTGTGTACACAGCCCATACAGTCGGATTCCTACTTTTGATTCTTATTTCTAAAGGTTTTTTTGGACGTATTTTTTCCTGTTAACATTCCCAAATCTAAGTAGAGCATGAAATGTTTCGATTTTTATGTATGTTTTGCAAGCCCAATACTTATATGGTTAACCTTATGCTAACTTAAATATTGTTTTCTACTCTTTGCCATTCAAAAGCTCACTCGAGGAGTTAAGGCTAGAAGGCAGCTTGACACCTAGAACCCCCAGCCCACATTAGCACTGCTTTTGCCTGAGTGCAAAGCTAAGATTTCTTTAAGGCCTGCCCAGGATTTTTAGTGCCAATTCTTTATTAAGTGCTTTGCTGCGTGTGGAGAAAAAATGGCCCATGTACAAATGTACATTAGTGTACTGAGAGCATTCCCTGACCTGGAGGGATGCTGATGAAGGGTGTTGAGAGATATCTCCAAAACATCTTCCTAATGCAGTGGAGTTTCAGGGAGCTTCTCTTTGTGCTGAAAGAGCCAGGAGCTAGGAGCCAGCACAGACACTGGCTGCACAGATGTGTGGGGAGATGGTTACCACAGCCTGTTGTAAGTCTATGACTTACAAAATTTGCTGGTGGGAAATCAAATGTCAGTGCTTTCCTGATAGAAATCTACCAAGTGACTGTGCTACAGCTTATTCACAGGTTGAAAGCTGGTTAAAGGCTGCCCCTCTGTCCATCTGAGCTTTGATGAAACTGGAGAAGAACAACTAGAAAGAAAAATTTACATACCAAAAACTTTCCAAAAATCTGGAAGGCGTGATGAAGGATTGAGTGGGTAGAAAGGTGCATAAGAAATCTGCATCGTGCCTTTAGACGTGCCATCAGGAAGAAAAAAAGTAATTTACTTTTTGATAAAAATTTAGACAATCTAAAATGGTCTGCAATGCATATGCAAAAGCTAATTTTGGGGCAGTGCTATGGCTCAGTATCTTGTGATATATCAGCTGAAAACTGAATGCTTTATATCCCCTAGGAAAGTAGACAGTTTTGGCTTTCTAATGATACAAAGCAATCCATTCCTGCATTAATGCCTCCAGGGGTCCCTGTCTCGAGCCAAATGCCGTTTCAGTGCTGTAGAGTTGTTTGGGGGCTCCAGCAAGTGTAGTTTTTTGAGATTAAATTCACATTTTAGGAAAGAAGGAGAAACCTTTCTGTGTCTGGCGTGTTGTTTTGTGTTTTAAAACGGTAGCTACGCTTTGTAAAATGTTGGAGTGAGAAGCCACCATGTGGTGTGCACTTGTTGGTGCTCATTGTTTTCCCAGGAGAAGTCAGGAGGCCAAAGGTCCATGATGAATGGAGCTTTTTAGACATTTAGCTGGCTGGCTAATGACCTACTTTCTGAACTGACTGTAACCAAGACTGCTTTTTGTTCTGGTCTCCTGGATATCACATGGTTAAAACTGACCACCAGGCTTTGCGAAACATCAATCGTCAAATTTCTATTGCAAAGAATGTTGCCTTCTTCATCACTGCAGATTCCTTCTCTATTTCCCTTCTTTTCCCCTAAAATCTGGGAGCAGCAGCAGATTTTCCTGATCTGGAATTGAGCAATTAAGGAAGACTCCAGGATTTTCTTGATCACAAAGATCAAGAGATAAAGAAGTAAAGGGCTTTTCGTACATAACCGGATTTTCTTGATCACAAAGATCAAGAGATAGAGAAAGAAGTAAAGGGGTTTTCTTACATAAAACCCTTTATTTAGATGTTGAGATATTACATGGAGCACAGTACCCCATGCCTCAGAAACATGGATGCTTTCCCCAACCCTGGCAGTAGTCTACGGGGTGATTTCATATTAGTTATTTCACTTTTGGGTTTCAAATACTTGCTTCTCTCTTATCTCCTTTTTAAGAAGCTCCCCGTATCCAGTGACTTACAGCTGAAGAGTTGAGACTCTGTATAACTTAACATGAAGAGAGTGCACTAAATTTCAAAGCTTTCGTGGAGTTTGCAGGAGCACACGAATGCCTTCACCAGCCAGGGGTTTGCAAAAGCAGTCTAGACTTTGTAAAAGCAGTTATTATTAGTATTAGGTCTCATCTGAAGTAATTTATTGGAAAACACTGTGTACACAGGAAGGGGAAAAGATTCTCAGACATGAGAGGATTTCCTTTATGCTTTGATCTTTGGTTTTATAAACTGTAGGAACTAGTGTACAAATCAGTAATGCCAGCCAGTCTCTTCTGGAAATCTGGATGCTCACAAAGATGTGTAATGATAGTTTTGCTTTTGCCCAAATTACCAGCTTTTCTGTCCCATTGTTACCTACAGTCCCTCACCTCCTCATTGAGCTGCTGCAGCTAAAACCTCTTAAACCATTTTGTCAACTCTCTCCTTTTGATGTTTGTGATTAAAAAATATGATAGGAAGATCATGTTCAACAGAGATGTTCAACAAGAGCAAGTGCAGGGTTCTGCACTTCGGGCCGGAACAATCCTCGCTATCAATACAGACTGGGGGATGAGGTATTAGAAAGCAGGCCCGAGGAAAGGGACTTGGGGGTATTGGTGGATGAGAAGCTCAACATGAGCTGGCAGTGGGCACTGGCAGCCCAGAAAGCCAACCCCATCCTGGGCTGCATCAAGAGAAGTGTGGCCAGCAGGTTGTGGGAGGTGATTCTGCCCCTCTGCTCTGCTCTGGTGAGACCCCACCTGGAGCACCATGTCCAGCTCTGGAGTCCTCAACACAGGAAGGACATGGATCTGCTGGAACGGGTCCAGTGGAAGGCTAAGAAGATGATCAGAGGGAAGGAGCACCTCTCCTATGAAGACAGGCTGAGAGAGTCGGGGTTGTTCAGCCTGGAGAAGAGAGGCTCTGGGGAGACCTTATAGCAGCCTTCCAGTACCTGAAGGGAGCTACAGGAGAGATGGGGAGGGACTCTTTGTCAGGGAGTGTAGTGACAGGATGAGGGGTAATGGTTTTAAATTGGAAGAGGGGAGATTGAGATTAGATATTAGGAAGAAACTCTTTCCTGTGAGGGTGTTGAGTCACTGGAACAGGTTGCCCAGAGAAGCTGTGGCTGCCCCATCCCTGGAGGGGTTCAAGGCCAGGCTGGATGGGGCTTTGAGCAACCTGGTCTGGTGGGAGGTGTCCCTGCCCAGGGCAGGGGGGTTGGAACTCCATGATCTCTAAGGTCCCTTCCAAGTCTAACCATTCTATGATTCTGTGAAGGTGCCACCTCGCAGCAGAAGAGGCTCCCCGAGAGCTATCCTCAATAGCTACAAACAAGCAGCGAAGGTTTCTTCCCCGGAGATTATATCTAAGTGAGGCAGACCAAAGGAAGCAGTGGTAATGTTTTTCCCACTAATGAATCTGGAATTTCAAGAGAAAGGATTCAGAAGGTTTGCACAGAGGAGATGAGTAGCAGGCCTCAAAACTGAACCCGGCTCCCCTGACACCCAGCCCTGGCTGTAACCACACAGGCACCTCCGCTGTTCCTCGGTGATTGCCAGCACAGGGATGTGAATCCAGGCAAGCAGTGATGAGCATTTTCGGCTCCCACCGAAGCAAGTAGGACCCCAGAGGTGCTCAGCCCCAGGCTGCCCTCAGCAGGAAGGCGGCACTGGTCCTTCTCAAGGCCAGCACTGGTTCAACCTCCATCCCCCTCCAGGCTTCTCCTACCTGCCTGCGTCAGCCGCCTTATTTCTCATATGTCTCTAATCCACCAAACACACATGTGGGAGTATCTAAATTAAAAATAGCAACCTAGAAAAAAAAAAATGCTGTGCAGTCGGAGAGCTGACTTGCAGCTGAATTATTCATCCCCATGTATTCCTCTCATCCCAGGATGATAGTACCGGGGCTGCGCAGGTGCAGCCGGGCTCAGGGGCTGGTGGTGCCAAGAGAGACAACAACCTCGCAGGCGTCTGTCCCCTTGGTCCCTTGTCAGAAAGCTGAATTCCCTGCCAGTCAGCTCGTCTGCCTTTTTATACCAACTGCCACATGAAAACACCTTAAAACACTGCCCCGCTCCTCTCTATGCAGCCTCCCTTCGCCTATCACCCAATAGCCAGACTAATGCAGCTCGGCTCTCGCAAACCCAAACAACTGAATTAGTCTAACCTTTTAAAAGGTTATGGGAACATCCTGTTCCATTAACACCAAACCTTAGTGCAGAAACACATGAAAAAAAAATCCCTGTTCCTGTGCTTTTATTGGCCAGGATTGAGCCAGGGCGCTTTGGTGGGTTGCCAGCATGAGAAATTGCAATTTGCAAGAGACCATGAGTGATTTTCCCCATGTATCTGCAGGAGTGGCCCTTGGTCTTAATCAGCGCTCTGGTATCTGTGATTGCAGCGCACATTATAAAAATTGCTGGCAGTTAATTGTCACTTTTTCACAAGGAATTTTTGTAAATAACATTTTCATTCCCGCAGAGAATAATTCCATTACCAGAGCAACCATAAAAACCTCAGAAGTCAGAACATCCTGAGACATGAAAGAAGTACCCAAAAAACACCTAGGTCTTGACTTCAAAGTAGTCTTCACGCAGAGTTCCTGGCTGGCATCCTGCTTCCTCTGCCTGGTGCGGGGTATTTGGCACGGCCTCCCTCCCTGCTGTGGTCCCGAGGTGGACCCTTGTGGGACCCTGCTCACACATCCTGCCCGAGGACTGGGCTCTGCTGTGAAACTTGCGGGTACATGAAATCTGAATGATATAATAAGAAGAAAAAACGAGGCATTTGGTAGCGCCGCTTTGCTTCTGGCAGACAAAACCTCCCAGCTCAACCAGGAATATAAGTGAGATGTTAAAAGCTCCTCTTGCACAAAACACAGCTCAGCCCCAGACTCCCCTGGGCAAACAGGGATGGTTTCCACATCTCCGTGCTTCTCTCCATCAGCTCTCCTGTCTGTGGGGTCCCAGCCCCATATTTTTTCTTCCACGGTTTCTGTAGGATACATACATGGGTGTCATGTTCCCCGTCTCATTCCTGCAACCTGGTTTCACGTGCCACCAACTCGTTGGCAGCCCAGCCGTGGCTGCCTTGGAGGTGTGCCGGCATCTTAGCAAGCTGATCTCTCCCCACAACACTGCAGCAGCTCAATTCTGAATCACAGCAAACTGCAGCCTTCAGAAACACAAAATGGAGATGCAAGTCCATGGAAGGACGGTCCCACCTCACTTAGCTGCTGCAGGCATTCAAAAAAGGAAGGTAGCAATGGCTGCAGCAGCACCCCTCCCTCCTCCTGTGGTCCAGCACATCTTTCCAGCTCCCAGCTCAGCCTGAGTCATTGCACGGGTGGAGCAGGAGACCCAGTTTGGCTTTGAATGTTAGCCAAAGTGACCATGAGACTGAAGTGACCACGAGAAATGGGAAGACACCGAGCAGCTGTAAATGGGGAATCATCCAAGGAGGCACTTGCTACTCAGATAGAAACACTTCAATCTCTCTCTTAAGTTTCTGACCTACTTCTGCAGCTCTGAGACACAGGAGACTATGCCAGACATCAATCTGGGCGCTTGTCTCAGGGCTTCAGCTTTGCTTTTTTCTACCAGTTGGCACTCAGCAGCATCATCCCTTCGCTGCAGGGGCCTGTTTCTTCCCAATGGGAGCTGCTGGGAGCAGGGCTGCTTCTCATACACACCCCGGCATCCCTTACTAGGATGTAAATGCCCAGGCTCGGGCACTTCCAGAGTATTTAGCCAGAAAGAAGCCCTCCTCCCAGCTCTCTATCACTTTTGCTAGATTTTGTATCACCTTGTCTTTAGCTGGTAAATGTCAGCTGGGATGCATCTGCTCACTAACCACTGAAATGGGGCCAATTTCTCCAAAAAAGGGCCACTCAGTGACAGTCCTGCTGCTTTCTGTATTCATGCATCTCCTCCATACGCTTCATTTTTGCAGCTAAACATTAGCTTCATGCGAAATTTACTGAGCAGTGAAAGCTAAAGCAGGCTGGGGAGAGGAGTGCCAGGGAATGCTATTTGCCTGATGTCAAAAGAGCACCAGATTTTATTGTTATCTCCGATGAAATGTTGAAGAACAAGGTGAGAGAACAGAGATTTGTTAGCACTGATCATATTTCCTCCCTGGGTGGACTCACAAAACAGCAAGAACTAGGGAAAAGAGAGAATTTTGAGTGGCATTCAGCTGTATATTTAAGCATGAATCATCCTCCATCTATTGCAAAGCCTCTCTCTTTTTTTTTTTTTTTTAAATGTAGCTGAATTTTCATGAAGCAATATATGAACTTTGGCTACAACAGATGTCATCCTGGAGGTTTTGGGGTTTTTTTTAATATCTGAATGTAGCCTTAGCATAATAGGCAATATTAGGCTTTCATCTTTCACCACTACTAGCTATAAAATCCAGAGCAGAGGATCATTAGCATGCATTACTTAAGAGAGGAACAGCACTCAGTGAGTCAGGGTACAGACCAAGAATTAATTGTTGAAGGCATTCAAAAATAATCCATTGAAGAACAGACGGAGAATTGGAGAATATTGCAGTCTGTCCAGCCTCCAAAGAGCCAGCGCACAGTGAAGACAGCCGTGGTAATGTGTCCCCCTAAGGCTTCCCTGAAGGGATGCAGGGAGAATTTCCTGGGTGGGAACGTGGCTGGGGTCTGCAAGGGACGGTGTGGAACCTTGGAAGTTCTGGAGATGTGCTGCAAGGGGAGTATGGAGGGTGAGGCAGGAGGGTGGCAGCTTCCAGCTCCGGGCTTGAATTTCCATAGGAAAAGGAGCTGAAAATGGCCGAGGTGGCTGCTGGAGAAGGGAGCAAGAGGTGGGCAGAGCACAGGTTGCTGGAGGCACCTTCTAACAGGTTGCTGAGGAGCAGAATTCAGTCTTCACAACCTGCCAGTCTGGGCTGAACGGTGGACCACTGAAAACACATGGAGAGATGCTGAAGAGGCCGTGCTCCGTGGCAGCATCCTCAGCCAGCACCAAGCTCCCCCGGGGGTTGTGGCTGAAAGGGAGCCTTTTGGTAGCTCCCTGCACAACTGCCCTGCTGAGCTTGCCTTCAAAACACGTAAATCCCTCCCGAACAACTGCCTGGGTGGCACAGCCCTACCCTCCGCCGCGCTTTCTGGATGCTGGGAGTTCTTTGTTGCTATTATTACTCACCCTGCCCTTTATGCAATGCCAACACTGCTGCTGATTTATCTGCTGTATTTCAGGGGTTTTTTGCAAGACCCCAGTTTCCCGAGAGAATATTCCTCGCTGATTTACGTGGGCTGCAGTGGAGCAGGCCATCAGGGACAGAAATGGCCACAGGACTGGCCTCAGCCTGCAGGCTGCCTTCCGAGCTCTGCTGTAAAAATATTTATTAAAGAGTTCCCCCAGAGCTCTGGGTTTTGGAGGGAGGAAGGACAGACTGTTTCTCTCTTCACCCAGAGTAATTGGAGTTGTCCAAGCAGCCAGGATTTCTTACCACTTTCCTTGATTAGATCATCACTCAGTAAAGAAGTTCTTTTTGACAACCCATTGTAATTTTCTTCTGCTGAATTTCCACAAGTTCCTCCCAACTCTCTCCCACATTGCAGCATGCGTGTGCTCTCCAGACTATGCCAGGAGTAAGTTTCTGTTGCTTTCACACCTTTTGTAGCTCGGGGAAGTCACAAAAAACAACCCAGACCAAAACTATCTGAAACTAGACTAATTTAAAAGCTCAGATTCTGCCATCATGCTTGTACCCAACAAAAAGTGCCCCTGAAGCCCACACACCAGTGGAATTGATAGACAGAAGATGCTGTGCCCAGAGCATATTGCCCCTTGGCTGGCTCCATGGTTGCCTCCACTCAGCAGACTCCCCTCTGCTTTGCTCAGAGTCCTGGAGCCAAGAATACAAGATGATGATTTTTTTTTCCATGGACTTTGTGACATGCAAGACTGCAGAAATGCCCTGCTGACTCCTAAAAAAAGGGTGAGGAATGGACTGTCCTTGAGCTCTTGCCAATGGGACAGGGAGACCTAGGGCATAGGAAGATTTTTTCTCTGTTTTCTGTGTCAGTACTGATTATTTCTCTGATCTGGAAGTCTAAGTTACCAGATGTTTCTGGTGCCCCTGTTTTACTGTCTCTAAACGTGAACTTTAGAGAACAGTTTGGCCCTGCCTTAAAACCAAAGAGGAGCCTGAAGAAAACCTCTCAAGTTTTTTCCCTGCACTTCTGCAAGTGAAATCTTTCCTTCATTTGTTATATGAGACTTAATGACTAAGTACAACAGTAGAAGTAGGGGGTTAAATGATGGACTATTTCCTGGTTATCATTTCCACAAACTATAACTAGTTGACATTTTTATTGCCTTTCTAAGAGGTTCCTGCCCCATTTCTGCCCCCTGCCTCCTGGCCGCAGGTCTCTGTCCTCTCTATTGTGTCAGAGACTGAATCAACGATCTTTTTGTGGCTTGTCTCTAACAGAGGGGACAAAAATCTCCTCCCCTTGTGGGAAAGGATGATAACTGGCAGTTACTCTTTGTGCCTAATGTATTACTGCCCGAGCAGTATTTGCAAAGGGAACAACCCTGTCTGAAGCTAAAGCAGGGGTACAACTAGAAGTAACAAAAGTCCTGTTGTTAGAGTAAGTATATTAAGAAGTAAAGCAGGGGTACAACTAGAAGTAACAAAAGCCCTGTCGTTAGAGTTAAGTATATTAAGAAGCTGGTGTCCATTTAGTTGTCTCTTGGTGGCACAAAAGACCAAGTGCTAAGAGAGAGTCAAGAAGAGCTGTTGTATGTTATTTACTGGTGATAAGCTCTGATTGACTCCCTTGGTCAGCGGTTTGCAAAAGGAGGTCTGTTGTGCCATTCTGAGGACCTCTGGAGGCTTTGGTACCTGCACAGGCTGGTCCTACAGGATAAGGAGAAGTCTGATCCTGCCCCTTAATCTGACCCATACTAGCTTTCCCTTTCCATCTCAGTAGCTGGGGTATCTGTGCCATTCCCCTGCCCCTTGCTATTGCAGCTCCTCTCCACCCTGTGAACAAAAGGGAGGTTCACACCCCCCCAAAGGTGAATGGAGCTGGGACCATCATCTGGAGACCCTCAAATCCTTCCAAAGGGTTTGAAGGTCTCCAGACAATGGTCCTAGCTGATGATCCCAGCACTGTTGTGGGATGGAAGTTCAAAAGCTGCATTTGGGCTGGGAGAGGATCAGCAGCCCAATCCAGGGCCATGGTATTTGCCTTACAAAATAGTCACAGATCTGGGTTATTTTCTGCTACTAACTAGAAGAATACTTTTAAATCTACGTGTCACTCTCCCGTTTCTCTTTTAAGAGACAGTGCTTATTTTTAGAAAAAATTACTCACAAACAGTAGGTTTTCCTGGTCATATCCGCTGATAGAAATGTCTGTATTGCAGATGGCAGCGATGTCTAGATGCAGATGTCTAATCCTCATGAGACAAATTTCCTGGAACTGAACAGAAGACAAAGTGTGAATATCACAGCATCATTTAAGTAACCATGCCTGTTTAGCAGAAAATCAGTCAGCAATACAAAACAATTATTTAAAAAAGCAGTGTCTCGGACATCCATTTCAAGTTGCATGTAAACAGCTCAATCTTTCTCGAGCTAGTTGTGGCTGCAGAAGCAAAATCGTGTAATGAAAACATGGTTTTGAACTGGGAATTAATGAACAAGTTGCTCACTAATCACAGAGATGTTTTTTCCCTGGCACAGCTAGACACCCTCCGGGTTTTTTTCCTTCTTGAACCACTATAGTAATGAGGCAAAATAAAAGCTATTTACTTTTTTGGGGAATTACTAGCGCAGAAGTAGCTTGCAAGCCAGTGAAGAACAGGGTCTTAAAGGCCTCCTGTCAACTTTCTCCTTGTTCAAGCTGAGTGGACCAGGAGGATGAGCTGTCACAGATGGGCAATCAAACAACCGGAGAGAGACACTAGAGCTCTAATAGGACACGATTATTAGTGAAAGGCAATGCCTGATGAACAAAAGTCTTTCAGATTAGCCTTTGCTACATAAGGATGTTGTTGGGAAAAAAAATACTGTACAAACAAGTTGAGAAAAAAAGGTAGCAGAGAAATAGAACTGAGGGTTTGACTGTCCTGAGAGATCAGGACTGTAACGCTGGTGTAAAAGGCTTTTATATTTACCTTTAACTTTGCTTGATAACTACAAACTTGTGAAGAGTAGGAACTAAGAGTACCCAAGCATGACCAGTGCAGTTGAAAATAAGGTATTAGCCCAGGAGATGTATTTCAAAGTGATCTGCTTTTCAGTGGGGGGATTTACTAACGTAAGAAAAAGGGAAAAAAAGATTAAATTATATCTGAGGTAGATATTCTTCATATCTCTAAAAAGACTCAATCCAAAAGTGATTCTAGAATCTAGACAAAGCCCATGAGTAAAGAATAAAAAAAATTAATTTTTTTTTTTTTTTTGCCTCTCTTCATTTTTTCCTCTCCATCTGCCCTTCCCACCCTCCCTCACTGTTTAAGTCAAAAGAAAAATAATCTGCACAGACTGATAAAAAGAAGGTAAAGACAGAAGCCCCAAAGCTCAGCCAGGAGGCACTGAGACCTTCTCCCCTCCCTTACAGGACTTAACACAGGGTGATGGAGGGAAAGCTTCACTTCTTTTCCTGTCTCCATTTCAGCAGATTGGGTGGCTGCCTTTTAAATTCATCTTTCATTTAGAGGAAGGGGCCTGAAATGTTTCTTCCTTTGTTGCTCTGTGCTGTATCCTTTTCCCATGCTGGAAAGCAAGAGGTGTTTGGGGTACCACAGGAGAGCAGGACCACTCCCAGCACACGCACGATAAATATTAAAAGCTTCTGGCAGCGCAATCTGCCAGCAGAGGAAATAAAATTATGTCTATTTATGCATATCAGCATATTCAGCACAGATAACACACGACCCACAGACTCTGTTGGCTTTGTGAGGTTTAGTGTGGGTGGGTGGAAGGTTCCACTGTGACCGCCATAGAGCAGAAAGGCTAGTGACTCCGGGAGAGAAGGGAGGTTGGATGGACTGAGTATGGGGGATGAATCACTGGGGCATGGCCCTGGGGAAAAAGCCAGACATCTCAGGGCTACACCACCAGGAATGCAGTGCTGCCCTGCTTAGGCACGGGATAGATGCTGCTATCATTTCCGTTACTTAGTCCAATAAAGGAGATGATAAACAACTTTTTTACAATCTTTTAAAATTATTCCTATCGCGAGTTACTAAACAACAACTGAGGCCACGTGGAATATGTAGGAATTGTATGAGGCTGAAGTTATTGCACCTTTCTCTGCAAAATGATTTCAACATCCCTCATACCGTTTGAGTTATGTCCTCTGTCGCTACAGTGAATTGCAAACGTTTGTAGATGTCTCCCTGCGTACATCTGTGCATATATTAGTTTATATAAAAGAACCATCTTCAAATGAATTGCTGGTGTTCAGCAGTTTTGGCTGTGGGCTCAGACTAGAAGGCTGGTGAATCTAAGACAGGAGAAGAATTCATGTTTTTAAGCATGAATCTCTCTTCTCTGTGTTTCCTATAACAAGGATATCTCACAATTTAGCATACTGTATTCTATGTGGGGTGAAGGCTGGACAAGAAAATACATGAGGGTTGTTCAGCCTTGAGAAAAGGAGGCTGAGGGGAGACCTTCTCGCTCTCTACAACTCCCTGAAAGGAGGGTAGAGAGATGGGGGTCGGTCTCTTCTCCCAAATCACAGTTGATAGGACAAGAGGAAATGGCCTCAAGTTGTGCTGGGGGAGGTTCAGATTGGATATTAGGAAAAATTTCTGCACTGAAAGGGTTACTAAGCATTGGAATGGGTTTCCCAGGGAAGTGGTTGCAGCACCATCTCTGGAGGTATTCAAAAGATGGGTTGACATAGTGCTTAGAGACATGGTTTAGTGATGGGTTTTATCAGAGTTAGGCTGATGGTTGGACTAGATGATCTGAAAGATGTCCAACCTAGACAATTCTATGATTCTATGAGAATAATCCCTTGGTGCCTGAGCAAACCACAGCCTGTAGACAGGAACATGAAGGATGCCTGGTCTTCATCCAGCACGCCGGCTCTCCTGGAAGAAGAATATGAAGTCAACAAACCACTAGCTCTGAGGGGACACTGTCAGCCTGCACCTTTAGCACTACTCCAGTCACTTTAACAGAAAATATTCCATCCAAGCCTTCTGGATTGCATATAAGGAGAAGGATCTCTTTTGACCAATGCAATTCATCACCACCAGAAAGAATATGTATTAAATCTTATCTGGATACAAGCACCAACTGCAAAACCCTTTATACAATTCCTCTTTGTGACAAAAAGAGCAAATGACCTCTTTCCACTCTCTCGTATGTCTGTACTTTCCACCCACCTCTTTCCCAGGCATTAATTGATCCTCCGAAGGAGTTGGCTTTACTCAGCGTTGCCTCCACTGGCCCACACAGAACTATGTGGTGGGCAAGTTTTAGGAAGAAATTCCTAACTTTTCGTAACAGTTAGCAAAAAGAAGGGGGGATGCCTTTTCATACTTAAAATGTGAGATGTCCTGGTCATAGAAAACATCGAGAAGAGAGATTTATGCTTAAAAATATTAATTCCTACCAGTCTCAGGGAAGACAGAAATAATTTTCTTTGACTTGCATTGAGCTCTTCCCCTATCTACACATGATAGATCCATTTCCACATTCCTGCAGTCATTTGAAATAAAGGTCCCCTCTTTACTTTCCAAAAGGCAGAAGAACAGCAACTGGCTGACGCGTATGGAACCTGTTTTCTTTGCTGGACCAGGTCTATGTACAGGCAGAGCAGAGCCCCTTTCCCCTCCGCCGCCTCTGCCTAGTCTTTCATGGTGGGCAGGGCTGCATTTTGCCTTCCTGCCGAAAAGCCTCGTGTTTTTTATGGAAACGGTGAACCCAACCCATGGCACTTCCGAGGTCAGAGCGTCTCACTGCTCTTATATAAATGAGATATTACAAGGCACCCTTTCTGCAGCAGTAGCACCTCAGCTAGTCCACGGGTTACCTTACTATGCATTAATCATCCCTGCTTAAATTCCCCTGGGTTTGCATCACCCTGTGACAATCTCTGGAAACGAAACCTTTAGTGTCCAAGCGGCCCCGAACAACCCTCTGGTGAGCAGATCTGAACGTTCAGCAAGAGCAGTGACTGCAGAGTTTTTCTCTGACTCCCCAGCCCCAACTGCCACTGTGAAAATTACACAGGCAGTGCCAAAGAGCCGTGAGTGATGCCGCACATAGTTGCCATAAGGATAATAGCTGGCATTTGAGCCTCATTGGCCAGTTGAAGATAGCATCCGCGGGGCCAGAGAGGTCGCCATACCGATCCCGGGATTTAGAAGCGAGATTAGAGGCAGCTGTTCTTTTATCAGGGTGAAGATGAAAGCTCAGGGTATAAAAATAAAACGCAACTGATCATCGCTCTCCTTGGGGGCCGTAACCAACTTCAGCGGCAGCTCTTGCCTCGAGCAGCGGCGGTGGCATCGTGGTGTGCCCACGCTGCCTTTGTGGGGGATGTCCCTCAGCCCTGTGCTGGTGGCTTCAGGGGGACCTTCTGGCTGCCACCGCTTTGCAGCTCCCTGGAGGAACGTGTGCTGTGGGGAGGGGACAGCTGCCCCCGCGGAAAGCCTTTGTTTGGAAGAGCTCTGCTATTCAATAAACAATGTTTGGAGCTGAGATGAATGGCCCTTGCTTTTGTTTTAATTTCATGGCGTCGCTTCTCTGTAGTAAAAAGCATCCATGTAACTCGCAGGCTGGGGAGAAGCATCTTTCATCTTGCTTCCAGCCTCCTCATCAGAGATGAACAGAGTGGGGGTAAACCATTCCCCACCCAAGGTGATTTTGCCTGAGTCCTCAACACCAGTGGGCAGCCACCACGCCACGGAAATGCTGAAAACTGGGCGCTATGTGCCAGAGCAGACACGGCTTTCCCTACAAAAACCACACAGAAATTGAACTATTAAAAAACCTAATTTGCCTGCATCCGGGTGAGCTGTTTTCTTTAGAGCATAATAAATCAAAACCGTTTCTACAAGCCGTCTCTGTATGAGGAGATGAGAACAGAATACAAAATTTGGGAGGAAAATTTCAAAACCTTAATCCCAAGAAAGGGTACTCTTAAACACTGCTTATAATTTCTGCAGTATTTCATTAAATATTTAGTAACACGCCACTTGTTTAGAAAAATCAGATTATTCAAACCAACAGAGCATGAAAATTTGTCTTCTCTGAAAAAGGTTTTCCCTCTCTGAATATATCAGATCGCCATCATCAAGTTGCACATTGAAGCATTTATTGTTGGCCCCTAATGTTTGAAAATTGGGCTACATGTACCCTGTAGCCCATACTTCTTCATCAGCAGATCCCCCTGTTAATCATATGAATCATATGCTGATAAAATGCATTCTTCAAACATAGATATGAAGCTAGAAAGATTATGAATATCTAGAAGGAATCATCTTCGGGAAGGGACCAAACAAGGAAAAATTTCATTCCCCAAAGCGATTGCATCAGAGAGTTAAGAGCCCCTCGAAACTGTGGACTTTAATGACACCTTACTCATTTGTTTTATATACAATCTGATCATCTGCCATGAGAATGTATCACCACTACTCATAAGTCATAAGTTTTTCACTGCGTTAACTGGGAAGTGCTGGCTTTTTAGACACCTCAGTAAATGATTACCAGATTTCTAGGTAATTGACTTTCTTTTGGCTGGCGCTTAAGTAATTTATTAAAACAAAAATGGCAGGAGTGTGTCAGGTAATTAAGAGAATAATACTTATAGCCTCATTTTGGTTCAGCTCTTACTCTGGTCTTCATTTACTTCACTTCTTCTGAAAAATCATCAAATCTTTAGTTCCCAGTTTTAATGGTGTGCACACTGACATGGCTGAAGTTATATATTTGATCATTTTGTAAAGCTCTGGAGCCCTCTGCTCTGCTGTTGTTGGACACCCACACACAAAAAAAACCCCTCCACTATTTTCTATAAAATACTGGGAAGCTTTGTGGAGTGTGTACTCATCTCTGGTCTGAACATCAGGACAAGCAGAAAACAAAATGAAACCGTCAAGAGTGAGGAATCTCAGTCCCTTAATTCTTCATAGTCTCTTTCTTGCTCGTAAATTAGATTTAGCAGAGTGTCTGGGTATGCAAAATATACATGAAAGGAAAGTCTCCTGACAGGATCAGCAATTGTAATCATCCTCTTTTATTTATTGCTTTCAACTAGTTAGAAAATTGCTGGCAGAAGAACAGGACCATTACTAGAGGGCCAGCAGATCTGCTGCACTTTTTGGCCATGACGGTAACTGTATTGCACCCAGGGAGAGGTATCGTACCGAGAAGCTGGGGATGAAAACATGCTTTCCATTACTTTGGTCCCTGCTCAATTCAGTGACCTTGTGCAGTTTAAACAGAGTGAAAATCTCACCGCTTTGTATGCACAGTGGGCACCAAAAAAAATGTAGCGTAAACCAGCTGGACTCCCCAGGTTTGATTACCACTTGCACATTTATGCAAATCGTTCCCCGTGAGTTCTGGGGAAGCGACACAAAGCAGAAAGGTTTCCTACAGCTCGTCTTGGAGGGAGGGGTGTTTTTTTTTGTCTAATCACCCAGGATAGGTGATGACACCGAGGCACATCCTCTTTCCCACTGGACTGTGCCTGTCCTAATGAGTCCTTGCTTGCTCTCTCTCTGCAGAAAATGCTCTTCCCTGTGCTGAACAGCACATTTAACCACCGGCAACTCACCCGGAGCCTAGGGAACCTCAGCTGTACGCTCTGCCTCAGTTCCTTTCCTGCCAGGTAGAGCGGTGTATGTGATCAAGACGGCACATCTGAAAATAGCTCGTTGGAGACGGTGCTGCTCAGCACTCCCCAAAGGGCTGCTAATTGCCACGGCAGCCCGGCACAGCACACCCCGGGGACCTGTGCTCTGCAGATTAGGAATTCACACACACGGGGAAGCAAGAGGCGGCGATAAAGAAAAAGAAGATCCAATCAGACAGGCAAACAGGGGGAGAACAACCAGTAGATAGAGTGAGGAGCGTCAGGGATGAAGGCCAAGCAGCAGGAAGAAACCAGGGAAAATGACAAGTACATCTTCAGAGCCTCAGTAGGAGTCACACACACCCACCTGTGGCCAGCCACCAACCTGCATGCCCTGAATGAAGGCAGATGAGCCACCTAGAAAGCCTTCAGACACACCATGCTTTGAGTGTGCATCCCCTCTGGGCTCACTCCTTGCAGGCTTTGTTCAGCCTAGTTATAGGGCTGAAGTCTCTCAAGACCAGGCTTGCTTGATCTCCCAGAGCTCTGCCATCTCCCACTCATCCATCCCCTGCTCACCACAGCATGTTCAAAGCATCTTGTTTGAGAATCTTTTTCTCATCTGCCTTGTCAAAGATGTGCTACGCACACTCGTAATATTACACAATGGCGTAACTAGATCCTCACTAATAAATAATAAAGTTTGGCATATAGTTAGTATTAAAAGGGGCATAACTTCCAGCTTCAGTCCATTTCCGACACATAATATTTGTATTCTTGTGCTCTTGAAAAGCATAATCACAAAACTTCCATGCTTTTTCTACTGAGCAAGCCATCATTTTGTTCAGATACAGGCAGTGGAGCAGCTGATAAAGATGTCTGGGTTTCCAAGGAGTTAGCCCTTGAATCAATGTCTCGAATAAGAGGCCTGAATAGCTAAAAGTTCTCCCCCAAAATCACACTTTGAGAAGCCCTGACCGCTTTTGCTTTATTACAGTGCTTTGCAAGGGTGAAATTAAGCTGCATAAGCACGACGGAGCAGGGAAGTTCAGCCTCAGCACAGAACTCCCCCACGCACCTGTTCTTGTAGAAACGGAGAGAAAGCTCTTTTTAAGAGATGAAACACAAATCTGAACATGACATCACCAGAAGCATCTCGCTGGCTGGCACGGGCTGGGAGCAGGTTACGGTTTCCTAGCAACTCCTGCAAGCAGCTCGCTTCAGCGGCAAAGCATCAGGGTTTAAGTGGCAGCCGGGCACCTGGCTGCAAAGCCCTGCTCTATTCAGCAGCAGAACCTGGTGTTCGGTGGCAGAAATCAGAAAAAAAAAGAAAAAAAAAGAAAAAAAGAAAAGAAAAAAAGAAAAAAAAAGATGGGAACATTATTAAAGACCTCCACTACAGCCTCCAAAGCGACCCTCTTTGGGGGCCCACCCTGTTGTGGTACTGCATGGTAGATGACAGGCTTTTCCTCCAACAGAGTCCACTCCAAAAGGCAAGCTAGGACATGCTGGTGGGACAAACCAGTAAGGAAGAGAGTACAGTGAGTGTCTGATGGATCTGCAAGGGTTGCTGTTAGTTGACACCGGATGCCGATATCCATAAATTCCCCTCTGCAGCTCTGTATTGATCCTAATCGCCTGTGCCCAGCTAATGCACGTGTTCTAGGAAGGCAGCTGGCTTTAACTGGAAGACTCCAAGCATGGAGGAAATCGACCATCTCCTGTGTTCTGCAGCAGGGTGTCTGCAGGCTTCCCCGGCCTTTTGCACAGGAAAAACCAGTGCAAAAAAGCCTGAACAAACCCACCACCAGCACAACCGCTCCACAGACTTCAAAGCCATCGCCACTGACTTGGTCATGTGAATTATATATTTATCTGTCTTCACATTTGCAAGGAAGAACTGCACCTCTACTTTGCCTTTCCCAACCCACGTTGGCATATCCCGAACCATCCACATGGTCAGGATTTCACCCGGATTTGCCCCATACCTTGGCATCTGCAGAGAAATGAGACGCCTCCCATTTCTACGTGTCAGTGTCCCAACTGTCTCCTTTGTGGGAGAGCTAAGAGACAGGCAAAGTCTGCAGCAGAAAAGGGGTGAGCTGACAGCAGTCTGTACTCAGCAGCTGAGGAAACGTGAATTGTGCGAGCATGGTGTAATGCAATATATGATATTATTTATAATCTCATCAGGCTTTTCAAGTCTTCAACTGCTTCCCCGTTAGATTGTCATAGATTTATTTCTAGATGACAGTCACAGCTTCTATTTGATGTTAAGATGCCTTTTATTTTTCCTGTTAAAACACTGCGATTCCAGGAAATGCACCTATCACTTCGGTGTCCAGCCCTTTTGATGGACTGTTCTCAGTCAATCCTTTCATTAAGCGAGGTGAGCCATGATGTTCCTTCTGGCAGTATTTTCATCACACTCTCCTCTCCTGCAAGCCTGTCCTCTGGTGCAGGATATTGCAGTCTTGATTAAGAGAGGGTCCGTGATGGGGTGATAAACACGGGTGTAGATAAACCCCCCAGAGCAGGGGAGAGCAGCAGGGAAGAGAAGCCCTGGGGAAAGAGGTCCAGACCCACTGGAGGGACCTGCTGACACTGCTCCTGCTTGCTCACAGGTCTCTGGAGATCACCAGTGACTGGTGTACATGGGTGTACCTCCCTGTAAGAGGACAGCTTTTTCGGTTTGCAGCAGTATCTGTACTTCTGAACTGCATCATTCCAGAGCTCTGGTCGGCTTTCTTTGGGGGGAAAAAAAAAAAAAAGGAAAAAAAAAAAGAGGGATTTGCTCTACATCTACAGATGTTACTCTGTCTATTGCTTTGGCATTAGTGTCCCTGAAAAAGCTTAGTGTTGTCCCTCCAGAAAATGTTACACAGGTTTATAGGAACAGTCTGAGGCCCAGGAGCGAGGCGAGTTATTCATGAACACACTGGCTAACCTTTGCCAGTTTTCTTCTCGTTAGTAGCTTCATACATGAAAATACAGGAGCTGCTGTCAAGGAGCAGGTGAATGGTCCACCCATTACCATGTCACTGATTCTTCCATTCCCCAAGACTGTAGAGGAAAGTGATGAAAAAGCAAATAGTAAACAAATAGATTTGCCTGCTAGCAGGGAAGGGAGACTACTTCTTATCTTCATGCTAGTAACTTGATTTCTCCAGAGACACAGAAGCTTATAACCCTACATCAGATGGGATAGAGAAAATATTAATACTTTAATAATTTATACAAACATCTATTCCTTTTAATAGCCTCACTAAGTTTTTGGCTTCAATGGTTATTGTAGGAGGTTAACTGTATCCTCTATAAAATTACTTCCTTTTATCAGATTTCAATTTGTTGCCTTTCCGTTAACATCTTTTTCTTGTGTTATATGAAAGACTAGAGAGCAGCACCCATTTAACCTTCTCTACGATGTCCATGGGGAGGGGGGGGATACGACTCTGTCACATCCTTCTAATCCATGCCCTCTCCAGGATCAGCATTGCCAATTTTCTGGCAAATGCTGTTCCTGTGCACCTAGGAAGCCTTTCAAGATACCAGCTTCTCTTTCATCTGTCATGGTTCTTCCAGTGCGGTGGTCAGAGCTGCAGGGCACTTAGGGAGGACGTGCCATTCCAGTCTTGCAGTTTAATGCTGTTGGGGCATCTAGTTCTGCTCAGCTGTTTCGGGGAGAACTGGCTTCACCTGGTGAGGCTGGCAGAAATCCTGCTTCACTGAGGAGCCCATGCAAAGAAAAAAGCTACAACACAACCTTCAGCAATCCCAGAGAGGAAAGGGACTGATTGTTCTTTAGCCTTCCCCTTTTTTTCTTTTCAACAAACTCTTAGGAAAGAGTAGGAGCTGCTAGAGAGATAACGAGAATAACAAAAATCCCTGCAGTGCAAGATGTGTGGAGGCTCGGAGAGTCGTGGTACCATCTGTGCCTGTCTATTTACAGCCAGAACAACTAACGCCCAACTAATGGTGAAGAGAAGCAGAGCATCATGTCATGGAGACAGCTCTCTAATCTTACATAAAAGCAGCTTTCTGAAAAGCCTGAAGCCTTCAGATGGAGAGAGGAACGATCACAACTTACACTTAGGAGGGCTTATTTATGGAATGGTGGAAACACCTCTGTTTCAGCCACATCCTTTGAACCATCTTCAGCCGAGGCTCTCAGGCAAGCCTGGCCAGAGCTTTTTCAGCAACACAAAGTTTACTACACACAAAACATGGCGTTACAGATAGATCCGTGGCTACAGAAAAAGACCGGTAATGAGGGGGAAAGCAAGCACCCTGTGAAAGCAGCCTGCTTATTTTGATTTAAAAAAAAAATTTTTGTATTTGGTAGAGCTGCTGTGTGAAAAAAATAGGTATTAGTTGAAGGGAATAAACGAGCTCTTCCCATGTTTTGAAAACATATATGTTTAGGCTAGAATTTTAAAACATAATTTTTGAAATATAAGGAAAACGCAGAGTAAAATCCACTGTGTTTACCTCCATAGCATTGTCCTCAGGGATAATTTTAGACCCCGTGACTCAATTTGACTCCAGCAGGGAAAAGAGATTGGACTGGAAGAAAGTATTGTTTTCAGGTGAAATAGTTGCAAGCAATTATCCACCTAATGAATGGAGCTGGGCACACAGGGAAGGAGCAGGGACACATTATATTCTGAAGCAGGAGACACACCTGGGGAAAGGAGAACTTGGGGGCCAGAGAGAGTCCCAGATGAAGGAAATAAAAGGTAGAAAGGAAGGAAAAAGCATTCGGACTGGGGAAGTCTCTGAACAAGGGAAGTCAAGTTCTGTGTCTGTGGTTTAAAAGAAAGTATATAGAAAAGAAAATTAGGTTTCACTTAAAACGCAGCTTCCAAGGAACTAAGAACATATAAAGAAGTCTCTAAAAATCAAAGGCATTTTTGGATTCATAAAATGTATGTGTTTAAGTGCTCAGCTTTTGCCATTGGAAATTTTAGACGCTAATGATGAATAAACATCCAGCTAAGTAATATCTAAAGTTATAAACACTACCAGAAAGTGTGCTAAATTTGCTCACTGTTCTATCTCCACTGACTTCAGTGGAGCAGGGAATTACTCTCTCTGTCCCTTTATGGTTTTTTTACTCATTTACTTATTTCAGAACAGATATCTAGACCTCTGAACACTCACAAAAGTATAATAAAAAAGGAATAAAACCCACAATACAAGAGAAGAACAAATGGTCACCACAAAGACAGGGTACACTCAAATATAGTCACAGCCCAGTGGAGAGAGGGAGTGAGCCATTACCATCATCTTATCAAAAGTCCTGGAAGAAAAGATGAGTATTCAGTGTTATGTTTGCTCACAGAAACAGGCTCCTGCAAGAGGTTGGTCTTTTTCCCTTCTGACTGTCAAGTTTCAAGGGATGAAGGAAAAATATCTCATTTTGCTGGTAAATTGTGAGGCTATAGAACTGTTCTGTGACCATCCAAACTACTGCCTCGAAACATCTCTGGAGAACTTCCACCAGCCTCTCAGAACTCTAATATGTACAGCCCAAACCTGCTAATTAACAAAAGTGCCTCTGAAGATTGTACCACCAAATAGATGCAAATTATGCCTCTAATTTCATTCTTCATTACATTCCTTGTTTCCCTTTGATGCTGTAACGCCTTTTTCTCCCCATGACAACACACTAGCAATGACTGATAACATCTTGAAAGTAATTGCTAACATTTGAAATTTTATTTTTCAGCTTTAGTTTTGTAGGGACTTTTCTTTGACCACATCTGGGGTTTCTTCCTAATCCTGCTTCAGCTTTCTCCAATCCTCCAGGAATTGATTCCCCTTTTCACTGGAATTCTACAATTCTTTGCTCTTGTTCTCTGCTTTTTTTTGGCCAACTATGGCAAATAGTTATCAGACCAACTTAGGATGTTTGTAAAAGCAGGAATGACTGCAAATCTAGTGGGGTTGAAGCCCGGCTACATGGCCTCATCATATATAGTTTGTGAGGCGTTTATGCCTCTATGACATATACTCTATGACATTTTAGGTAAGAAATTCCCTTTGACATCAGAGTTGCCTAAATACCTTTGAGGAAGTGGACCTCTGACAAGGATGCCAATGCAACTTGCCTGCACTAAAAAGAAAATGTATGTTTATTAGAAAAGGAATGGAAATAGAATTAAATGCCCCAGCAGCTAGTCAAAAATAAGTTTCTTTCTATAGATAATAAGGACATATATATATATATCAGTATATAGATACGAATATTACACATTCTTATAAAAACAATAAGATTCTTTTATCTTTATGTATGTCCTATAGTTGTTGGGTAGCAACAACATTTTCAACACTTACACAACTTCACACAAAGCAAACTCCTAATAATAGGAAAATTAAGACATTTGGAATAATTTGATGCTATGTGAGCTATGAAAAGATGTCCTTGACTATTCAATTGTCTGCTTTTTACATATTTGCCTCCTTGGCAGCCATACATTTGGCATCCAGCATTCCCTACCTTTGGCATTTCTTGGTTGTTTCTCCTTTTGCAAGCGAAAGATAATGATAGTACACCTTTCATTGTTCAAAATCAAGCTTGTTCCATAAAGGAAGCACAGGATGAACTGCTGTGGTGTAGCTACCCAGATCCCACACGGGAATGCAATCAGAGGAACTGAATGTCCTACGTGGGCTAGAGCTAAAGAACGTTTCAGATGCAGACACTCAAATAGCGCTATAATTTGTCTACGGAAGAGGTTGTGGAGACATTCCTTTGTTTAATGGACCAGAATATACCAAGGATATGTTATAAATTTAGTAACACTGACTTAGGTTTCAGTGTACTGCCAAAAATAAGTATACCAAGTACTCTTAGAATGGAGAATGAAAATAAAGGCAGGACTTAATCTGATGGTAAAATGAGGTATTACTGAATCCATCCAACTTAACAACTTAATCATTGAGTAAAAATGAAGTAATTGGTAACATGTACACTAAATAACTGTTATGCATGCCACAGAAGAGGTGAAGGCAAGAAGAGATGTCTTATTACACAATCAGCATAAAAAGCGGCATCCGGACTGCAGAAAATCATCACAAATTGTAGTAGAGATCCATTCAATGTTCAGCAAATCCCCTTAAATATTGGCAAACATTTCTGGGTCATGCAAGTTTTCCTGAGTATAGTCATAAGGATGTAATATGGTATGACCACAAATCTCTCTCTTTTGGAGAATTATAGGAAACTAGTTACCCTACCGAGATCACAAAGGAAGGTTTTCAATTCATAGCACAACCAGAGGAAATGGGTAGGCTAAAAATAATAACTCAATCCTCCTTTTATTCTTCAGGCATCCCTAAAGAATGACATTTTGGGGAGGGGTGTCATTAATACAGGGAAGTATTTGTCTTGTGTTAGAAAAACAGAATAAGCTCCTTAACTCTTTTGCATAGTCATGGAGGACTGACTTCAAAGAGGTTTTCTGTAGAAAAAGGGCCATCGTTTTCCTTCAGCTGTGTCAGAAACAGCCATTTTACCAAGTAATGGAGTTGATTCTGCTTGTTGTAGACTGTAAGTCATTTATCTTCTAAAGGAGAAATGCCAAGGCCATAACATATACATATATATCTACACATACATATATATATGCACGCAGACGTTTACCTGGCAAACAGCTGTACCATTCCTAGCTGCCTGTCGCCACATCTGTGTTAGATGTTGCCAACTGCCCCAGCTCTGCCAGTGGAATTGTGCCTTGTGAATGCTCCCTCACCTGAAAAAGAAAATGTTGGTGGGTTCATCTTGCTTTTAAGGATGAATATAAGCCAATAGTCACAGCGCAGACCAAACAGAGCTGACACAGCAGGGCGGTGGGCAAACAAATGCTCCAGGTGGTGGGTGGCTGTGAGCCCCAGGAGAGCCATGAGCAGACTCAATGCTGTCCTCGGGTGGCATTGCCAGAGTCAGGAGAAAACATCTGCCCAGAGCTGTGGGCAGATACCAGTCTCCTTGACACAGAAGATGATTGTGAGCTCCCCGTACAGTTGGCGGCATCTTGACCACCTGACAGTAATGACTCTGTTTGGAAAACTTCTCCAAGTGAAACCTGGAGCATTTGTCCTTATCTATTAAATCAAGCTGCTGATCTCTCAATAAACAGAGATGGAGAACTTGCATTCACATCAACACTGGTTCTGAATAAAAATCTAGTATGATACTACACTCAGAAAAAGCATGTCATGTAATTATTGACATGTTTTTTTCAAAACTAAGGTCTACCTACAGTGAACAGGCAGGCTTTAATTGATTTCCCTACCCTTTCATATTTTCCCTTCAACCAAAATCAATGTAATTTTAGATTCAGTTCCTCTGGTTTGCTGTTTGCATTTTTTAAAATCCACTTTTATTACAACATGTGTTACCATGTAGGTTTCCGATTCACTAAACTATAAATAGAGAGATTTCCTTGCTGTGTCCTGTGCAGCTACTTTAATTGCTCATGTTTTCAACCAAAATCAATGTAATTTTAGATTCAGTTCCTCTGGTTTGCTGTTTGCATTTTTTAAAATCCACTTTTATTACAACATGTGTTACCATGTAGGTTTCCGATTCACTAAACTATAAATAGAGAGATTTCCTTGCTGTGTCCTGTGCAGCTACTGTAATTGCTCAAGGTTGAATGTTCGGTGGTGTTAATGGGAACTCTACAGGGTGATATAAATATACAGCAGGAGAATCACAATATAGGAAAATGTAGATGAGCCCATCAAGAAATGCATAAATGTAGGCATTAGGTTAGATAAAACTAAATATAGAATTAGATTATTTCTTTGTATCTGGTTCTGATGTGATACAAACAAGTGTATGGCAAATCCAATGGCAAATGCAAATTTGTGCTTAGCATTCATATTGTTTCCTCCTGTGAAGAAAGGGATTAAAGTTTAGGAGTGGGTCTAAAGAAAAAGATCAATGTATGGAAAGAACAGCCTGAATTCATTAGGAGGTTTGACATCAATGTTAGAGCATTAGTGAAGACTGTCTTAGGTTTCACAAACTCTCCCCACATTCCAAGACCAAAAGCAGAGACTTCATAAAGCCATTTTGTTCATGAGACTCCTGTAAGCATTTCTATGTCTTTGACTGCATCCCACTGTGAGCTTTCCTTGAAGTTTCAGCTCCAGAAGTGCCCAAAAAGAAGTGAATTGATCACAGATGACACCTGCTGTTTACTCTCACCCTCTGAGTTTCACATACTTTCAAATAACACACAAAAAAATTTAGCCAGTAAAAATGGCACAAATACAGTACAGGTTTTCCTTAAGAGATCTGCTTTATTTAAAAGATCCTGCATAGAAATTCTGTCAGTCACACCTGGTGCTAGGCTCCGATTAGCAGAGAAGGTCTGTAAATCTGAAGCTGAACTTGAGATGAGTTTCTGAGGAAAACAGATTTCTATTTACCTCATCTATAATAATAATTTCAAGCAAAACAGGTCTGGGATGAGGTCACAGTCTTCACCCTACCAGGGATTATTTCCATCTCGTTTTCTTTGCTCCAGACCTGTCAATCCTCATGCAATGTGTTCCTCCTTCTCTGCCAAGGGCTCAGATATCACCACAGCTGCACAGCCTTTCTCCATCTTTGTGATACCCCATACTGCATGCCCAGGCTGGCTTCTCTAGAGCTTGGCAGGACATCTGCTCTGACATCCCGGGCTGAGAGAAAGGCATTAACAGTGCTCCACATGCACTGGGAGCTTCTTGGTGGGGCTTCATGCCTCTGGGTGCCTGCTAGAACATACACATCCCAGCTGCAGTGCTGCGACTCTTGTCATCCTGTGGACCAACACACCCCTGCAGTGCCCTCGCCAGTGACTCACTGCACTTGTTTTCCAGGAGGAAGAAAGGTTTCAAACAGGCAGGAAACTAAAGCCACTGAGGTCCCAAATCACCATGACCACTTACCTGGGTAGGTAACTGTGAGCACTTGCCCAGTCCTCTCTGGAAGTCCTGCTGCAAACGTGTTCATCTATCTTGCTAAACTGGGGGTTTAATACCCTTGAATTTCATGTCAAAGCCACAAGCGGCAGTCACCTGAAAAAGGATCAGGCAAGGAAGTGCTGAAATTTGAAGTTCCTAAACCAGAATTTAGGCTTCACAGTCTGCTTTCTGCTTAGGTCACGTGCCTGGGCAGTATCACATTCCAGCCCTCTCTCTGCTATGAACCCCCTAACTTCAGCAGCAGAAGTTCCCAAGTCATCAACTGGAAATAAACCTTGCTCTCCAGGGGAATCTCTCCCTGCCCTGGTGACAAGACAATCTTCCAACCATGAGCCTTGTTTCTCCAGCCTGGACCATTTCTGGCCCTGATCTGTGCTCAGGAAGCCACCGCTGACTCAGTGCCCTGCACAGCTGGAGAGCCTTGCCTTGTGGCAGCCCCACATGTCCTCCTGATGCTCCATGCCAGACCATGGCAAGGGCAGGTCTAAGCTGCAACTGTTGGCTCAACAAGTGAAAAGCTGAGCAGAAGACCAGAAGTATTTAAAAAGCCCTTGGAAATCAGCTACCAGGTCTTTTATTTTCAGCAGGGAGAGAATAATACCAGGTCTTTTATTTTCAGCAGGGAGAGAATTATATGCTGTTATCTTCTTCCTCCGCTGTTATCTTCTTCCTCCTCTCATGCCAACAGTGTGACACGAGGATGCCCACTGGTGCCACACCTGACTCAGAAGTGGAGAAGATCTAGTCCAAGCACATATAGGAACCGGCAACAGCGCCAACAGTGTGACACGAGGATGCCCACTGGTGCCACACCTGACTCAGAAGTGGAGAAGATGTAGTCCAAGTACATATAGGAACCAGCAACAGCATGAGCTGGTTTACTTCTTACCTCCTCAGCCCCTTCAGTTTTCCCCTTCCTTTTATGATTTCCTAGAAAAGCAAAGTAGCTTCAGCTACAGCTTCATGCCCACTGAAAGTCTGCAAGTCTCCGGCCCTGAATAATTTTCTTGATGGGCAAAGATACAGGAGAGTCTTCAGCTCCCCCACCCTTTCCCCAGATTTTTTCATCTGACCCCTCTGCACCAGCAAAGCCATCAAAGAAAATGAGGCAACAGGAACTAATTTAGATCATGAGAGTTTAGGAAGTTTAGGAGTGAAAAATAATTTGACGGGGGAACAACTTGATTGGATTTAAAATTCTGCACCGTAATGGGCTGTGTGGGGGTGATAATCGCTACTGAATATTGGGGAAGTAGCCAAGCAAGGAGAGAAGGTCCAGCACAGGCAGAGGTATTTCTGCTTCCCACTTCTCCTGTGAGGTGCTTGCAAGGGAAGCCTTTTCTGCTGCTCCTGCAGAGCACACACAGGCTGCAACTCATTGCCATTTTGACAAGGAGGTCCTCTTGCCGAAAGGAGGGAGCACGCATCACGTTGACTCCGCACACAACTGCACCTCTGCATTTTCCATCCGTGTATTTACTTAATGCCACAATGCTCCTGATGCCTTTCCTTCTGCTTAAGAACTAAATAGTTGGAGAAAACAAACTTGCCTTTCCAGTCAGCTCAAAATTTTCTGTCATTCTGGGAGAAATCCCCAGTCTGTACTAACCCCCCAAGCTCCAAAATATAACAAAATAAATTAGCTCACAGAGAGCACTGTTTTGAAGTGAGTAGTTCATTATCTCCTTGCCTAGGGCAGAGGATTGACGAAAGGAAGAAAAGATCCAGATATTTTCTGGATTCTTCCTTGGAATAAGTTACAGTTTTAATTAAAAATGCTGCCTGGCAAGATGGCTGATGTGCACAGGCTCTGTTGGTGCCCAGAATGGAAAAGTCTCCTTGAAGGAGGGCTATGCACACGTTAGTCTATGTATCGCTTTCTCTGTCTTGATTTGGAACAGTAAACTGGAAATACGTATTTATTTTGTTAACTTTTAAGGATAAAGTCAGGATTGTGACTTGCATTCAGAAAAAAAACCCAACCCAAAACCACTGCTAAAAATCCAATGAGCTCACTCCCTGCTCTGTTGGCCATGGTGGGTGTTTCAGGTGCTGGGAGAAGCAGTGCTGGTCCACCAGCAGCCCCTACATCACCAAGTGGCTCTTGGCAAGGCCACAAGATAAGGCTCTGCTCTTCTCCCCCTTCCCCATGTGCACAACCAGCTCCACCTCTTCTGCTCTGCAGTGCCATTTGCAGCTGGGGTGAAGAACTTGTCTTCCTGCACAGTCTACACTGTCCTCCTTTCAAGAGAGATTGGCTTCTGCAAAGAAACCAAACACCAGGCTCCGGGATAAACAAACAATTTGTCATGTGCAATAGATGTATTGTGTTCATTTGTGTTGATTTGGGGATCATTTTCTGGGTAGTACGAGCATCCAGCTGGGAAGGGAGAATGGGCAGCACAGTCCTCCTCGCCTCCAGCGCTGTTTTAATAGAACCAACAGTGCTGTCACCCAAGAGACTCCTGAAGAAATTAAGTAACATATACAAGGCAACAATTGCTTTTTTTTTTCACGAATGCCAAATGCATTTCTGATTTCTTAGTCCCTTGAAGTGTTTCGGTGATTTCTGTTCTAAATCTGCTTTGCTGCTATCCCCTGTTTCTCCATGGATAATGCAAATGGGCACAACTCCTCTCTACTGGGGCAGGACTGCTGGTAACCTTCCAGGGCCCTCAGGATGTAACGCTGATTCCTAGACTGATTCCCTCTGCTTATATACACAATATTTGCTCCCTGCAGACAGCAGTGATTACGTTGATGATAAGAATGCTTATTGCATTGGTTCTTCCTTTGTCTAGGAATGTATGCCTTAGTGGCCATCCACACACAACGCATACTGGCAAATCCCTTCTAGTCACCAGCCCTCCCATCCCTTGAGGCTTTATGGTTCCAGCTCCAGCAGGACATTGCTTTCACAGAAGGTCCCAAGGTTGTTTCCGAAGCAAGACTAGTCCAATGGACGTTTAAAAAAATAGAAACGAAAACGTTGAGCTCACTTCTAGCAGTTTATCTAGCAGTTAGTGCTTAAATAATTAGAAAATCACAAATTCTTGACTGTAAACACTGAAGGTGCCACAGATTATAGAACAGAAGAATATAAATGGAGGGGGGGATATCAATTCAGTAAAATACGGCCTTCAAGGAACAGCATTTGTCTTGCATCTTAGTATAGTATTTCCACTTCATTTTTTGGCTTTTTACACTATTTAAGATAAAGAAATAGCATGCACTCATTTTTGAGGTATCAGATTATCCACAAGAAGATTTAACCTAACAGAGTTTTTTATACTCCATCAGGCACAGCTATTGCAGTGAAATATTGCTCCTTTCCATTCCCTAAGTCAATAGAAACCAAATACAGCATATTCTCTACCTTCTTTTCAAAGCACAGACATAATGGATGCTATTTCCTTGAGACAACAACAAGTCAAAATAAAAAGAAGACGACAAAATTCTTGAAATACTTAAATTGGCTCAGGCTGCAAGTCCTAATACCTTTTAGTGTCCTGGGTCCCTCAGTTAATAAATACTGTACTGAACCAAATTAGAGATAGGGAACTAATACAAAACTGAGCAAAGCTCGGGTTCAGATTCTCAAAGACACTTCATTCAGCCTCTAGAGTTCAATTCCAATAAGCTCAGCCAAGAAAGGTCTAACTGGCTGACCAGTTATGGAGCAACATAAAAAACTCTGTTCATAACAAGCTCTTTGTATGATACAGACAGCTTTCATTTGGTGTGGGGCACAGATGACACTGCAAAATGGTGAGAATAAGGTTCAAAAAAATGCAAGACTGCAGGGTCAAATTCTTTACTTGGGATATGACTCCAATTTATGCCAAAACCCCTTTAAAGTGGTAGAGCTATAGGACATCAGCAATAGCACACATAGCTTAAATTGTAATTTGAATTTAATCTTGGGGAAGAAAGTCAAGGAGCAAAGAGAAAAAAGGTTCTTATTTCATGGGAACTTATTCCTCCATTTCCCATAATTGCTGCCTACAACGAAGCTCTTTCCATTTTTGGACAGACAACTGCTACTTTGCTGAGCAATACAGGTATTAAAGGCCCTTTCACACCTTCCCATTCGGCCCCGACAAAGCTTCATGTCACAACACACATTAAAAGTGGAATAAGTACCAGATGATAAAGTGTTCCAATGATACATCTGAGTGACTGTAAAAACAGCGTCATCATTTTTAACCTATTAAACCCAGGAGGTTTCAAAAGGTACAATGAAGAAGGCTACTCCTGCCTCTGCCCCACCGCACCAGTGCCTGCCCTTCGTCCTCTGCACTGGTGAGGTAAAAGCAAGAGAGAGAAATCTCTTTTGGTTTGTTCACAGGATAATTACCTGAGCCTTAAGTGAAGCATGCAGAAAATATCCTTTTTCTTTATCAATTTGTGGTTATATCCAGAAGGAATGGGATGGCTTAGATCCAGATGTTTCTGGATAACCCGGGCACCATTTTGCAGACTCCACTGGGATAACAGCTTAGTTGCTGGTTGTGTAACTCATTTTTATCCTGCCCAGCTGCATGCAAAGGTTAAAAAAGATATAATTAGTCCCCTTCTCTGTTCCCACCTCTGGCCCACACAAACCCTGTCTCTTATTCAACCTGTCACTGTTAGCAGTATTATCCAGGTCTCCTGAAAAGAGACAGCAATGAAAAAAATTATGGTAATTTAATTCAGAATGATCTTTCCTTTGTAGTTTGCACATTACTTTTGCAGATACATCTATTAATAACCTGTAGGAATCAGCTTCTATTTACGTAGCACTTCTCTTCCCGAAGGGTCTCTGAGTGCTTTGCTAACCTCAGGGATCATTTCATTCTTTCCTGACAAGCGAGGCTCAGATGCACCTTTATGGCAAACTTCAGGCAAAGGATGGGGAGAGAGGAACGCTGAGCCAACCCACTCCTGCAGAGCTCTGCTAGAGTCCAGCAGAAGGTCTCCTGTCCCATGCAGGTATTGTTACTCCAGTGCCTGAGGCTCACTTTGTCCTTCTCTCCCTGCCTTCCCTCTGGCTGCGCAGAAGGAGCTCCAGAAACCGAGGAGGTTCACACTGATACTGTGTGGTGACGCTTCCAGTTCCCACTCCATCAGCACGGAGCTCATCTTAAGCAATATCTATGGCGTTAAATTAATTATTCATTCAATTTAATTAAGTACTGGAAGCCTCTGGGAACGCCGGGGAGAGAAATCCTGCATGACTGTTACTGTTATTTCTCTATGGGTCTTTTTTTGGACCACAGGTGCACCTACAGGCACCACCAAGACTAGTTCTCATTGTGCTAGGTGCTGAAGTGGTATCTGCTCAGCTGTAGCTCAGTGTTGTCTGGTTAAAGGACAAAGAGGCAATAGGCACACATTGAAATACAACAGGAAATCCCATTTAAATATGTTTTTTCAAAGACTGGCATGTTTCCCAGAAAGGTTGTGGAGTCACCAACCTTGAAGCTACTCAAAACCTGACCAGACATGATCCTGAACAACCTGCTGCAGTTGACCCAGATTAGAGCAGGAAGGTTGGACAAAGATGGTCCCTTCTAACTCAAGCTATTCTGTACTTCTGTACACTTACATACAGCAAAATGCAGAACATAGCTCCAGGTGCTTGCAGTCACAGGTAAAAACTGGAAGGAGCAGTGGGAGAGCGAAGCACCTTGTTCTGTCCACAGCTACCAGACAGGTTGACCAAAGACTTAGGATTCATTCCAGGGCCTATTCTGATGGCCCCTCTACCAGTCCATGCTGGGGACAGAGCATGGAGGGTGAGGAACTGCCTCCCATTCAGAGCTCAGTTGTTACAATGGGCTTCAACATTGCTCAGTGGACATCTAAAGAGAATTCTTCATGTGAACGTAGTATTATTTATATATAATATGTAGATAGAGGTGTGTACATGTATATATGGGGTCATCCTGCCTCAAGTACAGGCCTTTAACTCCTGGAATATTTTTTGTGGACTACCTATATATAAAGAGCGCTGCCAGAGTTATCATCCATAAGTTTTTCTAGTGTCTTTTGTAGCTTCTTTGCAGAGAGCTGAATGGATGCAGGTGCTGTAATACTACAGGTACAGACAGCATTTATACAAACAATGATCGTCTCCAGTGCGGAGCTCCTGGAGCTGTTCGCTCAATGCTGACAGTCCTTGTGGGACTCCGGAGCAAATACTTTCCGTGAAGCAAACACTTTTTCAATGGATTTGACTTCAAAAGCAATTTCTAGTAGCTAAAAAACCTGACCCAAAAAATTACTACTGAAATCACACAGAACACCATTATTTCAACAGACGCCTGGCCATATTGCAATCAAATTTGTGGCCTCAAAGCTCTCCACTCTTATGTGTCTTAACCAGAAATAACTCTCTCAAAATCAACAGGACGATGTTGATGTAAACCCTGTGTTCAGAGGAAAACCTGGCCTTTTGAATGAATTGTTTAGTATTCATATCCATACCTCTTTGTAGCCCTGGCACATTGGAAACAGTATATTAGGAGGGATAGAATAATCTGGCCATCTGTGAGTGACCAAAAGTAAAATCTCTATGAAAGATCTCCCTAACAATGCTAATAATCAGGGAGGTGTTAGGTGTGTAAATGAGCCAAGACCTGGTCTGCAAAGTTGGCACAAAATGTAGCTTTGTCCAGAACAAACCATTCTGTGACAACCTGCCACCTCCCAGTTCAGTTTTCAATGATGTAACCCTCTCAAGCTTTTAGTTTTGTTCTGGTCTTGTAGAAACGCTTAGTTTAATAAAATACCACCGCTTTTGATGTTATTGCTTGGTATTGGCTCTCGTACGTATTGTCTTCTGTATATTGTATTAAGTAGTATTAGATAATGTATAAACATAATATTGCAGATATGTGACATTTGAGACATTAATTCGATGCAAAGTCTAGGCAAAATTAATCAAGATAGTACGGTTGGCACAAAGTAGTTTTTGTTATTGACATGACAGTAGTAAGCCAATTCTTTTAAATCCATACAATAATAACTTCGAAACAAATTTCTTTAGAATTTTAATTTCCTGAGGAATTTAACTTTTCAGTTCTACTTCAGAATGTTTTTATATTAGTGTTAGAATTGCCCGTGGAAGAGGCCTTAGTCCAAACCAGTTCTCATTATAATAAAGAAGAATTTTCACTGCCTTGAAACGGATTTTGAACTTTGCCTTTGAAGGTGCCATTTTCAACCATACCTCAAACTCCACTTTTCAATAGTGACACAAGAAATCACAGTTCTGCTCTCGTGCCAAATCTCCTTCCAGTACAAAGGACTGTCACAAGGCCTTCTGTGTCAGTTAAGCCTCAGATTCAAGTCATGTGGACAATTCTGCTTAAAAGATATAATTTGCTTTTGCCACTGGGGAAATCTTTATAACACATCACATCAATGTCTGATGCTAAAGACTATTTTGAATAAGAAAATAATGCTAAATAATTAACCATATTCATCTTCACTAATCAGCAGAGCCTCAGTGAGTCCTGTTTATTAAACTCATTTTTGTTCCTTATGTGTGTGCTCAAGAGTATAAAATTACAGAACAAAAATAGCATCAGCATTTGTAAAATCTCTAGAGAAAACCAGCTACTGGTGTACTTGACAACAGGGAGAACAGCTGGAAAGTCTAATACCCACCTCCTCCAACCACATAAAAAACAAAGATTCTGGCAGACTGACCAAGGCTTATGCTCCATACTTCTTCCTAATTCTGTCCCTATAACGTAATTTTCTCTGTAAAATACAAATATCTTGATTTTTTTAATTTATCTTTTTTAACATGTGGCACTAAGCTCTGCCTTTCCTCTTATGCAATTACCAGTTTAAGAAGCAGCTACCTTCACTCAACCTTTCTGCGGCTTCCTTCTTATCACTGCCAACATACCAAATCTGTCTTCCTACTTGTAGGCTAGAAGCAGGAAGAATAGAAGTGAGATAAATACATCCCTAAGCTGAAACTGTGCTCCTTGTCTCCCGAGACCAGCCATCCAGTATGTTCACTTAAGCAGAGCTGCTGGCAGAAAGTGAAAATAAGCCATACTGGTCATTTATACTCCATCTAACGTGGAGTCCCAGTTACACCATTTCAGAACTGGTGGGCACAAATCATTGAAGAGGAGGACTGGGAGAACCAGCCCAGATAATGCAGACAGAAAAACCATGCTGGTTTGTTTTGGCTGGTTTTTTTTGTTGTTTGGTTTTGGTTTTTTTTCCTGGGGAAAGTTCTATAACCTCTAAGCATGTGAATAAAGGTCCAGCCTTCTGAGCAAGGGCTTGACATCAGCATAGCAGAAAACAAAAGCTGTAGAGAGATGATAACAGACTAAAGTAGAAAACAGAGATGCAAGTCCAAGATTAATAATGTTTTTTAAAGAAGTTATATTGTATGTATTACATGGCACAATACATAAAACTTAAGGCTCTGATATCTGTTCAAAGATACCACACAAGAAGCCACGATCAGTGGATTAGGAGCTCTCACTTGGTAGCAGCCATCTGTTTGATTAACGGCAGGCAGGACTACGCGTATCAGCAGACATCAGCGAGGAGAGATACAAACCAAAATCAAACGGCAAAGGCACAAACAAAAGTTAAAGGAAAGGAAATGTAGGAACTTCTAAAACAAGATATTCAGGTAATCCTACAGATTTCTGAGCAAACTGCTTCCCTGTGCTGAGAAAGGAAGATGCTCCTTTCTCTTCTGCCATTGTGCTTGTACATATTCAGCAAAGCTGGGAAAATGGATTTTGATCTAATCTGCTGCTTGCAGACGCTATTGATCTGGCATAAGGAAGAAAATGTATCCAGTGAGTATTTTATGGCAGGGATGAAAGCTAATTCAATATTCAGATACACAGACAATCCAGTAGAAATAATATTCTCGTAAGGCATTAAGCTAATTAAAGTGTTATAAACTCTCTATCAGATTATCCTCTTTATTTTAGTGGTCCACTGGTGTCAGCATCCCTCATTGTCACTGCACATGGCAATCCCATAGAGACTAATTAAATTTCCCTGGCTTGTAATAAGAATACAGGGGATTATTTTTAAATCCATTTTTTACCTGTATGAATAAGATGTGACCAAAAGCACAAACATGCCTATGTCATCTTCTCCTAACTGTGTCTTTCTCTAGAGCTTGGGAAGTGTATACCAAAGCCTGGAAACCAGGAAACCATGGCATTTCTACCAGCAGTTTGTCAGCTGCAGCAGGATTAGTCTGGATAAACCATAGCATATGGGTACAGGTGAGAAAAGAAACAATGGCTTCATTTATAGCTAGAACTCAAGAAGAGGAGCCTGAATATGGTTATGACAGATTAACACCTACCAGTCTTTCTGAGAAGATAAAAAGGCAATTGTAAGCTCTGGGAGCTCTACAGTGACAGAGTAAGAAGGGCAAATGCAATCATGTGGGTGATGGATTCACATATAATATTAGAAAGTGTAGCATTTGACATGATGGCTTGAGCAAGAGATCCCCCAGATTAATTTATTTCAGTTACACATCTTCGGGTTGATATGTGTCCATCTTTAATTTGCAGAATCAAGCCCAGGCACACCTTTTAAATCTGGTCAGGTCAGTGAAGAACCAGGCACATAACATCAGAGGCTATATTCCCTACTTGTTTTGCAATTATTAGTTCATGAAAGAGTAGATAAAGCTGAGTGAATATTGATCTTTCAGAGAGCAAGCTGTTCGTACCAAATTTTCTAAGCATCTCCCTCTGATTCAGAACATTGAGAGTATTTGCATGAAAAGAAAAAAAATCTTTGTGTTTTTGAAGAACCTGTGTTCCTCTGCTGCTCGTTCAATGCATCAGGTTTAAAGGCTGAAACCTGCATCTGTTCTTACTTGTGTACCCCTGCATTAAGGACTCAGTCCTTTGTATCACACAGAATGGCATTTGTGAGTGCCACGGTCCTGCTGAAAGCAATCAGTCGCTTTGTTCATGTACTGACTTTGCTGGATTCGGACAAGAGTGCTTTGGAAATTAGGAATCGAAGCTCTGACTCCTTTTGACTTGCATGAAGCTATTCCAGCTCAGCAAAGGTATAACAGACATGTCTTGGGTTTTGAGTGCCTAATTATGGCACAGACAATTGTTGCAATGTCATGCTGATTGTGGCCATTGCTGGGAAAATAAGTAGTGTGAACTAGCAAGTTCCCTAGAAACGAAGAACATTTTGTTCCTTTTAAATCTGGTTCCTATCTAACCCAGAAACAGCTGACAGTTTTTTTGAATCTGCTAGTTGAAGCCCAGGCTGTCTGTTGCTGCGCAAATAATTATGATGCTGGACCGATGAGTGGAACAGGAAATGCAACCACCTTCTCTTTGACACCTTAGGACCGCTTCCCAGCTCGAGGAATGGGTGGGCACCAGGCTAGTTGTGTCTGCTTGGATGACTCAGCCCCGCTCACCGGCACTGACACTTGTGGAAAGAGTTAACACGGTTCTACTGACTCACAGAGGCAGATGAATCTCTTTTCCCGTTTTGATAGACAGCAAGTGTGTCTCAGCAGAGAAGGGACAGCAGGCAAGGGTTCCCAAACAGGGCATGCATGTGTCTAGCACGCAGACCACCGCGAGTGGTACCCAAGTGCTGCTTGAAAACTCAAGGGTCACCGCTTCTACACGCCAACAGCTACAGCAGCTCCGGGAGTCCCAGTTGAAGGTGTTGATGCACAGTCTGGAGGCAGGGAGGAGTTTATTTTTTACTGATGATGTTGATACTGCTGTGCGCTTTAAATGTCACTGATTTGTCTCATGCAGCATCTCCAAAGTATCACAATTCGTCTCGGCTTGCTCTGCCAAAAGCCCTAGCCAAGGCCTGTGCATCTTCCCTATTGTAATCTCCTCTCTGGCTAGAGCACCTGGAACTGTCTCAAGTTTATTCATTTGGGCACATCACAGAGTTTTCCACAGTTCTCTGTCATTTCTCCTCTTCCACTGCTCCAAATACAAACTCCTTGTTCTCACTTTCAAAGCCCTTCACAATTCAATCCTGCCTCACACCAATCCTGGCTTTTGTTATTCTTCCACCAACCCTCGCTTTGTCGATGGCCGGCTCCATTCCTGCTTCTCGACTGTACACTTCCCTTTATGGCTGGGGACAAAAACCTGCAGTGAAACCAGAAAAGTCCCTGCTGCAGACATCTCTGTCATGTATTGCATAGCACTGAAGCACCAGCAAATAACAGCAAGGCAGAGGATGATCAGGGCTGTAGGCTGGCTAAGGGGTCACACACAGAAGCTGTATCATAACCTCTCCTTTGAACTCTGACTCTCATCCACTTGTTTTCTGGAGACGTTCTTTAGGATACACACCATCATCAACAATGTCTTGTGTTTGTGTCTCCTGTGCAGCACGGCACAACAACTCTGTGACACAAAACCTGTGAACTAGCTTGTCTTCCTCTCCTGTGGAACAGGATTGCTTCACAGTCCAAGTGTCGTGCAGCTTCTAGGGGAAGCTCCTCGGGATTTTGTACTTAAGAGCTGGATCTCAAAGCCACAGAGAGACCGAGGCCACACGGGAAGCTCACAGGAGTGCCAAACCCACGTCTGCTTACTGCAGACTAATACCAGACTTCAGCACCTGTCTCCCTTTTCTATACAGAGATAAATAACAGTAAAGGCAAGCCCTAGGGCCATGTTCAGAACAGTCTGGGAAACACTCAAGGTATTTGCAGAACTAAATGCTTTCCAGGGAGCTATTTTTCAATGTATTGTTGTAGTAAATGTTTAGATTTTCCAAAGACAAACTCATAAAACAGTCGTTAAGGAATGCTATTTTATGTACAAATATTTTGCAGAGCAATTTAATATGTAATCACACAAAATGTTTTTGCATTCCTAGTACCTCCACAGCATCAGCATCAAACTGCTGCTTTAGCTGACATCTCTTTTCCTTCAAGAACGGCTGCGACAATGTCAGGTTTTGCCCAGAACGCCAGGGATCATTCAGATGTTGAGAACAGCTGTGCTTCATGAACACACAAAGCCTGACATCTGGTCAAACCCACCCTACAATGGCCTTTAGCAACCTGGCAGAAAGCAGTCCCAAGCATACTCTGTTGGGAACAAAGGTGTTACATTACCCTTTCACCCTATCTGAGGTTTCTTAAAAATTACTCAGATTGCCAGTCTCTCAATTCTGCCTGCACAAACCATGTAATTTGGATTCATTACCTTTAATGACATATCAGATCTGAAAATCGTCAGTTTCAGCCAAGCAAGCTCCAGCACTGGATAGGTGTACTGGTGAAATAAATATGAGATAAAATAGGTTATAGTTATAGTCAGCATCCCAGCCAATAAAATTTAAAATAAGCAAGTGTGGTAGTTACAAGACAAAATAAATATAGTCCAGGGCTGAATCTTGCCTAGGCTTTAGAAGCTCAGCTGTGAAGAAGTCTCATGAGTGAGGGTCTTCTTCAACCTGCAAGTGGGAAACTAGGCAAGAATGTGAATCCAGTCTTCCTAGAACACTGCTTCAGGTCGAAACACACCTTAAAAACTTCACTGTATAAATGGAATACCTGAAATACCTGCATTTATCACTCTTTGTAGGGCAACTGGATCTAACCAACCTATGCCACAGGGTTGGGGTTTTTTTTCTATTTTTCAATTACCTCAAGCCAGTCTGATCTTGTTTTAAGATCACCTTCAGCTGTGGAGGTGCAAAGTTTGTTCTTTGGACCATTTCCCTCTTACATCCATTTCCACTAAGTTTTCCTTTCCTGTCATTTCTTTTTGATGTTTGTCTAAAAGCCTCAACCTATATAAAGTATGCTATAAAAAAAGCTCCGAAAGTCTATTAATACATTCCCTTTAGGATTCTCTGCATATATTTCACACTTATCTTTAGATTTGAAGCAGTCTTTTTAGTCTGTGCTAGTACAGCACAGAGCCTAAGGAGTTCTGGACATGAGGTCCTAAGTACTCCTCAAAGCTCACGGAGCCCTCAATCTTACCGATACCACCTGATGCTCTGAACAATGTTTTTCCAATATCTAGCAATCAAGAGCCCATCTTGACATGCAGTGGTTAAGCAGCCCTTTCTGCTGCTGATAGAAATGCAGGTCAAACGATGCCTTTGCTGAGGTAGGTGTGTTGACTTCTCTGGAGAGATTATGCCCTTGTTTCTCAGCCTGCTTGCCAACTGGCTGTTCCCTTCGTCTGGGCTCCTGATATTCATACAAAGAGTGGCACAAAACCCTGGCTTGTTCTGTGCAGCACATGATCTCTGTTTGCTGCAGATAAATCTTTCTGACGTGATGTAGCAGCAGCAAGCTGCTTAGTCCAACCAGCTCCTACTATCCATTTCAGAAGCTTCAGTGGCCTTTCTTTAACTGTTTCATCGCAAACATTTTCAGACAAATCCACAAGAATACCAAGCAAGAAGGAGGAGGAGAGTGAAGGTTCTGATCACTGTGCTCACAATCAAAGCAACATGTTGGTGGGAAGTATGAAACAATGCCTTAGCTCCTTCCTCAACGAGCAAACCACTGATTATTAATGACTCTTCAAAGAGCACATTCCACAGCCACCATCAGCTCACATCCTTACATTACTCTGAGATTCTCCCCCCACATCAGCTGTGAAACCATGAGCCAACCAAGCCTTTTAAATTTAAAACATTTTTCCTCAGCTGGGAATAAGTACCTCTCTCAGAACAATCCCCAGGATGATTGGATCCTACTCCTCTCACAGAACTGAAGCTGCTCTTTTCTGAAAGGAGTCAAGTACCAACTTCTTTCTCTTGACCTCACCTCCCTCTTCAGCTGTTGACTGTGAAATTGTCCTTATTTATCTTGCACTTTTACAGAGATCAGTAACACATCACTATACTTACTTGCTCCTAGCATCTTTTTTCCTGTAATTGACAGCAGGTGTCTTTCCACAGAAAAATACCTCTGTGATGTTACACAGCTGGGTATCCAGCCCTTTGCTCTGCTACTTTCCCATCTTCTCTCTCACACGCAACACCTTTCAGAAATGACAACCTCAAAAGTGCCTCATCTGTCAAGGAAAGTTCCACAGTTATTCCCTTTCCTCAGTGCAGACCGGCATAAGTTTGTCGAATTTAGGAATGCTGCTGAGGGTCACAAGACTTGACCTGAATCCAATTATGGATTTCCTTCTGGAATCTGTACCTGCTTAGGGTCAGTTTCCACTAGCTGCAATGAGACTTCAGGCTCTAAACCAGCATCCTCATGAGATGCACCTTTAATGGCACTTGGGCAGACACACATATTCTTGATTTCACCATACGAGAAGTATTTCACAAGTGATAGTTAAAAAAAAAAAAGTTTAGTTAAAATGTTGTTAGAACAACTCTCAAAGATTCTGATTGTCCTTTACCATTAGTTTTCATCCTCCCAACAGCTCTGCAGTCTGTCTCATGGAACTCCTACTGTCTTGTTACCTCATTATTCCCTTCTAAAATTTTATCGTTATAGCCCACTTCACACCTCCTCTACCACACTGACAAATGCTACTGTGACCTATGGTGCATATTATAGTTCTAGTTATATCTATAGAATCAAAACTGCAAAATCTACATCCTGATCTGCCTGTGACTTGTGGGTCACCTTTGGCTGGCCCCTGATTTCTTTATGCTTCAGCCCCCCCACCCCCCCCACGCCTTGCTCTGAGATTTATGGCTGAAAAACGCAGAACAGAGCTAGATATTAATATTACTTCTAGAGAGTTTTCAAGTGTACTGCAACCTCTTTTGAATGACTGAATCCATGTCGAGATTAATTATATCTGATAGACCTAGAAATGAAATATCTGTAAAGGGCCCTGTTGCACAGTGGCTATCACCCAATCATCTAACATACCTTCTGCTTCTTCTGCCCACTTGCTCTATTATTCCTTGATGAAGAGGAATAGACATGAGGCACCCATGCATCTCCAACCTGAAATGAATTACCCTCTTTTAGTTCTTTGCTACAGCAGTCTAAATGATGCTAAATGCATTTAACCACCCTGTGGCAAGTTATCTTTTCCTGCAGGAAAAGAAACTTAGCTCGACTCTCCCTCACCAAACTTCTTCACAAATACCCCTGACGGCATTCAGCTGGGTGCTGGGAGCTGAGACCAAAAGAACTGAAGCTCTGCCTGAGAACATTTGCCACCCACATACTGCAAACAGTGTTCGGGAGCTAAATCTTATTTATGAGGCTTAGTTTCATTTCCAGTCCTTTGTGCCAAAATCCCAACCCAATGTCATTTGTGCACATGAGCTGTCGCAGTTTTGTCATTATTTGTGGCACACCAGCCCTCTCTTAATCTGGTTTTGGGTCCGTAGACATACTACAACAGAAACACAGCCACACAAATGGGACTGTAGCTATGACAAAGGACATCAGAAGATGCACGCAGAGACACACGTAGGGACAACAAAAACTATCAGAGGAGTCTTAAATAAGAGACACTGAAATAGTGCTGAAAATTGTATTAACTGTATTATAACATCTGAGCGAAAACCCAGAACTGGAACCACACAGCTTGCTTTGAATGCTTCATCAGGCATGTTTCTCTGTAATAAGCCAAACTAAAAACCTAGCCAAACTACAGACATCTGGTAGACAATACCCTTTGGACTAATTTGGGACTGAACACAAGTCCATTTTGATGCTCAGGTCTCTTTTGAACAGAAGGCAAGCAACTCTGGGTTTTGTCATCATATATTTAGGCAGGGGTTTTGGAAGAAAACCGATTCACTACCTTCATTCATGGTGCATTATAGCAAATCCAAAATTTACTCTCTACCCTCACCTGTGTGAACAACTTGACGGGGTATTACAGGAACTCATTATCCAAGTGAGAATGTGTCCGTGTGTCACTTTGACGTGGGACCGTGTTTCACGCAGGACCAATGCCAACCTCAGAGGAGAGCCTTAGAGAGTTCAGTTCTATCGTTTACACAAATTGCCCCATATATTCTTGGGAAAGCCTAGGGGGTTTTTTTGTATTTGTGTCTCCCTTTTGCATCTGTATTTGTCAAAAAAAAAAAGGGATGCAAAGTCAAAGAAGCCAGTCTCAATTCTGGACGCCTGCCAGGAAAGATGTAACTCTATCCAGCTGTCTGCCCAAGGTAAAGGCTAAGAAATGTTCATCATTTGTGTCATCCAGTTCTGTCCCTCCCCGAGGCTCCGAAGTGTCAAACTGCCACACGGCAAGCCTCAGCCTGCATCCTGAGCGATACCCCGGCCACCAACAAGGTCGTGAGACAAGCTGGAGTACCTCACTCCGGCTGTAAACTATCACGCTTACAAAGCAGCCGTTGGAAAAAAACGCAGCCAAGTCTCACAGCTACGGCACTCGGTGCCTTTGTGCTCCTTCTAACAAGCTCCCACCTTCAACTCTTGACGAGGGAGACCCACCGCCCCCGTGGGCGCCTCAAGCCCAGCCCAGGCTGCGGATGCCCGGCTGCGGGAGCAGCTCCCGGGGCTCAGCATCGCCGGCAGAGCCCAGCCACCGCACCCCCCCGACAGCCCGCCATCCCTCCCGATAAAGTCGAAATAAAAGTGTGTGCGCTCCGTTCCGGGATGCTTTTCCCCCACCCCAGCCCGGGGCGGCGCCCCCAGCCCCTTTCTCTACCCCCCAAGGAAGGGGAAAGGCGACTGCCACCGTCGCCCCCGCCCCACAGGTCGGCAGGGGGAGGCGGGACGGGGGGGACCCGGCGGGCCCGGGGGTCTCAGCTCTCTCGGCACGGGAGAGGGGCCCCCACCTGAGGGGAGAGGGGCCGCCTCTGCCTTGACGGGGGTCCCGGGGAGAGCAGCCGCGGGGGTCCCCGGCCGGCCCCCTCGGGGCGCGGCGACGGGGCCGGTGCGGGCTCCCGGCTCCTCCCGCCGGG
>NW_015090782.1:145782-147209 GCF_001431845.1 Calidris pugnax | reverse complement strand
CTCCCGTTTCGCCTCGCCTCGCCGCCGCGGCGGCCCCAGCCCCGCGCCCACCCCCTCGCCTGCCCCCACCCTCCTTCCCTTCCTCTGGGCGAGAGCGGAGTGCCTTCCCCTTCCCAGATGGCAGCCGGCAGCGCCATGCAGCCTCCCGTTCTTCCTCCTCCGCTGCCTCCTCTCCGGCTCTAAGTCAATGCCATGCTGCCGCTGCTCCTCCCGGCGCTGCTGGCCGCCTGCCTGCCCCCCGGCCAGGGCTGGAGCCCCTCGGCGGCCGCCAGCGGGCAGGAGGAGCCGGAGCAGGAGCTCTTCTTGCCCGCTGCCAACTCCTCCTCCCGCTCCTTGCCCAGCCTCGAGATGGACTTCGACGGGGCAGCAAGCAAGGAGGAAGGCAGCACCGCCACCGCCTCCACCGCCACCACCAGCCCGGGCACGTCGGCTGCCCCTAGCCGAGAGCCTTTCCCCTCCGCTCCCACCTCCTCCGGGCAGCAGCAGCAACAGCAGCAGCCGCCGCGTCCCCAGCCGCATCCCGCCGAGGACCCGCACTGCAATATCAGCGTGCAGCGGCAGATGCTGAGCTCGCTGCTGGTGCGCTGGAGCCGCCCGCTGGGCATCCAGTGCGACCTCCTGCTCTTCTCCACCAACAGCCACGGGCGGGCCTTCTTCTCCGCCGCCTTCCACCGCGTGGGGCCGCCGCTGCTCATCGAGCACCTGGGGCTGGCGGCCGGCGGCGCCCAGCAGGACTTGCGCCTCTGCGTGGGCTGCAGCTGGGTGCGGGGCCGGCGGGTCGGACGCCTGCGGGGCACCGCGCCTCAGGCCGCCGCCGCCGCTGCTGCTTCTTCCTCCTCCTCCTCCTCGCTCTCCTACCCTCCGGCGGCGGAGCCCGGCCAGTACTGGCTGCAAGGGGAGCCGCTGAATTTCTGCTGCCTGGATTTCAGCCTGGAGGAGCTGAAGGGGGAGCCGGGCTGGCGGCTGAACCGCAAGCCCATCGAGTCCACCTTGGTGGCCTGTTTCATGACTCTGGTCATCATCGTGTGGAGCGTGGCCGCCCTCATCTGGCCGGTGCCCATCATCGCCGGCTTCCTGCCCAACGGCATGGAGCAGCGTCGCAGCACCGCCACCACCACCACGGCCTCCGCCGCCGCCAAGTAGCCTCTCTCCCGGTGACTGACCCCCTTTTTTTTCCTCTTCGTCCTGTGGTGTGGTGTGGCGGGACGAACCCTGCCACCATTTTCTCCTTTCAAGCGTGTTAGGGGCGGCCGCGGGGTCGCCTCAGGGCCCGCCCCGCCCTGACCCTGAGGGGAGCGGCTCGGGTCTGTTCGGCTCGGCTCGGCCCGACCCTGAGGGGCTCGGCTCGGGTCTGTTCGGCTCGGCTCGGGTCTGTTCGGCTCGTCTCAGCCCGGCCCGACTCTGAGGGGAGCGGCTCGGGTCTGTTC
>NW_015090782.1:124619-145611 GCF_001431845.1 Calidris pugnax | reverse complement strand
CGGCTCGGCTCGGCCCGACCCCGAGGAGAGCGGCTCGGCTCGGTTCGGTTCGACCCTGAGGGGAGCGGCCTGGCACGACCAGATCCTCGTTTTATATCTTTAATACCCGTTTTAAACGAACCTTTTAGTAAAAAAGAAGAAAAAAAAAAGGAATTAAAAAAAAAAAAAAAAGACAAAGCCCCCAAATCAACGCAAGAAATAAAAGACCCTCCCATTCAACCGCGTTTGTTGTAGTTGGAGTAGCTTTTTTTTTTTTTGTAATGAATACCGGTTTGTTTTTTTCTTTATTTACAGAAAGGGACGACTTTTTTTTTGGCAGGATGAAGAACTGAAGCGGTATATATATATTGTTATTGCTGAAGCTGAACTTTAACGAACCTTTTACACTGTATTTCCCAGTTGAGATAGTGTGTACTTAATATTGTAGCTCCGCGTTATTTGGCTTTTAATACAGAGGTTTTCTTTCCGGAGCCGCCGTGGCCTTTTGTTGGTCTGTTTTCGCCGGGGTGGAATGGAGGGGTTGCCCCATCTCCCCCATCTGCAAAGGGGCTGCCAAGCTCCTTTCCCCATGGGATGGTATTACTGGGGTTGTTGGCAGGAAAAAAAAGGGGAATCCTATGGTTTTTCTGAACGGTGATTTGTCCTATCCATACGGTAGATTTAGGTTTATGTGCCTACATCAGGGCAGGATGGGGAGCATCCTCCCAGGCGATGTACTTCACGGTGCTCCACAGGGGAAGGGTTTCTCCTTGGTGTTGGGTTGGGTGATTTGGGTCCTGGGAAGAGAAGGCACCTTCTGTGGGATGTCTTAAAAGCAGCCTAGAGGCAAGTCTCTGACTTTCCCAAAGCGCATTCCTCAAAAAACAACTCAAGGCGCAGTGTATTTGTTGAAGGCAAGCTAATATTGTGCCTCCTCTTCATCTCCCAGGGGTGCTCACAGAAAGCCCGTGGGGTGGAGAGAAGGTCCAGAGCTAGGTGACAGCTGCCACCGTGCAAGCATGTGAGGAAGAAAAAAATTGCAAGATTTTCTTGTTAAAGCAGAACAGTTGCGTAGCCCAAAATACTCTTTGTCGTATACTTCCAACTGTTTAGCCTTATAAGAAGTTGTTTTCCTTTGCCTTAGATGTGAATAGTCCAGCTGAAGTATCCAAAACCAAAATGCGAACTGCGTGAGAAAGATTTGCAGTAGGAATTCTCATTCCTTTGTCAACATGAATGTATTTAATTTGTTAGTGACACATGAACTCCCTTGGGGGTAATTTGCTGTATTAGTAACATTTTTTTTCTTCCCTATATTTGGTGGAAATGACTGGATGAAAAGTCTGAGAGGATTCAATTCTTAGGGTTTCTATTTTTTTTAATTGAGAACAAAATAAATGCATGCTTTATGTGTATGCTATCTGGAGGGAAAAAAAAAAAAAAGATGCAGAGAGGAAAAAATTGACAAACAGCAGAAATAAATCAAGATTTTAAAGTGTTCCATGTCACTGGGCTACCTCTACACTCTGTTTCTCCTATTGATCTTAATGGGCAGGTCGCTTGAGTAAGCAATTGCAGTAGTGTTGTTTTTAGAAAGCAGAGGGTCCAGTTGCTGTGAGAGATGTTCGTTCGACCTGTTGATCTGAAGGGCACCTTCCCCTGGATGCATGGTTTACAGAGCCCCGCTTTTCTTTCCTTGGTGTGAAAAACACCATAGTGTCATTTCCACCTTGTGCAAAGTCTTTTGCACAGAAACGCCACGTGCAGGGAGCGGATATTTCCCTGTAATGCCCCGTGTGAGAGGGGAGCATCTGTCCTGAAAGGCAAGGCTAGCGAGAGAACACGGAGCTAATCTTAACACCCTCCTGAAAAAGAAAAGCTCTACGTATGGAATAAACCTCAGAAAAGTTGCCCTGCCAAAAAATAATTTCTTCTTTTAAATGAAGACATGTTTAGTCAGAGCTTTAAGAACTCCTGTTGGAAGTTGTGCTGGCTTTGCAGTGTACAGTGCCTGGTACTCACTGTGATCCAGGGAGCCCATGCTTTAAGTCAAGGTTGAAATCTTTATTTTTTTGTTTATCCTGGTTTCACCAGTGACATGCCGTTGTTTTTTTTCCCTTGAATTGCATTAACATAAGCAAGATAATGGCATTGCTGTCTGAAACTGGCAGCTTCAGTTATTCAGGGTTTGTTATTTGCGGTTCTTACAGACAAATACCAAGAACAGTAAATCTGGTTTGGAATGGTTTTGGCGTATGTCTTCTAACTTCTGCCAGTATCAGCTTGAATACAAACCTTGTGAGCAGGCAGTGCCACGCTTGGAATATTTTGCTGCTTCGCTTTAACAGTGTGATAGAAGAGAAGGATTTGCTTCTATAAATATGCTTGTAAGTGGAGCTGCTATTAAAAATCTGCTAAGATGTGAAGTGTTAAAAACCACAGGGATGGCATTAAAAAAAACCCCCGAAACAAACCCCCAAAAGGCAAATCTTGTCCAGAATACAAAAAAAAAAAAAATAAAAGCAACATTTTCAGGGGGTGCTGATCTCAGCTACAAAGTGCAAAGAGCACTTTGGAGTTAGGGTATTTCTTGAGATCGCAGTAACCCTTTGGGGCAAGCACGTTTCTCCTTGGTAGAGAGAGGACAGTCTGCCTTTCTGTGCCTGAAGGAGTCATTTCGGCACGGCGGAGGGCACAGAGATTACCTGATGCACAGGGTTTAGCCTGGACCTAACTCCTGGAACCCTCAGGTGAGGTGGCAGCAGGGTTTCTCCTGTAAGAGACAGAGAATGGAAGTGCATTATGCAGACCATGAGCTTTCTGCAGTCACTAACACATCCAACACCAGTAACCCTGCTCCCATAGCTGTGGCTGCTCCTATGACTCTTAAGTAGCCGATAATTTTGAGTAACAAAAGGCACACACAGCTTTTCCCTGTGTCCATGGCAATTAAACCCAGAAGATTCAAGCCCAGAGCGGTGGGAAATGATACCTCTCCACACCAGCTAGTTTTAGATTTTGACTCGAGACACCAAAGTGTCTATTTATTTTATTTTCCCTGGCAGTGGAGCTTGAAGGTCTCTTTACTGGGGATGATTTAAAGCCATTTTTATTCATTTGGATTTATTTTTAAGACCAGTTGGTAGCAGGGTCAGTGCAAGAGTGGGATTAGTCACCATATATAATCCTTCATATACTCAGGGCAGGTATATATATGCATATATATACATACATCTATACATGAGGACTTACTGTGCACAACAGAAAGTCAAAAGGGAGAAAAAGGATGGTGAGAAGCAGATAGTACTGAACAAGTAATACTGGTTTTCCTTCACTATTTGTTAGATCATGATTCCTGGTAAATTATCCTGACTTTGTTTATCTATGTGTGTTTGTTGGAGAGCAAGGGACAACAAGAAACAGAGGCAATTTCTCGATTTCCCTTTTTATGTAATTCAAGTGTGTTGAAGATTTTTTTCCCAAGAACCAGGAACTCTCTCTAGAGAGAGACTCAGCGTTAGAAGGCACTAGGCTTGTGTGCTAGTGTGAGACTGGTGCATTTTTTTGCTGTATATTCAGACCTCAGAACTGGATCTCTCTCCTTCACCTACTTGTTTACTTATGTTTTATAGATATAATAGAAGCAGAAGCGTACAGATCAATATGTAGTTTCAGCATGGATGCAGTCTTGCTGTTATTTGGTGCCATATTGATTGCCATCATGAAAATATAAAAATGTAGTACAGTATAATAATTATATATTGTGTAAGCATACTGTTGTTCAATAGGTTATCAGTAATCAAGGGCAGTTTTGCATATCAGGAGGTACGTAGGTATTTGGGGCAAAATTGCCATACTTGGATAAATGTGAGAGTTGTTACTTATTCAGGGCTTAGTTCACCCGTGCTTTTGATGATTAATATGACTGCAACAGCAGTACTATTTGTGCAGTGAATATTACTCAATATGAGTAAGGGCTACCGATCCAGGCCCTAAAAATACTAATTAAAAGCCTCACTTGTCTGAGTAAGTGTTACTCATCATGACCTCCGCTTGCTGAATAAAAGTATCTCCAGGGCTGACATTACATGATGCCAGGGGCTGAACAAAAGCCCGATTAAATCAAATAGTTAATTGAAGTTTTGTATGACTAAAGATTGAAGAATCTATTTTAAAGATACATATCTAATATACGAGTAGGTATTGCATTCTTCATCCTCTCTGGTTTTTATACACAGTTTTCAGTCCGATGTAGGGCCTTGCAACTTTGGAAATAAACTTCTTTCTGAGCTAGTGTGAAAATGTCGGTTATTTTTCAAGGAATTTTACTGAATAAAAGTAATTTTTTCCAACATATTTCAGGGAAAGGCCTTGTTTTTTCAAAAATCATTTTTAATGATTCTGGGAAAATGTTTAAATATAAAATCCAAAATGCATTCAGGTTTCAAAACATAAAACATCTTTTTAACAAGTAACTGATTTTTAAAAGCAAATTTTAAACAAAAATGTCAGTTTCCATTTTTTTCCCTCAGAAGCAGAACATTTCAATGAAGATCATAAGTTCAGATAAGTGTCCTGCATCGCAAAAGTGCTTTTGTGGGGAAATATTTATTTTTTTTACTCCTATTTTTTGTGTGATACACAGCCATGGTCTAGTCATAGTGTTCTCCTCTGTGATTTGGAATTAATCGCAGCTTGTGACAGATAAGGAACTACATTTCCTGTCCCTCCTTCATAATAGCTCTGGTTAAATAAGTAGTTCAAAATAATTGGGGAAAAAAATAGCTTAGCCCGTTGGTTTTGTTTCTATTCTATTATGCCAAGGGAGAAGGTAGCCTGGTATAAAAATTGGGATATTAAAGATGTTTACTGGAAATGTCTGGATGGCGTTTAATTAGATTTGTGGCCAGACTAAGTCTCCCAACCCAAACATATAAAGTTTGGATTCATAACTGTTCAGTCATCGATGTGACAGAGGAGTCTCTGGCTCTGCGTGCTGGGAAAGCCAGGGTCTAAAGCCTTAGCTCTTATTTTAACTTTTGTGTTATTACCTCAACAGGTTACCGAAATCAGAGTAAAACCAGAAGATCCAAATAGCCTATGAAACGCTGTGTGTTTCTTTGTGCTTGACTTGTTCTTTGCTTTCGTAGAAAAACATCGTATTAATGAGGCATGAATTTGAGATCAATGCTGTCCTGAGGAAGTGAATTCACTGGGAGTGTGAAGTTGAATTATGGTTTTGTTCCTTGTGAGGTGAGACTTGCTAGAAGCAGCGGGACCTTACCTTGTTGGTGTGATTCTGGGGGTTGCTAAGCAACGTGAAGTGGTTAGGATGGAGATACAGAAGAAGAGCACGGAAGAATAAAGGAAACAAAAGACATCGAAAAAAGCATAAAAGAGAATAAGTGTGCCAGCACATTCTGCAAAGGAGTTGCAAGGTATCAACTGGGAAAAAGCGATTAAGATCACAGGGAGAAAAAGAAAGCTGACATAAGATGGATTAGGAACTTGACTCCGTACTTCGTAATCAATCACATTTTCCAGTGCTTTGCTTGAATAATTGTTTGCAGGTTTGGCCCCAAATGGTGAAAATAATGGCAAAAGAGAATAAAAGCCTGGGAAGAAATGGGAGGGTCAAGAAAAATTAGGAGTGGAACCACCATACCATAAATAAAAAGAGAAAATAAATTGCTCTCCATATTGCTAGGAATCAAACAGCAAGATGGCAAGGCGCTCTCTTGCATATACCATCTACTCTAATTTTGTTCAGATGTTCTCTGAGCCTGAAAGGAAAACATACTAGAAGTTTTATTTATGGAATGGATATGGTTCTTCCATCATATCTTATTTTGATCCGTGTAAAATAGACGTTTCTCATTGTCCAGCACAAGAATGTTAATCAGAATGGTATTAAAGCTTTTCACCTGAATTGAAGTAGTGCTGGTGTGACTGTATTTCCCAGGCTGGACCACTGCTGTGGACAAGACTACGTTCTGGTATGGTATTTACAGCATTCTGATTATATTGCCAACACTTTATCAATCACTCATATATTTTGAAGACTACCTAGTTAATCTTCCTGTCCTGTCCCCATCTCCCTTGTCTCCCAGGCTTCACTCCGTTTTTTCTTCTGTCATTGCAAATCAATCATTCTTAAGATTTGTTCCTTCTTACTTACTATCGCCCTTTTTCCTTCTCTCTTTCCTTAGCATTTTTTTATCTTGACATTTTCTGTCGTCAGATTTCTCACCTGTCTTTTCCACAAGTCTGGTATTATCAAGCTGTAAGACGTACCCCAGGAAACTCTGCTGTCAGTTTCTTTTGCTTTTCCACTCTGCTTCTCACCCATTCAGACTGTACCTCTCACGCCTTTGGTCTGGGACACCTAAAAGCCAAAGATGAACAGGAAACCGTGTGTTGAGGGCAAAAACTTTGTTGTCTCTCCCACCAGTCCTGTGATCACAGGACTTTGTCCACACTTCTGCCCCAGACAGCGAGCAGTGGCCCTAAGTTACTGTGTCCTCCTCTAGTAAATGAGAAGTGGACCCATTTGAAGAGCTTCCTTCCACCTTAATTCCTCAAAGTCCTTTCTCTGAATAAGCCTGTACTCATGCACCTCCCCAAAACCGTATCTCATGAATCGTGGGAGCTCTTGCATGCCACCCTTCCCAAGTATCCTCCACTGCGATGTCAGGATGTGCCTCACCCTGCCTTCTCCTCTAACCAAAGGTAGGTGTCTCACACCTTGGCAAAGCTCTGCACAGCCAGAGAAGACGTGATCTCACTTAGGAATGGATCAGTGATTAAAGCTACACTCAGCTCAGCTATGCAACTACAGGGTGAAAACCATTACTTTTTAATTAAAAACCTTGGATTCTGCAGAAATTGATATCCCTTCCCTGGATAGAGAAGTGGTACAAGCAGAGGGACCTGGCAGACTTTTCAAGTGCTGATCTCGTAGCGTTCTGGTGTCACTAGGCACTGACTGAGTGGCCAGGACAACTGGCTGCAGCCCTGCTTCTGGAAAATGGTCAACGTACAGCTCACACTGAGTCTGTGGGTGCTTGAGCCTTCTGAGAAGCAACATGTCTGTCCGTGTCTCTCTCCATCTGTGGAGGGAATAATACTCACGCATCTCTTCCTGGTGGTGAAAGGATTAATGAGCTAAATCCCGTACGATGTTTTCAGCATGTGAAGCACAACAGAAATGCAGAATGTTAACATGATTTTCATGATTTTATTCCTTCTCTGTTCTTTTTTTTTTTTTTTTTTTTTTTTTTGCACTTAAGGGCATGGTTTAAGCCTTACGTTGTTAAATTAAGGTATTCTGCACAATTTTGTCCACAATTTAGCCAGGCAATGACTGTACTCTGGAAATGCTTTTCCCATTGGAAGGTGCTGCTGTGAGCTGCTATATTAAAAACAAATCATTACTAAGTGATGAATGTTACTGGAAGAGATTCTCATTAATCCAAAAGTATATGAAAGAATCCCCCAAGGTGTAAGAAATACTTTCTAGGAGGTGAATATATGAAAAAAATTGGTGTGGAGGTAGCTGGTGGAGATTTAATCATGGGGCTATTTCATTTCTTTTCTTGCACTGCATGTTTCATCACTTTTTCTCTGGGGAATGTGAGCTGTGCCTAATTATGCCAGCAATGTAGTTGCTCCTAAATGGAAACTGGAAACTACTTTCTTCAGGCAATACTTACTATGAATTCTTGAGATGTTTTCGTTTCCTCCAGGACATGTAAAGCACTTAACAATGCAGGGTCACATCATTTTCTTAACCCAGAGAAATCCACTTTTGAGGCACGGTGTTTACCTCACAGTGTGTCCAATGCAGCCCTGCAATGCCCCATCCCTTTCCCCGAGGTGGAGTTTGCCATGGTCCCCCAACACCCACTGTGTAGTTGTAGGATCATTTCAGGGCTAGGACCATGAAGACAGAGGCTTTATGCCTGTGTGCTCCACCCCAGCCCTGTCTCACCTTTCCCTCTGTCCTGGAAGCACAATTATGGTGGGAATAAATTTACAGCAAGCGGCAGTTTCTCACAAAAATTAATACAGCTGTACTGGTAACAGTTTCTGGAGATGACCACTGCCAGCAGACCTCTTGTTCCCCTTGCCCTCAGCCGATGGCAGTCTGTGCCAGAGGAGCACTCCGCAGCTATTGCTTTCTCCTAGATCCTTATGGGGCAGCTCAGGGAAACCACATTCACAATTGGGGAAGTGAATGAGGTTTTAGCCTGCCAGCCGTTCTGAGCAGAAGAGATCTTTCTCTGAGCTGTCTGGGAGTGCCTGTGTACTATACGAGCCGTGTACTGATGCCTTTAATGCGTACTGGGAGTTTTGCAGACCTTTTTGGTTTGCTTTGTTGTTTGGTTTTGGTTTTTTTTCAGACTTTGACTAGGAATTGCTGTAGGTACTGCCTTGGGAACACCCCTTTCCTATGCATACAAAATGTAATTCCATAGGCTTTGCTCTAGCTACCCTGATGTGAGAGTGGATTGCCCGTGACAAAACTCATCCTCCAAAACATCACTTACTTCTCTTCAGTTCTGAAACAGAGACTCCTGTTCTCTCCCCATGAGATTGCCATCGTAACACTTACCGGCACCAGCCCATGCTGGGTTAAGACAGAAGAAGACAGCTCTTATTTTCCTCCTACATCGGGAATGTTTCATGCCTGTGACAGCTTTGAGTTCCCTGAATTCAGCCGGCGAGATTGATAATGGTGCTGCCCAATGCTAACTGAAGTGCCGTGGGTGGAATGGGTCAGAGAGATTTACTCTCCTCCCACACACCAAGTACAGAAAGAAAACAACATTGGCTAATCTCTTTTCTTCCATGTGCAGGGCACAGCGAAATCAGTGGTTTTATCCGTGTAAGAAAAACAGCTCCCCCCCGAAGCAGGCTCTGAATGAACCAGTTCTTCAAAAAACAAAACCAAGAACTGTATTTTGTGCCTGTAACTCCTGCTGATCACTGGGAGAACAGCCCTGGTGAGGCTGTGTGATTGGAAGGTCTTTTACCATAGTGCTAGGAATAGGATCCCTTTTTGAAATTTTCCCAATTAATTTCATCCAGTTACATGTGATTCAGTGGATACCTGCACTATCTTTACTATTTTCATGGCTACCAAGTTGCTATCTTTCTTCTGTTACATATAAAAAGATAATGAGAAACCTATAATGATGAATAACGTTAATGACATTTCTGACCACATAACTTCTTTAAATGCCGGTTAAATCCTTCCAACGCTGGTATTCAGAGAGCTTGTAAGCGGGGAAACATCAAAGAGTTAATACATTTCTGTAATGTATTTAAAATATCAAAATCTGCAGTGGGGGCTACAGGTTGACTGTAGCAGCAGAAAGCATTCACAGCAAGTTCCCAACCATGTGTTGTCTGCTATTCCTTGGCAAATAATAGTTATGCTCAGCTACTTCCTAATATCTTCCAATCCCACATTCATGGTAAAAGCAATTACTCGTGACAATGGGCATAAAATATTTTCAAACTACTGCTCCGAGTTCCTCAATGATACCAGCATACTTCATCTCCCAATAAGCCTGTCTTGAATATTAGGGTTTAAGAGGTCCGAGATGTTCTTTCCCATTAACCATCTTCATTTTCTTGCCTTTATTTCCTCGAGCTGCTGTACTGCCTGTCGTTGCTCAGCGCGCTTAGAGTTGTGGTTGTTTAGGAAGCGATGTAATATGTCAGCAATTCAGCAAAAAGCTTGCTACCAGCAATGCTAATCCTTCTAGGCTTGTAGCTGGCACGGGAAGGGAGGGTGCTGGAGGTTCCTTGCCCTGCTGGCTGTAAAGTGCCCAGCATGACTTCGGGAAAGGGTGAAATCAATGTTCGCGGCAGTGATTTTGAGAAATTGATCTTTCTTCATCAGTTCAAAGCACTGAGCAGTCACTCTGGATAAAGCATAAGGAAAGGAGGGTGTATCAGCTCCTCGGTTTTGAATTTAAGCTTTGGTGGTTGTTAGAACTTGATGAATTTAGTAAATAAATGTATTGCAGGGTGTAAGTTTCTATATTACTGTAGGATTTTTGAGTTAGTTCAGAGAAATGGAATGTAGGGGTCTGGTCAATTCAGAGAACAGAAAATATATATGCTGAAAGGATAGGTCATGTGAAGGGCCCTTCTGATGCATAGTAATGGACATCAGCACAGCTTGGCATAAGTACCACGTCTCAGCTCACCCCACAGCACTGCAGAGCTTACCAGTTAACCCCACTGGGCTGGAACAACTGAGCCTTCTCCGTGGTGGGCAGGAGGGTGAAACCCCTGAGAGATGGCAGGCCAAGGGCCGAGGGCAGCAGTCACTAACCTCACGGAGGCCCACTGCCGTGGGAACATGTCCACGGAGCACGTAGCTGGAGCAAATCTGAGAAGCTGCTTTCCTCTTGGTGGCTGCTTGGTGAGAGTTACCATGTGTTCAGAAAAAGCAAAGTCCCCGGGTATATGAGCTGGTCTAAAGAGTCACTTGGAGCCGCACTGACTGACTCCAGTTTCAGTGTCCTCCGTCGTGCTTTCTTGACTTTTGCTCTTCTCCACGGTTGAAGGTGGCTGCCCAGGGAGTACCTCGGCTGTTTAACAAATATCAGTCACTCAAACAAAGGCTTCATTTTGTTAGGTACCAGCGGCAGACAGAATTTTTGAAAAGCGTTTCGATCAAGTAAGGTTTCCTGCAGTTGTTTGCACCTCAAGGTGCTGTGCAAATGGAATCCAAATGTCACGGCTGAAGGGTATTTGTGTGGACATTGCCTGTTCCAGTACTCCAGGCTTCTTGCATTTTCAAGACTTCACAATTCCTCTCCTAAGTTATTTTTCTCCATTGGCACTTGTGGTGTCTTCTAGACCCCACCACAACTTTGATGCTTTCCTCTGTCCACTGACCAACATACCAGAAAACTCCATGCACATTGGTTTTGAATAAGAGTATATTCCTGTTGTCTCTTTCATTGCATATCCTGGATTTTCTTTTCTCCGAGCTGCTGTTGGAAGATGAAGGCAAGATAAACCAACTAGCAGTGTTGTTCTCACGAAGGAAGGCCATTCCTGGCCAATACTGCAAGTTGGTTGTGGCTGTAGCGCTGTTATATGAACTTTGCTTGTGCCCAAAGGTCCAAGTGATTAGCTACATGACTGGTAGTTCAATTCAGCAGGGCATTTGCTAATAGTCTCGGATATTTTCTCTCGGATAGCATGCTGATAGTATGGATATTTATGCTTCGTGTCATTAATAACCAGAAATTGCATCTAATAAGGTTACAGTCTTGTCTGCATTATACGGAAAATGGCATTTAAAAAACAAGCTATGCCTTGTCTTAAAGGTCAAAGTTGTTTCCAGATTACCTTCTGCATATTAAGGAAAGCAAAAAAATAATGTAGAAATGTGCGAGATGGATAGTAAAAGCATGCGTTTGAATAGTAATTGGAGGCAGTATTAATGAAAGCCAGGCCTCTGTGATGAACCCCACGGTGTCTGAACGTATCTTGGCCGTGGCCGTGGGAGGGTGTAGGCAGTGCACAGCTTTAGCCCAGGCTTTGCGAACGCTCGTGTGCGTGCTTCTTTGTGGAAACTTCAGCAAGCCCACTCTGTGTGCTGTGCTAGAGGTCTCTGACCAGCTCACCTCTCCTCTTGCCCCAAAGACTTTTGGCCAGCCAAAATATTGGAGGTTTTCTGAACCTGACCTGTGGGTCCCAGGCAGTATAGCTATGGTCTGTCCTTGGGGGGCTGCTGGGATGCCCTGACTTTGCTTGGCCTGACTCTGGGCTGCCATTATGCTCCAGATTTGTGCTCCTGGTCTCCCCTTCTGCATGTTGCTCCTGCCTCCAAACTCCTTATCTTCAACCTGCTTCTCTGTCCCTGACCACTTCGCCTGATCTTGCTCCATCTCTGACTACATCCTTCACCACTGACTTCCTGGCCATACCATGCCCTGGACCTAACTCTTGGCACTGGAGTAAGTTTTTCAGATGGGAAACTTGGAAGAGGGGAGGGCTTGCTCCTTTAATGCAGAGAGCTTTTCTCCACCTCATGATGACTCGTCATAGTGATTCATTTTCCATCTAAGTAATTCACAAAGTTAAAAGGAGCAAGCAAAAAGTTTAGGTAGCCACTGCAACTAAAATGAGGGATTTCCCTTAGGGAAAAGTATCTCAGAGAAGAATGGGACCAAATGTAACCTGTGCTTTCAGGGAAGACAGAGTCTCACAGACGTACAGGTATTCACAAGGCACATCTGTGTCTGTTCTGCAGAGTTGGGGATTTGCTTTAACAGCAGCGTGATTGATGAGGTAATCACACTGTCTAATGATGCTACCAGATACCGGCCTGTGCGATGAGCAGAAATGACTCACTGGCAAGTTAAATAGCAGAAGGGGAATGAAAATGTGCATTCACCAGCCATCCCATTAGTGCAGAGTGCCGTAAAGTGCCATTAACATCTCGGTACATAGGGGCTAAATAGACTTACCCAAATCGGTTTTATTACCTTGGTATGTGCGTGCTTTAGCCTGCAAACCACGGCAGGCTGCTGGCTCTTTCCCCACTGGGAGCAGAGCTGTGCCTTGCTCTGCTCTTCCCACTGCTTCCCCCTCCACAGCTCCGGCTGTGCTGTGTGCCATCCACCCCACACACCCTGCACATCTATCCCTGATCACCAGCACCATCCCATTTCCAAGGCAGCAGGAACACCTATGCCAAGAAGCCAGTGTCCAGAAAGTATCACCTATTTGTCTTTAAAGACCCGCTTTTTAACTGGTTATGGTGATGATAGATGTAAGGGTGTTACATTGCTATTAGCCTACCAAGGAAGATGTTAAAAGTGGCCGTAAATCATTTGTTACGCGGTCTCCTAGCCTCTAGAATGATCCACACCAAACATTTATTTCCTTAATGAAATGTCCTTTCTTCTCTGGTTGACTCTTTGCAACACAGCAAGAATCAGATCCTCTGCGTGATCAATAAGTAGTAAGGAATCAATTCCCTTGTAACCTCTCTGGCCCTAATGCTGCAACCCCAGCGGTTTCAGCATCGTTTCTCCGGATTTACACATGGAAATATGAGGTCAGGACCATTTTTTTTCTCTGGCAAGTAAGAGAAGGCTCTATCAAAGGTAATAATAAAGTGTCCCTGGCTATCCCTAGCTGTTGCTAAGAAGCCAGGGGGCAAACTGTCTGGGCAGACGGGACCTAAGCAGCCCAGGTCTGGCCATGAAATCCAGAAGAGAGGAGGCTGGTGGGACCTTCTGCAGCCAACTATTTGTTATCCTCCCACGGCATGAGCTGGCGGATACAGAAATCTCCATCCACAGGCTGAAGAAGAACTAGTGACAGTATGAAATTACTCGGAGGTGCTGACAAACCAAGTGACTCCCCATGGCCGAGCTATAAATTAGTCTCTGCAGCCCGCCAGCATAACCTGCCTGTGATAGCTTATAAATAAATTGGCTACAGAGCGGGGTTAATATTTACCTACATGTCTCAGACGGGTGGCATTCTGAAGATGGAAAGTCTTAACAGAAGCTCCTGACTAAGTCATCATTAAGCCTTTCTGCTGGCATATTTACTCGCCTCTAATAGCTTACAGAGGGGCAGAAATACAATTAAACTAGAAGATATCTATAGCTGCTTGCCTACTGATAACCCCTCATCTTCTCGTGTATTGATTTAATGCCTGTGCTGGTGGTGTTAACATATGTTTACCGTGTTTTACAAGCACCAGTGTGCTGACCTGATTTCTGTGTACTGACCCTGCCTGTTTCATTGTTCCTCTGGTTGGTGTTTATTTATTGTATCTGATAAAATATAAAGAAGCTTGCCAGAGTCTCAAAGGCAGGGTAGCTTGTCCACGGCTCAACGTTGAGAGCGTTTCTGTAAGTAGAATGTGCTCTGGGATTGGACTTTCTGGGCAGTAAAAGTATCCTTCATTACGCTTCATCAAGAGATCATTACAACCAACCTTTAGCCCTTTTGAGTTCTGTGGTTTAGAAGAGAGACAGGCACAGTGCAGTCACTTCCATTTGCTCTGTCTGGAGAGGTTTTTTTTTCTTTCCTCATGATACAGCTGTTGCAATTTGCTTTTTTCTTTAAAGACAGTAATAAAGTACCAATGTGCACTCTTATTACTGTTTGCCATTAGCCCTTACAAGCATCCCCGTATTTTTGTTACAGGCACTATCAAAGGAAGAGAAACAAGGAGCAGATACGGAGTCTGTGTGTGCGTCAGCTCACTGCGAGGAAGAACATTTTCCTGCTGGCCTTTTGCATGGGTAATATTGGAATAAAGAATTACATAAAAAGGAAAAGGAGTGTCTCTGGCACAGAACTTAATATGGTGAAGGGAAGGCATTATTTTGAGTGATGGAGTCATTTAATTTATTACCCTCTGAAAGCCTAAGCTGTAATTGTGCTTCGATTATATAAAACCCGGTCATCGCACGCTCATTCTCACATCTCCGAAACCACAATCAGCTTGGACTGCAAGCAAAAACCTGTCTTTCACCAAGGTGACATTCCCCCTTCCTTTCTTTCCTTTGTCCTCCTGAAAGGATTAATAGGAAGCACGACCCAGAGCCAGTTCCCAGCACACTACAGCTGGAAACAGGGACATTTATGTTCTGCATGAACGTGCGGTCCTTCTAACATGGCCATTAGTGCTCGCGGTGATGTGCTACAACTGCTAAATACAGGCTTGTCGTCACAGCACTAATTGGACGTGGCAGTTCAGCCTGCTCCTGGCTCTGCTCTTTATCTTGGCAAACTAGGATTAAGCGGGGTTAGCAGCCCCTGGCATCTCACCCTGCATCTGTGGCGGAGTCACAAACTTAAAGGTGTAGGGCTGCGAGAGCAGGAACCAGTTTGGAGGCGCTGGGTGCAAGAAGCAGGTGGGCATTACTTTGGGTGAAAAGCACGAGGTGTTGCGAGAGCACTGTTTTAGATGTCTATTTTAGGATGAGATGATCCGTGCTCTCTGACTATTTCTTTCCACTGTTGTGGATGAAGCCTAGACGGGATATTTACATGGTAGACGTCCACATATGCTCAGATGAATCCCACCCCTAAAGCCAAATCTAAATTTTGCCATGTGAAATCTAACCGTGTTATTCCTTGTTCTTCTGACACCCCCCTCTCTCCCCCCAAACAAATAATCCCATCCTGTTTATATCTACTCTTGAAGAATTTGAAGACCCTTCCTACATCCCACCTCCATGCTGTCTTCTTTAGCAAAAGAACCCTGCATGGTATTGGAGTACACGAGCAAATCTCTCAATCTTGACTGCTAAAGGCCTCCTCTCTCTCTCTTCATGCTATTTACTATAATTCTATGAAGAATAGGAATAGAATATAACAGAAATTATATTCTGTGAAGAGTAAATCACCTGCTATAAACTCTGGGTGGAATTCAGAAGATGTCTTTTGACGATGAGAGTAGTTTCATCATCGGACCCCTAAAGATGCTGAGTGTTCAGTTTTGTGAGCATCCAATGAAAGTGATGAACTCCATCTTGAATGTCCAAATCGTATCTTTTCTGTTCTAAAAGAGCCTGCAGTAAAGCAATAGAAAGTAATTGATTTTGTAGGTCCAGTTTCATGCTATATTCAATTCCAGCATTTCCTGAAGTCTTTGACTAATAGTATCTTAAATTTATACCGAATACTTGAAAAGGAAGGAACTGGGAACAATGGATGTCAGGCAAGCATCTAATTACTGGCCTGCAGATTTTCAGATAGCTGTTTTTGACCCATGAAGACATTGAAAAGTCATCCCCTCCTCTAACAAACTTCACTGGTAGCGGCAGAAGCCTCATCTGAACCTTGGAAATAGCACATATAACACCTTTGTTAAACTAGTTTCCATGGTAACAATTTCATGTCATTCAACATCATTAAAGACTATAAGAACTTTTCAGTTAGCTTGTCTTTAGGGTTTTATTGACCTCCCTTTCTGAATAACTGTTCTCCTGGGAGATAAGACTCTGGGCAAAACAAGGGATGCAGGAGGTGGGCTGCTTTGCTGTCATGTTATTAGCAACCCGTTCCTTTGATTTCTCAGCTCAGGATTTCAGAACAATTTCTGTAAATATGAGTAGGCATGGAAACGTGGCACAGATATTTCTGTCTCTAACACAAAAATAAGGCAACTAAAGATGACTGCAGTTAAGTAGCTTGTCCAGAGAGGGAAAAAAAAAAGGAAGCATGAGGAAGCTGAGTGAGAAATTATATGCTGTGATGACTTGACTCCCCCATTTAGCATCCTTGCCAGAACGCTATTGTTCCATTTCATGTTAAAGCTGGATAAAACTGCTGTCAGCTTGCTTTGCCACTGGCCTCTCCAGCACAGCAGAAGAGATGAAAACCCTGTCAAATCCTGACCTACGTGAGTAGCTCAGCTCTTCTTACGGGAAGCTGGAGCAGTAACAGGGAGTGAGATGCAGTAGCAGGAAATCTCAGCAGTTGCCTGCAATTTCCTCTGTGCAGTGGAGTGGTTTTTGTTTTAGCTTACATAATTAACATTTCTTTTCTTACCAAAGAATGTTTCATGTACTACAGTCTCCTCTCATGGGCAATGTTTGTCACTTCTGCTGGGGCAGGATTGCAGCCCTAGAAATAGGAGCAAACCATGTCTTGAATCTGGCTCTAAAATCACACTGGCTTCTATGTAAGGCTTTTCTAGCAGCCAAAGGTCTCCTATGGCATGTCAGCTGTAGGGACTGCCACAGCATTGAGGAAAGAGCCTTGAAAACTACTGCTGAGAAAGAAAGTCAATAAGAACCACCCTCTGGCCACGCTGCTGTGGTTTTCCCGGCATTGGGCCTGGCTGAAAGAATTTCTGAGTGTCTTCTCCTCTGCTTCACACAGCTGCAGCCAGCTGGGATGGGTTCTCCAGAGAGGGAGGAGGACCAAGGCAAAAATGTCTGTGCTTTTTTGGATCAGGACCAAACCCACAAATCAAAATATTTTGCATTTTTGGAAAGGCAGATGTGACTGCAGGCAGCCTATTGCTCCAGTGTGCTAGGTTGGGGTGTCACGATACCCAGAGGGTACAGAACATAGATTTCAAAAGATAAATGGTTCACCAGCTGAGATATGTATTCGATATGCTACCATCCTATGACAAATAGCAAATTGCCTACTACTGCCTGTAGGATGCCTCCACAGAAATCAAAGGAAGGATAAGGGTTTCATTTTTTCCTGGTGGAAACCTGTTTGAGAGGGGAGTCAAATAATGCACTTTATTACTATAGGTTTGTAATACAATAAAGAGATATCAATTTTGGACTGACCCAAAATCAAACATTGTTTTTCACACCAAAAAAAGAAGCTGTGAAACTGTGTTTCAGGTTAAATAAAATAATTGATAGAGCATTTCACAGAGGCTTTCAGCAGCTCCTGCTGCAGCCTGAGCAGGAGGAGGTGGAACACGGCTGGGAGGGAGCAAGAGGAAAGGTGACATTCCTGCTTCTCTAAAAAATTCCAAAATTGTTTATAGCCAGGCACAGCATACTCTTTTTGTTCTGGATACTGAAAGCTGAGGTGATCATGATACTTCTTGCCCCCTTCTCACAGAAGCCTAGCATTTGGGGGATGCACCCTAGATGTGGGAGAACAAAGTTGGACTTCCTCATCTCTGAGGTGAATGCTGTAGTTCCAAAATACATTTTCTTTAAAAGCACACTTAAATACTTGAAATTACACCGAGCCAGCAGCTCCGTAACCTGATGGTGACAGGTTCAGTGACTGAAGGGCAGATGGGTTCCAGTTTTTAATTCACTGGGCAGTAAGATGTGGGTTTTTCCACACCACTGCCCAATCTAGTGAAGGAATTGACACCACCAAGTATTTTCCTCTGCTTTCTTTAGCTTTACAATGCTACAGCAAAATGAAACACCAAAACCTCAAAGTCAAATGATCTGACATTTTCTAAATAATCTGTTCCTGCCTGAACTATTAACTTCAACAGGAAACTTGAATAAGCAGAGTGGCTCCTAAAATGTCTCTCACTGACAAAAAAATCATTTGCGACAAAAATTAATTTATGTGCCCACTAACATTGAATAAGGCATGAAAAGTCTGTTACATTATCATTCTGGAATTGGAATTTCTCAAAAAAAAAAATATTTAGCATTATATGTTAATTTTGAAAAATAAAATTCTACCTGCAGGGTTGAAAGGATATCCAGGGGATTTGAAATGAGGGACACCTCAACCACAATCCCACTTCCAGCTTTTCTAGCTGAGCCCTGGGTATTCCCCCAACCCCAGGGCAAGCAGTTCCCTGGTTATTGCACTGTTTAGGGCAGTCCAAGGCTCCTTCCCTGCTGTGTCTGCCTGATGGAGCTGCATGCAGCAGGGCTCCAGGGGGTCCTGGCTCTGAGACAGGCTCCTTTACAGGCTGCAACGCTGCTTGCCCAGAAGCTGGTTGGTTGAGCTGATAGAAATCCAGGATGAAATAATATGCACAAAACTTTTGATTTCAATTATCAAAACATTTTTCTTCTGACTTTTTTCCAGTGACCTTTTAAAATGAATTCAGCCTTCCTGGGACATTTATTATCGGTGAGAAAACATCCTTACCTTTAAGCCTACCCATGATCTTTTCCTTCCCTTTTTTGCTTTTTCTGCTTCACTCTCTCTTTCAAACCTTAGCAACTCTCCTATCTTTCTCCTTCTCTTGCAGTAAATCCAAAGTCTGAATGGAAATATGCCTCATTCTGTTGGTACAACTAGCAATTCTGCCATTTACATGGGCATGAACTACCCTGCCATTCAACACTGACGCTCATTTCATGTGAAAGACTGATGCAAAGGAGGAGGGGGTGGGCAGACCTTTCTGTGTTGCTATTTCAAATGATGTATATGATGTTGGATGAATTTTCTTTCTCTTTAAAAATTCAGTGTCCTTGCTTAGTCCTAAAAATTACTGTCCAAACCTCCTTTCTACTTTGAGGAAATTAAAAGCTGTGACTAAGGCTCGTTCTCTATCAACATCTCAAATCATTCTTTAATGAAGAGAACAAGGATCTTGTCACTCTGTTTTCACACAGGCTTCAGTTCAAAACAGCTTGCTTGAGAATAGCATTTAATTGACCTGAGTGATGGAGCACTTCCAGGATGCCTCTTGCCTAGCAACAACCGCCAGGTAGGGGAGCTTTAATAACTGCTGGGATTTAGAAACTGGAGGATGCTATTGTGCAGCAGTCGTGGCTTCTGAGCAGCCCAAAAGTGAGCCATCAGTGCAAGCTGGCTCCCCTGATGCAACCTTAGACCAGGGCTGCTGGCTGGTAGGTCATGAGCTCTTGCATTTCGCTTGCCAGCCCTAGCAGCAGGACGGTCCCCATGCAGGGCTGCATTGCTGGCTCTGTCCAAGATGGTTGCTGCAAACATCAAAGGGTTGCCTTCAGATCTAATGGCATGCCCAGCTCTGCTCGGTCCTGCAAGCCACAAGGATAGGTGGAAGGATAAGGTAGATATCCTCCGGCAGTAGGCTGCTGCTGGGGCTCCTCAGCTCTCTGAGGGATATGGTACAGGTGTTGTGGTTTTCAGCTTCGTACAGACAGCCTGGAGGTCAGGATGGCTACTTTCCTCCAAATATCTTGCAGACATCCAGTACGTGGAAGCTTGAAACCTCAGGTGGTAACCATAACTGTGCCTCTTTGGTAAATAAGCAACCGTTACCAGGCCAAGGTTCATTTTATCCTATGATGTGTAAGTGACAAACCAACCAAAGCAAAATACAAACCAAAAAAAAAGGGGGCTGGCACTCAAATGAAGTGTATCCAAACAATTTTGACAGAGAGCCTTTCTGTGCATCTTCGGTTTTTAACAAAAGAGAGAATTTCCAAGGCCAGCTAACAGACAAGGTCTTCATCCCACTAAGCCAATGTTGGGGTCAAGTCCTTTGTCTTTTAAATATAGAGCATTTGGGGAAATGAAGCTGACGAAGAGAATATAAGAGAACAGTCAATATTTCCATTTATCCCCATTCCAGGCACAGGGGTTTGGTTCTTTTTTTGGATTTGTGGAGAACTGTGCTACAAAGAGTCTGTGTGTGCTGATAACGAAGCATTCCCTACATTTGTCTCCCTGCTTTCAGAAATGTCCTTCAGCTAACTTTCAGTAGTCCTTTATGTAGTAGTCATTTTTGACTGCTTTGGATTTTTGTGTTATATGTGTGTGTGTGTGTGTCTTTGTGTCTGTATGTGCATATAGCTCATATACCATTCTGATGGACTTTGCAGCCTAATCCCCCTTCTGCGGTTTCTTCCCCCAAGTCCATTGCTTTTCTTGTAAGTCCTCTAACCAGCCATGGTGCCTGACACTGTAATCAGAGACGAGAAGGAGATCTGATAGTTACTGTTGTACTCCTAGTTCTCTTCTCTCCTTCTCTTCCCCTGAGCATCAGCATCCACAGCCGCACAAGAGGATGCCAGGTGAGAGGCAAATAGAGCCAAGCCTTGCTTGCCACTGCTGCTGGAGAGGAGGTGATGCAGATCCTCATCTACAAGGACTGACTTCATCTTTTGGGGTGGACTGAAGATGGGAAAAAAAGATTATTTTGACAGGGAGAGGTGAAACCAGAGAGGTAAAAACCAGAGGTAAAACCAAGCACTGAAGTATCTCACTTGGACTCTGTTAGCCTCCGTCGCTCTTTTCCAGCTTGTGCCTTGTCACAAAATCTGTTTAGGCCAGGAATCTGCCTGTTTCTTCCCTGCTGCAACTGAAGTCTTAGACCATAAATGTCTTGGGGCCAAGACTTGCTTCACGTTGTTAGTCAAGCGCCATTCATGCCTGCAGTTTTGTACCAGCAAAATAACCACTCTGGGTATCTGCTTCAGTGTTGAAGCCTCTATCTCCAAGAACAGGGAGGCATGATGCAAACCAGCCTTGTCTGTTGAGGAGTCCCATCCCATGGCTCACTCAACTTGTCTGGTCTTGGTCACTGGGGCCTTATTAAGCCCCAGCAGTTGTGGGGGGGGGGGGGGTT